>NC_064921.1:331063711-331381211 GCF_023897955.1 Schistocerca gregaria
TGCATCAAGACCACGCGCACGGTTAAAGTAATAATGTTAAATAAATAACCGACTATGCTGGCGGAAAAATAGCCCAGCCAACAAGGGCACAATAGGTCGACTATCGGGAATAGTTTGTGTAGCCGGAAACGCTTACACTACTGACCATTAAAATTGCTACACCACGAAGATGAGGTGCTACAGACGCCAAATTTAAACGACAGGAAGAAGATCCTGTGATATGTAAATGATAAACTTTTCCCAGCATTCACACAAGGTTGGCGCCGGTGGCGACACCTATAACGTGTTGACATGAGGAAAGTTTCCAACCGATTTCTCATACACAAACAGCAGTTGAGCGGCGCTGCCTGGTGAAACGTTGTTGTGATGCCTCGTGTAAGGAGGAGGAATGCGTACCATTACGTTTCCGCCTTTGATAAATGTCGGATTGTAGCGTATCGCGATTGCGGTTTATCATATCGCGACATTGCTGCTCGCGTTGGTCGAGATACAATGACTGTTAGCAGAATATGGAATCGGTGGGTTCAGGAGGGTAATACGGAACGCCGTGCTGGGTCCCAACGGCCTCGTATCACTAGCAGTTGAGATGACAGGCATCTTACCCTCAAGGCTGTAACGGATCGTGCAGCCACGTCTCGATCCCTGAGTCAACAGATGGGGACGTTTGCAAGACAACAACCATCTGCAGGAACAGTTCGACGACGTTTGCAACAGCATGGACCATCAGCTCGGAGACCATGGCTGCGGTTACCCTTGACGCTGCATCACAGACAGGAGCGCCTGCGATGGCGTACTCAACGACGAACCTGGGTGCACGAATGGCAAAATATCATGAATCCAGGTTCTGTTTCCAGCATCATGATGGTCGCATCCGTGTTTGGCGACATCGCGGTGAACGTACGTTGGAAGCCTGTATCCGTCATCGCCATACTGGCGTATCACCCGGCATGATGGTATGGGGTGATATTGGTTACACGTCTCGTTCACCTCTTGTTCGCATTGACGGCACTTTGACCAGTGGACGTTACATTTCAGATGTGTTACGACCCGCGGGTCTACCCTTCATTCGTGCCCTGTCGAAACCGTACATTTCAGCAGGATAATGCACGACCGCATGTTGCAGGTCCTGTACGGGCCTTTCTGGCTACAGAAAATGTTCGACTGCTGCCGTGGCCAGCACAATCTCCAGATCTCTCACCAACTGAAAACGTCTGGTCAATGGTGGCCGAGCAACTGGCTCGTCACAATACGCCAGCCGCTACTCTTAATGAACTGTGGTATTGTGTTGAAGATACATGGGCAGCTGTACGTGTACACGCAATCCAAGCTCTGTTTGACTCTATGCCCAGGCGTATCAAGGCCGTTATTACGGCCAGAGGTGGTTGTTTTGGGTACTGATTTCTCAGGACTTATGCACCCAAATTGTGTCAAAATGTAATCACATGTCAGTCCAAGTATAATATATTTGTCCAATGAATAGCCGTTTATCATCTGCATTTCTTCTTGATTTACCAATTTTAATGACCAGTAGTTTATATAGCGACAGGAGGGCGTGGCACGAACCACATATTAAAAATCCTGACTGGTGAGGGGTGAGTGACGGCTTGGACGTGTGTTTGTACGCTTTTCTTTAATAATTCAAAAAACACGGTCTCCAGCGAAAACGTATCCTAGTATAAAATTTAAGTACATATAATTTCCTACAAAAAGTTGCAGTTCATTTTTTATTTAGGACCAACAGTTTGCACGTAGTGAGCGAGCGAAAACAAAAACGTCGCGGGTGGTTTTTTGAGGCCAGATATAACATTGCGGGACGCATAGGACGACATCGGTAAGAACAGCTCACTCACCCTGTATGGTGGGCTCCAATTGAACGTCAATAAGGCATCTTGCGACTCTGCACTGAAGAAAAATGGCGTCTTGTGATGTAGGCTGCGTTCTTCCATCTCATTGGTCTACGTTCGAACCACGTTTAGAATATCCGACAAGCCAGATATTCCTCTGCACTTTGGGCTGACTCTCCCTAACGTGCTTTTTGCACGCTACGACGTCAGAAACTCGGAACGCTTAAGTTGACGTTCGGTAGCAAGGTCCGTGTTCCGGCGGCGATCCTGAGCGTAGCGTAGCGTGGTGTTGTTGTTCTCGGAACGGTGCAGCGAGCCCGCCGTGGTCACGGTCCACCGGCCACTGGCCTCGCAGCCCGGGGCGGAAGTGCAGGCGCTCCGGAGCCGCTGTCCGCCCTTTGTGGCGGCGCGCCACCGTCCCGCCACCTGTGCCAGTGGCTGCTGCCGCCGGCTTTATTCAGTCGCCCCGTCAGGCTGCAGGCTTGATTTATGGCCGGACGGACCTCTCGCTGCGGCCCGCCTAAAAAGCCCCTCCATCTCCCAGCGCCGCAGTAAATCCGAAACCACTCCGGTGTGCCAGAAGCTACCGCGATTTCTCCTCAGACAAGTGTGAAGATCGCACTGCCTGATATACTTACAGAAAGGAAGGTGGCACTGAAATGCGAGTAAAAAAGAATGATACGCGCGAGGAGAGGCATGTTTTGAGAGTTTCAGTGTGCACCCATAACTTACATCGATCTCCATAAACCGCGTGGTAAACCACAAGGATAATGATACTCGAAAATGACGAACAAAGTTTACTACCCTTTAGCTACTCGACTGAATTATGTGCAAAACACAAGTTTTAATGTTTTGTGTTGTTTTTCCTTGAAATGTCGAAGTTAAGTGGAATGTGTTGTTGTGTTCAAATCGAAGGAGAATGATGCAGCGCAACCCTTTTTCCCTGTGCTATCTACATCCACTTTAATGACTGCCGTCAAGTCTGTCTCCTTTTCAAACTCTGACCCCTCCAACTTCCCTCCATAACATATGGGAAGACTGCTATTGATGGACTGGCTCCATCAATGGGCCGGCTCGATTTCTCCATGGATGTTGACAAGAGGCGCATTCCTGTGGTCATTAAATGTACCCTTTTTATTCCCAAAGATTCGCGATCTTTGTGATTAGTTTTTCCATGAAGACACAAAGCAACAGTGGAAGGATGTAAGATTTGCACTATGTTATCGTAATTGACCGGTATCAACGACTGAAACGCCATGGTGATATGGTAATAGTGACTAAATTTCCGCAGTCATCAGTGGAAAGTACGAGCCATTCACACCCTTTTGTCGTATTCTCAATATAACGTTACGTGCTGTGGACAGAGTTTGGCTCACATGTCATCAGCCTACATATTTTTATTTCTTCTCCCTGAACATTAATTGCCGGCCGGGGTGGCAGAGCGGTTCTAGGGGCTCAGTCAGGAACTGCGCGACCGCTAAGGTAGCAGGTTCGAATCCTGCCTCAGGCATTGATGTGTGTGATGTCCTTAGGTTAGTTAGGTTTAAGTAGTTCTGTTCTAGGGGACTGATGACCTCAGAAGTTAAGTCCCATAGTGCCCAGAGCCATTTGAACCATTTGATTTGAATACTAATTCTCTTACCAAATTTCTTTTTGGTTTCCCTTACTGCTTCCTCTTTGTGGATACTGAATAGCACGTAACATAGGCTACAAACCTGTTTTACTAGCCTGTCAACTAATCTCTCCCTTTCGTATCCTGCGACTCATAACTTCAGTCTGCTTTTTGTATACGTTGTATATAAACTTTTGCTTGCTTCATTTATCCCTTCTACCTTTACATTACAAAAATCATGGACAATCCTACATTGTCTATAGCTTTCTAGTGGAATAGTAAATATAATTTGCGACAAAAACACCTCACAAGCTCATTTTATTTCCCTGAAATTCCCTCTCATACAATAACAAGGTTGAACATTCAATTACAATAAAGTTCCATCGTATTTTACTTCCCAACGCCGTTGAGGGATTTGTCTATCATCTGATGCTCCCTTACCTCTGTACTTGTTACTGTAGTTTCGTTGGAGGGACTGAACAAAGGCCTGTATTTTATATGAGGATAGCCGAGGCCGCTGAAATCTATGATTTCATCAGAAAGTGATGTGAGTGTGCCTCATAATACATTATTTCATGCTCGGTGCCCGTTGTGTAGCTAAATCACGATGCATAGTTGGGAAACAGTACATCTACTCAACCTTAGCCGTCTTCCAGTAACGAACTGTGGATCAGCAGAAGCTAACCAGTTCCGCACAAACAAAAAGGGCACACAGCAATACGAATGATGTTTATAATAACAAAAAATAAAAATAAAATGAAAGAACACTGACATCAACGATATCGAATACGTGAAGTTTGTTGGTACACAAATGTTCATTATGAAACCGTTAGAGCATCCAGTTATATTAGATAAGTTACATATACACGAATGATGTTAACACATGTCTGATATACTCGTAGTTAAAGATACATCCATCCATCTTTACGATTTTCTTGCTGCTTTATCACTCGTTTCATAATGCCTACAAATATATTCAATTTTTTGTTTTACAAACAGTTTACACAGATTACAGAGCGATTGCTTTAACTGGGAGTACCCAAAAAAACCGGAACTGATTTTTAAAAGCTATATGTTTTCAAATTGTTTGTAAAACAACATTATCTCCTTCAAAATGCTCTCCATTACAACTAATACATTCGTCCCACTGGTTCTTCCACTGTTAGAAAATATTTTGTAATCATCATTAGAAATGGCTGACGACTCCTCCCTCGTTTTTTCTTGACTTCTTCGATGTAGTCAAATCAGTTTCCCTTCTGCCCCTTTTCATGCGTGGAAATAAGAAAAAATAGCACGGTGCCAGGTCGGGCGAGTAAAGTGTGTGGGGCAGCGGAAGCAGCCAAAAACTGTCTAACAGAGATGGTTGTGTGCGCAGATGCGTTGTTGTGGAGGAAGAAACAGTCTCCTGCCTGTAACGAACGGGGTCTTTTTCAACGATCATTGTTGCAAAATCTTCTTAAAACTTCTTTGAACACAATCTCTCGAATTTTGTCAATATTGTCGTCAATTCGGGTAGTAGATGGACGTCCAGAACGACGACTTTCATCAATCGACATGTCGCCATTTTTAAATCGAGCAAACCATCCATACACTTGAGTTTTTTCCCATAACGTAACCTTGGTAAGTTGCTTTCAACATTAAAAAAGTTTCAGCAGCACTTTTGCCTATTAGAAAACAAAATTTCACAGCTGCACGTTGTTGACTTAAACTTACCATAAAAAAAGCTAAAGAAGAACAAAAAAGCGCTAGCAAAAAAATCACTGTAGATAACAGAACAAGCCAGGTCCACAACACAGGTGGCACTGAACTAGCAAGCAGTTGCTCTATACACGCCTAGCGTGGGTACTACACAAGCTCCGTCCACGGCAGTGTTATTCCGGAATTTTTTGGGTATCCCCTCGTATATTATGAAATGACGATGAAAGGTATAATCTAGTTTCAACTGGTAACAATTTTAAACATCAGGGCAATGTTGCACCACGTTTTTTGATGTGACACCTTTTAAATTTCAAAATACGTTTCCGTAAGTAATTACAGTACATCTTTATAAACGTTTTATTTATTTATTTTTTGATTGTGTAACCAAGGGTCTACCGATGCTGCTGCGTATATGACGGCGTTCTGAAAAATAACGCCTCCGAATTTTTTATGTGAAACCTTTTTAAAATGAAACAAACTTCATTAACATTCTACTTGTTTATTCTTCATGTCTACATTTTTCTTTTCTTTTTAATTTCATAGTCACCCTGGTGGCGAATTAACTTCTCCCAACGGCAGACCAGTTCGTTGATACCGTGACTATAGAACGTTTGACTCTGTTAACGGAGTCACAACCTCTCCCTTATGGTTGCACCGCTTCATCACTATCAGACTGAATTCCTCAAAGGGCCAAATCGGGACTGTATGGAGGATGATTAGTGGCAGTCAACCCCAGGCGTCGGGTTGCTGCACGTATCACAGCGCCCGTGTATGATCTGGCATTTTCATGCTGCAGGAGAGGGTTTCTTCTTGTGGATGTACTTTTTTACGGGTAGGAAATCGATTGCAGCAGGCTGTTTTTCACGCACCGACATAGTTAATATACAAACCACCATGTTAAAACGCTACCATTCGGAGACTTCCGGCGGCAGAGGGTTATTATGCATTACTTTCCAGCGCGCCCTCGTGTGAGTAATCCCATTTTTAACATCTTATGGAACTGTAGAAACATATACTGATTTCTTTCAATCCCATTTTTAACATCTTATGGAACTGTAGAAACATATACTGATTTCTTTCATTTAATTTGTCTTAATTTAATCACTGTTTTGCGCGCAGCACATGTGAAGCACACAACCCATGCTGCAGATGAGAGTTAAATGTTCGATCCCTCTTTCTAGGCGAAAACACGACGAGGCTGCCTCAATGGGCTTGTCGAGAAATAGACTTTCCTGCCGCGATTCAGCTTCATCATTCATGTCCTTGGTCCGCTGATTTTCTTTCCACCTGACTGCCCTGTTCCGACGTGGCCAGCCTGCTACGGAACGACTTTAGTCGTTACTAGTTGATATTTACTGAATCTTTGTACCTGCGCTAACTTTATTAAATGGAGCGTACACTTCACGGCGAAAAAACAGAAGGGCAGTAAAATTGAATTTAAACCTTTCAGCGTTATCTGTGGCCACAAAGAAAACATTTGCCAATTCATCAAATATTGGTGCTGCTGCGGCAGCGCTTCGGGAAACGAAAAAACACACATCCTGTTTGTAGCTTAAAAATCGCTTCAAGGTATCCGCTGCCAAATGAACTGTTAATAACCGAGCCGAGCGGGCGCGCGCTCTGCCAGAATCGAAGTTCTGCCAATATTTGCTTCCTGCCTGCGAAAGAGCGCCCTGCCGTGTCGGATTTTGGACGCGGCTAAATGAGAACCGCCCTACAAATTCCCGTGTGCACTCGCAGGATAAGCTACGCAAAATGTTGGCTCGCCTACACGAATTTAGTATCCAATAGTACTGGTGCAGTGTAAGTGAGGCTGTACATAACATAACTTATAATAGCTACATGCTGTTAGCATATAATAAAAGCGTAAAATAAACCATTGGTTTAAGACACAGAAATGAGTTTCGGGGCTCATGCTCCATTTTAAAGAGATGTTACGAGTTATGCACATCCGTTCTGATGCCTCGTGCTTTAATTTCTTCATTACATCCTTTAAACCTCTATTGCTCTACATTTATTAGTGCTGATACATTGCTTGCAAGTAATTTCACAGCAGGTTTTAGAAAAATTAATAATACTTGTCCAGCTGCAACGACACATACCTTCGCTCATTTTTGCGGTTCCTTGCCTCAGTCTGTACAAACAGAACTCTTATAGCATTGCTTTGTTCCCCGTGTGTCTGTCGGTCGTTATCTGTCTGTCTGTCCGTAGATGTATCAAATTTAAGTTTTTTGTCACTAAATAAGGTTAATGGTCTCTTGGCACTATAAAAAGTTTAAGCTTCCAAGTCAATGCAATCAAAAGATACGCCAATATTTTGATACTCGAAAATACTCATCAAAACGTATCGGGTGCTTCCCGTTGACCTAGAATCAAGAAATTTGGCAAGAAGTAAGATTGCACAGTACAATTGAAGGTAAAAATACGATAATTGTTAATTTATAGTTGTATAACAAGAAAAAATTGTTTTGTGCTCTTTTATCCTTCTGTCTGTTTACCTGTCCGAACGATAAGACCATTCTTCTCTGAAATGGTCTGGTACCATCAGTTTCAAAATTTATGTCACAGCCTAAGGTATATCGTAGCTTGGCAGTGTAAAAAGTCAATTCAATCAAAATATCGGCCATTATCTCACGTATTTTGATACTCGAAAATTCACTCATCAAAACCTATTGAGTTGTTCCCGTTGATCTAGAGCCATGAAATTTGGTAGGAAGGAAGATGTCAAAGGACAGTAAAGGAAAAGATACGAAAATTGTTAATTGGTCATTATATGACACGAAAAATTTTTTTTCTTGTATTAACAGACTTCAGATTTGAAATTAAAACATTCTCGAAAGTCTTGAAATCTCTGGGACTGTTATCTTGACAGTATCAGTGTCGATAACAAGCCAAAATCGCTAATATCCATAATTCCAGGAATGGATAAACTGACATACTTATTTATATTTGTGCGGAACCCTCTGTGCGCCTGTCATATTCTCACCTGACCAGTTTTTTTGTTCTTAGACACACCTACAAACGCACTTCATATTTCTTGTCATTTTGTTATTCATTTCAGACTTGTAGTTGATCGTTACTAGAAAGATATTACAGCGAGAATGCATACATTACTATTATGTAGTACACTTTAGATTATCTTATAGCAGATAAATAGATTTTTGATGGTGATACTTATGTTGTAGATCAAAATTTTTAGTATGATTACCTTAACGAAACAAAGTTTAAGCTTACTTTTATTAGTTCTTGTGGTGACAATTGGTTCAGTTCGCCTTATTGTGTGAAGTTTTATACTGTCTGTTGCCGTAGAACCACTATGATGGAACATGATTTTTAAAACCTGTTAGCAGCCATAGGATATCATTATCTTAAATAAGATGCACTCTAAGAAAAGTAGCTGTGAGAAAGACTTTTCAGTTTCTTTGTCTTTGCGATGTTGGTGTATTTATTTGTGTGTATTTATGGCGGTTTAAGGTGTGGTTACTGGCGTATTTCAGTGTTACACAACGGTGGTTATAATCATATAGCCACCCTTATGTAGCATGTTCTGTAGCACCTAGAATTACTTGCAGAAATGCGTGGCACATTCTGTGCTGTCTTACACTATATTTATCCGCAGCCGGTTTCGATCATTGGTCGTCTTCACAGTGGAAAAATCTTGTGACAACTTCGCGTGTCATACATACTGTTTAACCAGAAAAGACGCCATAGCTGTCTGGCAAACATCAGAAAAAAGTACTTCACACCATAATACCGACTTAAGCAAACAGAAAACTTTGAAAATATGAAACTATGTAACACAGCAGTAAATGCACAGCACCACTGGTCGTGCACGTCGCAAGTATCGGTGGACAGGCTGGTGTATCCTACTTCTGGAACAGACTGTGCGGCTGGTCCCGGTGGAGGTTCGAGCACTTCCTCGCGCATGAGTGTGTGTGTTTGTCCTTAGGATAATTTAGGTTAAGTAGTGTGTAGGCTTAGGGACTGATGGCCTTAGCAGTTAAGTCCCATAAGATTTCATACACACTTGAACATTTCTGAACTTTTGGAACACCCTGTCCACTACCTACAGTGCTCTGTGCTCCGTGCAAATGTCAAACACATTCCCTCTCCGTACAAGTGTCACCCCGTGCGAGTGTCACAAACTCGCGTAGAAATATGTTTGAGACAGGAAATAGAATTACAAATATCTGTTTCTGTAGTCGACAAAAATACGATGGATAGAGGTTGCCACGTTCACGACAGGTAGCAGTTAACCTCGCCTGAGCGCAGACATGGCATGGGAGCAGCAGTAAACATTGCGGTCGAACGCCCACAGCGCGGTATGTTGTCCTAACCTCCACGGGGCACCTCGGAACGTCACGACAGTAGCTTGCTCTTTATTGCGCAATATCGGCCACTAATAATTACCTTTATAAAATGACGCCAGTCCCCCTTCCCCCCTCATCACACCTGTCATTCAAGTCACAAGATCGAGCGAGGTGGCGCAGTGGTTAGCCCACTGAACTCACATTCGGGAGGACGACGGTTCAACCCGCGTCCGGCCATCCTGATTTAGGTTTTCCGTGATTTCCCTATATCGCTTCAGGCAAATGCCGAAATGGTTCCTTAGAAAGTGCACGGCCGACTTCCTCCCTCATACTTCCCTAATCCGACGGGACAGATGACCTCGCTGTTTGGTCCCCTACCCCAAATCAACCAACCAACAAAGTCACAAGGACGAGCACAAAAAATCCTTGACAAGTGGTTTTAGGTGCTGGATGAATATTACCAAATAAGAGCTGAAGCGACATTGGCCCAGTAGTAAACAAATGCGTCTGAATAAGACCACTTGCAGCACTGAATGAAAAATGTCAGTAACAACATTTTTACCGAAACTGACAATTGCCATGGGTACCCATGTTTATATGCACAGTGTAACGGGTAAAAGTGCAGATATTTTTATTTGTTTTACCTTAATATGTACAAAAATCAGTGTGTTTGTTGATTTCTCTCTGAGTAGAACAGTCTTCCCACAAACACGTCACGTAATTTACTACCAGACGTTTTCTTCACGGTCGTAACTGCACTACTAAGTGGATCATACCTATCAGTTCAGGCTAATCGTCTTACATCGATGCGTCTACACTTCAACACATGTCCTGCCGCCTAGGGGAAATTAAGCATTAATGGCTAGCTTTTGCCAAAATAGTTAGAGGTACTAACCATCCTAAAAACATATTAACCTTAACGCTTATAATCACTAGCTGCAAATGAAGTAAATACATCGCTGCAATATTATTCAGTACACGGTACTCTATCACTAATAAGCATATCTGCACTTACTCCCAATACACGTTGAAACATCGCCTTTGAAAAATTATGAATGGCTGTGCTGGTAAACTTCTGCGTTATTTGATTTTCAAACAGCTGAGCAAAACTGAACGTACTCAGACGTTTCTCTCTTTACTGATCCTGATCATCACTAAACTGATACACAAAATTTTTTAGCGCAGTGCAGTCTGACTTTCAATAATCCCTACAAAAGAATGGCCCTGACTAACAATAACTTACACCTTTCATGAATCACTTAACTCACAAAAATCAGCGTTACTCGAACTACTGCAATACAGCGAGCGCCAATACTGCCATATAACTAGAAGATCCTAACTACTGAAGGCACTAACTACTAATAGGCATAGTTAGTGAACGAAAGAGTTTGATAGAGAACAAACAATGTATTTACCTTAATAGCGTTCAAAAGTCATAATATAAGTATAATTTTGTGATATCCAATTAAACAAATTTCCTTTTTCTGACGGACACACGTCCAGATCGTCCGCACAAAACTCTGGCATCTCCCTCCTCACATCCAACACTGCTGGCGGCTCACTTCCAACTGCTCAACGCTACGTGCTGTCCACATGCAACTGCCCAACACTATACTAGCGAACATTCCAACAATAACAACCAGCCACAGACTGCGCACAGCGCAGTCAGCGATTTTGATACAGAGCGCTACGTGAGGTTACAAACGTAAAAACCTAAATAGCCTATTTACAACGTTGTGCACGTGTTTTGCAAATGTGACCTTCCACCTTTATCTTTTTTATTCAGCAACCAAGGAGGAAGTAGAAGTAACCAAGGATACCCAAAACGATTAAAGCAGTTACTAATAAATAATTTCGTCTAGCAGTGTTGCTGTTATTGCTGATATTCACTATCTGCTCAGAAGTATATGGAGCACACTGACTGAATTCTCGGTGACTGTACATAGCGGTAAAAGTAATGGGACACTATGGTGGAACAGTTTCTCACAAGCTACATTTTTGTGTAGTCGATGCTAAGCGACGTAGAAATGGTTCCGAGACCGACGCCAGTGGACAGTGGATGGCACTGGAAACGAGTGACTGGGAGTGGTGAATCACGCTACACCCTGCGTTAGTCCGATGGAAGGGTTTGGGTTTGGCGACTGTCCGGAGAACGTCACATGCCATAATGTGTAGTGGTTACAGTGAAGCACATAGGAGTTGGTGGCATGATGTTTGGATGTTCTTCGAGCGTTACGTGTGGTCCCATTATTGCACTTTAAAAAAAAGCTAAAGGCGAAAGCATTGTGTGCTGTGTACAGAAGAGAACAGTTTGGTGACGATGACGGTATCAACAAGACAATGGATTCTGCCCAGAGACCCGACCGGAATCCAGTGGAACACTTTCGAGACGAGTTAGAACGTTGATTTCGTTCCAGACCCCAGCGTCCAACATTACTACATTCTCTAGTGTCGGGTCTTGAGGAAGAATGGACTGGCATTCCTCACTGAAAGAGTCCTCAACAGAGCTTAAGCCGCCATAAAGGCGAAGAGCGGACACACCCCATATTAATTTTTGTATGTCCATCCATTTGACTGGAGGTCTTGGCGACCACGGTCGTTTGCCACAGTAAGAGACTGAAACGTCTACAGCCGTCCTTACGATTTTAATAATTTTGTAGCTACCAGTTTCGGCACTTCAATGCGCCATCTTCAGGCCGTAGTTGATGCTGAAGGAGTTGACATGATCCCTGTATATACCGCACCGGTGGCCAACGTAACTGGTTACGTAGCCTATCTGTAAGCTTCGGTTGTTGTTGGCAGTTGATGGTTGGGGTGCTGGCACCAAAGTTTAGAAATAGTCTGCGTAACCAGTTATTTTGGCCACCGGTGCGGTATATATATGAATTCATGTCAACCCCTTCAGCATCAACAACGACCTGAAGATGGCGCACTGAAGTGCCGAAACTGGTAACTACAAAATAAATAAAATCATAAGGAA
Organism: Schistocerca gregaria; assembly: GCF_023897955.1. Classification (NCBI taxonomy): domain Eukaryota; kingdom Metazoa; phylum Arthropoda; class Insecta; order Orthoptera; family Acrididae; genus Schistocerca; species Schistocerca gregaria. The sequence continues at coordinate 331,076,156 of NC_064921.1, forward strand.
GGCTGTAGGCGTTTCATTTCCTTACTTCTCCCCTCCCCCCATTAATGCCGCTAACAGGCGCCTGGACACCTTTGATCAGATAATTTATTTCATACGGGTGGCGCACCACAGCTTGTAGGTATAAAAAACAAATATTTCTGTCTAACACCAAGACCTGCTGACAAAACAAACACTATAAAATATTGCTTGATGATGTTCGTTTGGATCAAGACTGATAAGTAATTAAGATTTGTTTTATCAGTCGGGCTTGTTGTTAGATAAAAATGACCCTCTTTAGCTAATACTAGTGTTTGGGGAGCAGGCTCGGTTACAAGGCTTGCAGGCGTGTTCTGTAGAGAATGAAAACCCTTGTCGGTAAAGTAGGGAGCTGAAAAGTAGACATGTCCACTGGTGACTATTCTGTTATATTTTACCGATAGCATTGAAATCTCGTAAAAAATGTTTTTCGGACTGTGATGACGGTGTTCGCCGACTGCCGTATAATTTTAGGGAACACACCTGGGCGCCTCGATGTTTAAAGAGTTAATATATTGGATGGATTTAGGCTGAAAATTGTGACAATAAACAAACAACGCGGGTGTGTGGCGGCGCGACACGTAGCACAGAATAACAAACGGCCGATAAATAAACTGACCGCGTGGCGTTTCCCCCCTCTGACGTTACGCACAGTTCGGCAGAAAGTTTAGAGCTGGTATTAATGCTGATACAGGCCATTATCCCAGCCGCGCGATAAGTGCCTGTCATACAGGTGACAATAAAATGTATGCCATCTAGCACTCCTGACAGTAATCGATTCGCAGTCCTGCGTATATCTTCATCTGCGTAAGCAACCGTGCGCCGTGTGTTAGAGATTGTATTGTGTACCAGAGACGTTTTGCCGCCTTACTGTTCCATCTGCAGATGATGCGCTGTTTGAAACATTGTCCACATCGCTTTCCGTACGCCCAAACTCGTCCCCGTGGAGTAAAATTCGTTTTTCTCTTTTGTAGGGTTCCCCAATGACCGTTGTCGAGCATTTATGTTGCTCTCCCACGCTAGCGACATCAGTAACGAAATGCACAATTCTTCGTATTTTCTTTCTGTCTTCAGTTAATCCAGCTTCAAAATAGTGGAGAATCGTCGAACCATAATCAGGAACTGATCCAACGAGAGTTTTCTAAGCAATCCCATTTAGTTCGAGAATTACAAGTCCTTAGAATTTCTCCGATACGTCTCTGTCTGGCAGTTACTTTCCCCGCGGAGAGATAAATCTGCTCTTTCCTTACTTTCTTATCAAGTAACCCACAAGATGAACATTATCAGCTGGTTTTACTGCTGGATATTAAATGAAATATAGTTACAGACGGGTGTGTGAAATATTATGGGACTTAACTGCTAAGGTCATCAGTCCCTAAGCTTACACACTACTTAACCTAAATTATTCTAAGGACAAACACACACACCCATGCCCGAGGGAGGACTCAAAAAAGGTTCAAATGGCTCTGAGCACTATGGGACTCAACTGCTGTGGTCATTAGTCCCCTAGAACTTAGAACTACTTAAACCTAACTAACCTAAGGACATCACACACATCCATGCCCGAGGCAGGATTCAAACCTGCGACCGAGGGAGGACTCGAACCTCCGCCGGGATCAGCCGCACAGTCCATGACTGCTGCGCCTGAGACCGCTCGGCTAATCCCGCGCGGCAGCGAGTAAAGGTTTCTGACGTTTCAGGTGGAGGAGATAACGACGAGGAATTTCCGTCCGCGAGATCGCCGCTGCGGAGTACACTTCGTGCTCTCCTGTGGTATTTAAAACGAAATATTTGGAACTTAAATAGTGGCAACTATTTATTCACAACCAAAACAAAAGAGTTACATGTTTGCACCTGTTACTGTACTTCAAAGTAGTCGCCAGCGTTGTGTAGAACCCGTTGCCAGCGGTGTGCAAGGCGTAGTATACCATTTGCAGAGTCTGTTCTGTTGATGGTGTGAATGAAGCTGTCTAAAGTTATGGTGATTCTCGTGTACGACTGTGATGGTGTTATCCTAAAGCATTACGTTCCTTCACGGCATACCGTCAATGCACAGTATTACTGTTCGTTTTTGGAGCATCACCTGCGATCAGCTTTGCGAAAGAAGCGGCGACACTTTCTGCGCAACGCACCCATCATTTTACATCTTGAAATTTTGCACGACAATGCTCGGGCGCATACAGCGCAAGCAGTGGCTGCCCTGTTCGGTCGATAGGACTGTGAAGTACTGTACCATCCACCATACTCCGTGGACTTAAGTGTTGTGACTTTGATGTGATTCAGAAGATGAAGGAACCACTTCGTGGCATTCGCTTCAGAACTGTTCCAGAGTTTCGACAGGCAGTAGACCATTTGCACCATCAACAGCACAAGCTCTGATAACGGTATACTACGCCTTCCACATCGCTGGCAACGGGTTCTGCACAATGCTGGTGACTACTTTGAAGGACAGTAAGCTGGCCGGTGTGACCGAGCGTTTCTAGGCGCCTCAGTCTGAAGCCGCGCGATCGCTACGGTCGCAGGTTCGAATCCTGCCTCGGGCATGGACGTATGTGCTGTCCTTAGGTTCGTTAGTTTTAAGTAGTTCTAGGGGACTGATGACCTCAGATGTTAAGTTCCATAGTGCTCCGAGCCATTTGAACCATTTCAAGGACAGTAACAGGTGTAAACATGTAACTTTTGTATCAGTTGTGAATAAATAGTTGTTACTTTTTAAGTTCCAGCTCTCGTATTTTCCAGGTTTTTAGGAGAGTGATGATAAAAGGAAATAAGGAACTAAGCTAAACCGGCTGGTCCCGGCGGAGGTTCGAGTCCTCCCTCGGGCATGGGTGTGTGTGTTTGTCCTTAGGATAATTTAGGTTAAGAAGTGTGTAAGCTTAGGGACTTATGACCTTACCAGTTAAGTCCCATAAGATTTCACCCACATTGAACATTTTTTTGGAACTAAACTAAACCAACTAAAACCAATAACTAAACCAATGCCGACCGTTGTGGCCGAGTGGTTCTAGGCACTTAAGTCCGGAACTGCGCTGCTGCTACGTTCGCGGGTTCGAATCCTGTCTCGGGCATGGATGTGTGCGATGTCCTTAAGTTAGTTAGGTTTAAGTAGTTCTAAGTCTAGGGGACTGATGACCTCAGATGTTAAGTCCCATAGTGTTTAGAGCCATTTGAACCAATAATTAAAATAAAAGCACACATAAGAACTATTTATTTATAATAAGACATAAATAAAGAGTATTTTTAATTAAATAGTTCACTGAACCACTAAAGAGTACAAAAGGTGGCCCGAGCACGAAAGCAAGGAAATATGTAGGAGCGATCTGAAGACGGATTTATTATAATTCATAAACTTGTAATGTTCCGGTTTGCATTTTTTTTGGAGCTGGCACTGTTTAAATTTTAAGCCTTATAGTAAGTGTAGTTTCGTAAATTATTAATTATATAAAAGCCAAAGATTTCGAAACGATAGAGCGTGGCTAAACTACTAGCACTTTGTTCTAGAGAAAAATATTTAGCGTCAGGTCAGAGTGAACCGTGTTTATTTTTCGTCACACTGTACTGAAGCAGCACGGAGTTCATCTGGGATTGGAGATAGTGCGGGTAATGTAGTTCCCACTTTACAATCGCGCACGCTCTCACGGAGGCGGCTGGCGTCTCGATGCGACGATAATACAGGAGCTCATTTCCCCGGCGAGTCAGCCGCTGCCTGAGCGGCGGAGTACTCAGCCGGGCCGGGCCGGCGGAGGTCTTATCTGCTCTGCGGAGGGAGAGCTGTCTGCCCGGCCAGCCGGCGCGCCGGGCGCGCTCCCCCTGTGCTCGCTGCTCAAAAGTTCCGCAGCGCAGACCGCGCCGGCACACCGCACCGAGATAGGCCAATTGCGCCAGATTAAACTCTTTACGTAATCTCGCATTTCACGGGCTGCTGCGGGCTCGCATAAACAAAAGGAAGTTGGGACGTCGACGGAGCCGTCCCTGTGGAACTGCGTCTCGCCTCGAGCAGAGGACAAAAGGACGCGGGGCGCGCACGCCGGCTGCAGTTTTTGGCGGTTAAGCGGATATGCAGCGAACGAGGTCTCCACCAAGTCGCGTCCACTTAACGCGGCGTAGCCCGGCAAATTGCTGACGGCGCGTCCACCGCTTCAGCACGCGCTACGGGCATTTTTATCTGCAAGCACAGCGGATTGTCGTTTATTTATTTATTTACATGTCAAGTTCCGTAGGGGATCAAATCTCCAAGGTCATGGACCATGTCAATACAAGAAATTATAATATACAGGGTGGTCCATTGATCATGACCGGGGCAAATATCTCACGAAATAAGCGTCAAACGAAAAAACTACTAAGAACGAAACTTGTCTAGCTTGAAGGGGGAAACCAGATTTATGGTTGGCCCGCTAAATGGCGCTGCCATAAGTCAAACGGATATCAACTGCGTTTTTTTAAAAATGGGAACCCCAATTTTTATTACATATACGTGTAATACGTAAAGAAATATGAATGTTTTAGTTGGACCACTTTTTTTGCTTTGTGATAGATAGCTACACTCCTGGAAATTGAAATAAGAACACCGTGAATTCATTGTCCCAGGAAGGGGAAACTTTATTGACACATTCCTGGGGTCAGATACATCACATGATCACACTGACAGAACCACAGACACATAGACACAGGCAACAGAGCATGCACAATGTCGGCACTAGTACAGTGTATATCCACCTTTCGCAGCAATGCAGGCTGCTATTCTCCCATGGAGACGATCGTAGAGATGCTGGATGTAGTCCTGTGGAACGGCTTGCCATGCCATTTCCACCTGGTGCCTCAGTTGGACCAGCGTTCGTGCTGGACGTGCAGACCGCGTGAGACGACGCTTCATCCAGTCCCAAACATGCTCAATGGGGGACAGATCTGGAGATCTTGCTGGCCAGGGTAGTTGACTTACACCTTCTAGAGCACGTTGGGTGGAACGGGATACATGCGGACGTGCATTGTCCTGTTGGAACAGCAAGTTCCCTTGCCGGTCTAGGAATGGTAGAACGATGGGTTCGATGACGGTTTGGATGTACCGTGCACTATTCAGTGTCTCCTCAACGATCACCAGAGGCGTACGGCCAGTGTAGGAGATCGCTCCCCACACCATGATGCCGGGTGTTGGCCCTGAGTGCCTCGGTCGTATGCAGTCCTGATTGTGGCGCTCACCTGCACGGCGCAAAACACGCATACGACCATCATTGGCACCAAGGCAGAAGCGACTCTCATCGCTGAAGACGACACGTCTCCATTCGTCCCTCCATTCACGCCTGTCGCGACACCACTGGAGGCGGGCTGCACGATGTTGGGGCGTGAGCGGAAGACGGCCTAACGGTGTGCGGGACCGAAGCCCAGCTTCATGGAGACGGTTGCGAATGTCCTCGCCGATACCCCAGGAACAACAGTGTCCCTAATTTGCTGGGAAGTGGCGGTGCGGTCCCCTACGGCACTGCGGCATCCGTGCGTCGCTGCGGTCCGGTCCCAGGTCGACGGGTACGTGCACCTTCCGCCGACCACTGGCGACAACATCGATGTACTGTGGAGACCTCACGCTCCATGTGTTGAGCAATTCGGCGGTACGTCCACCCGGCCTCCCGCATGCCCACTATACGCTCTCGCTCAAAGTCCGTCAACTGCACATACGGTTCACGTCCACGCTGTGGCGGCATGCTACCAGTGTTAAAGACTGCGATGGAGCTCCGTATGCCACGGCAAACTGGCTGACAATGACGGCGGCGGTGCACAAATGCTGCGCAGCTAGCGCCATTCGACGGCCAACACCGCTGTTCCTGGTGTGTCCGCTGTGCCGTGCGTGTGATCATTGCTTGTACAGCCCTCTCGCAGTGTCTGGAGCAAGTATGGTGGGTCTGACACACCAGTGTCAATGTGTTCTTTTTTCCATTTCCAGGAGTGTAGTTTGGACAAGAAGAGAATAGAAGCTTTCGAAATGTGGTGCTACAGAAGAATGCTGAAGATTTGATGGGTAGATCATATAACTAATGAGGAGGTATTGAATATGATTGGGGAGAAGAGAACTTTGTGGCATAACTTGACTAGAAGAAGGGATCGGTTGGTAGGACATGTTCTGAGGCATCAAGGGATCATCAATTTAGTATTGGAGGACAGCGTGGAAGGTAAAAATCGTAGAGGGAGACCAAGAGATGAATACACTAATCAGATTCAGAAGGATGTAGGTTTCAGTAGGTACTGGGAGATGAAGAAGCTTGCACAGGATAGAGTAGCATGGAGAGCTGCATCAAACCAGTATCAGGACTGAAGACCACAACATCATCAACAACAGCGCTGTAATGGTCACAAACATATAGCTCACAATTTTAGACGAACAGTTGGTAACAGGTAGGTATTTTAAATTAAAATACAGAACGTAGGTACGTTTGAACATTTTATTTCGGTTGTTCCAATGTGATACATGTACCTTTGTGGACTTATCATTTCTGAGAACGCGTGCTGTTACAGCGTGATTACCTGTAAATACCACATTAATGCAATAAATGCTCAAAATGATGTCCGTCAACCTCAATGCATTTGGCAATACGTGTAACGACATTCCTCTCAACGGCGAGTAGTTCGCCGTCCATAATGCTCGCACGTGCATTGACAATGCGCTGACGCATGTTGTCAGGCGTAGTCGGTGGATCACGATAGCAAATATCCTCCAACTTTCCCCACAGAAAAAAATCCGGGGACGTCAGGTCCGGTGAACGTGCGGACCATGGTATGGTGCTTCGACGACCAATCCACCTGTCATGAATATGGCATTCATTACCGCTTCAACCGCACGCGAGCTATGTGCCGGACATCCATAATATTGGAAGTACATCGCTGTTTTGTCATGCAGTGAAACATCTTGTAGTAACGTCATTAGAACATTACGTAGGAAATCAGCATACATTGCACCATTTAGACTGCCATCGATAAAATGGGGGCCTATTATCCTTCCTCCCATAATGCCGCACCATACATTAACCCGCCAAGGTCGCTGATGTTCCACTTGTCGCAGCCATCGTGGATTTTTCGTTGCCCAGTAGTGCGTATTATGCCGGTTTACGTTGCCGCTATTGGTGTATGACACTTCGTCGCTAAATAGAACGTGTGCAAAAAATCTGTCATCGTCCCGTAATTTCTCTTGCGCCCAGTGGCAGAACTGTACACGACGTTCAAAGTCGTCTCCAAGCAATTCCTGGTGCATAGAAATATAGTACGGGTGCAATCGATGTTGATGTAGCATTCTCAACACCGACGTTTTTGAGATTCCCGATTCTCGCGCAATTTATCTGCTACTGATGTGTGGATTAGCAACGAGAACAGCTAAAACACCTACTTGGGCATCATCATTTGTTGCAGGTCGTGGCTGAACACTTCCTGTTTCCTTAAATAACGTATCTGGCGAACGGTCCGGACACTTGGATGATATCGTCCAGAATACCGAGCAGCATACACAGCACACGCCCGTTTGGTGTTTTGATCACAATAGCCATACATCAACACGATATCGACCTTTTCCGCAATTGGTAAACGGTCCTTTTTAACACGGGTAATGTACCACGAAGCAAATACCGTCCGCACTGGTGGAATGTTAGGTGATACCACGTACTTATACGTTTGTGACTATTACAACGCCATCCATCCCAAAGCGAAAAAAGTGGCGCACATCAGTTATAGAGTCATTCAAAGAAAGATCACATTCGATAACACGAAATTATTTTGTCTACTATGTAGCAGTACGAAGTACACCAGTAATACACCATCTGCCCAAAAAATTGCAATATCGATTTCATAACAGACGTATAAGAGGAATCAGCGCAGTAACTACGGTTGTAGCTTGATCCAAAAACTTTAAGCAACAGATGTCCATTCGACCAGTCAGTAGTCAGCAAGAAGAGTTAAATAGTGGAGGAGTGGCCGCACAATGTCAGCATTGTGTCACAAATAGCAAAGACGCAACAACTTTAATGTGATCAGTACATGCTTCAGAATGTTTTGAAGAAGAGGAACGTGTACGCAAATTTTGTTCCGCACACCTTGACTCCCAAACAAAAACAACGACGCGTGTACCCCTGCAGCGATTTGATTGAAATGCAAAAGGTGGAAAATTCTTTTCAGAGATTAAAAAAATATATTATCACGGGTGACACGTTGGTGCTATGAGTAGGAACCTGCCACAAAACAACACACTGCAGATTCACATGAAGGGTCAACGATTCGATTTGACGACGTAATCGTCATTCAAGCCAATGTGAGGTGAGTTGTACAACATCTCATAGAAGAACTTTTCTGACGGGTTCACACTGTCGTCTTAACGGCCCGTGTCTTGTACTCAAGTGGGATAGACAATGCTGAACATGTCAAGCATCGAAAGTGACATGTTAATTTTCTCTAGTGTTTGTTAATCCAGTCACGAAACTTTTGGACTGGCAGTACATATTAGGCTGTAATGTTCCAACAGACTGTACTACGACATTATACTATAATTTTCTATTTCTGCGTTACCGGTGACTCGACGACGAACCTTACATAATACAAAATAAATAATTAATGAAAGTGGTTTAAATTTACTACTTTGTTTAGTTCTTGAGTACGGTACTGGCTTGAAAACATTTTTAATGAAGTATACCAGTACGATATACCTCACGATAAAAGTCAAGTACTGATTAATAAGATAAAATGAGAACCGTACTAACTTCAGAGAATATTTGAATCTACAACGATAAAACAGTTGAAAATTTTAATAACATAGAAACGCCAGTATATTCTAACTCCAGAATTAATCGCAAGGCAGCAAATTTAATAATTTTAGGCACATATCAAAACATAAATTTAAATTAAAAGGAAGGTTGAACCATAGTAGTACATCCGGAAGTCACTGAGGGTTAGATGGATAGATCATGTAACAAATGAGGAGGATTGAATAGAATTGGAAAGAAAGAAATGTGTAGCTCAGCCTGACTAGAAGAAGGACTCGGTTCACAGGGCACATTCTGCGACGTCAAGGGATCACCAATTTATTATAGGAGGGAACTTAGGAGGGTAAAAGTCTTAGAGGGAGACCAAGAGATAAGCAACTTCAGAAGGATGTAGGTTGCAGTAGTTATTCGGAGACGAAGAGGCTCGCCAAGGATAGACCACAACAACAGCATTGCTTGTGACAAGTGATATACTGAAATCTAGAGTTAAATTTTTTGACAGCTTTTCAAAACCAATTGTATCAGTAATTCAGAAAGTGTGCAAGATTTGCAGATGGTAGCATTTTATGTTATTTATCCACTGTCTTATTATTTCAGAGTTGGAAAGTCAACAAACGCCAGCGTGTGGCAATATTCTTGAAAGTAATCGAGAAAATGTGTTATGTAATGTCTTATCTCGAATCACCTGGTCAGTGAACTTTTAACTTAATCTTTGACAATACTATCTCCTTGTGATTCACGGGGTTCAAGTACATAATGTACTTCCTTCTGATAGCAGATAAGTGTTTTTCTTGCGATATTCATTGTTAAGTTGTTCGAGACCAGGCTTTCGACACTATCGTCTGACGGAAAAACACTCCAAGAGAAAGCAGAGCTGGGATCACGTGTGTTGGCAGGAACGTTTCGTCACCCTATCAGTTTCGCTGTTTCCAAGACTCTTTCCGAAACTTGTTTATCAGGTGAGTCACAAGGAGACAGTGTGGCGCCATTCGTGTGAGAAGCTGTTTGGTTATCAGATCATAGTGTGTGGACTGGAAGTTCACAAGGCTCTGCAAGCAGTGCTATGCAAATGAAAGGAGAAAAAAGGAATTTAAGTACCACAGGTTTGTGAATCACTGTTTAGAATTATGCGAGACTGCATCTCAAATACATTGTGATAATACTTGTGAGATCAATGTAAAAACTCGGTTGGGTGGCTAATGAACCCAATAAAGTGTATGGTTTGGATCTTTGCTGGCGAAAGTAAACTGTTTGCAGCATTAGTAAGTATATAAATGCGAATTTTCAGACATAATATGAAATATGGTGGTTATAGTTTAATGTCGCACAAAACTTTGCTGCACTCTCTCAAACATGCCTATTTTCTTTGAACCTTTACATACGCCTATTTTCTGTTGTAAAACGAGACAGGCTGCTAAGAGCGTTCCAATCAGTTCCACTTTGATTCCTATTAAGATCTGATACATCAAAGATTTCATGTCACACCGTGTTTAGAAAAATCACATGGGTAGGATCCAATGATCAGTCTGGCCATCATGCACGAACGCCTTTTCTTCGGAAAGAGGATTACGACAGACTGAAGTGGGCGAAGCAGCCAGCCAGTTAACTAGCAATGGTGAGTGTGGTCATGTAATGGCGCGCTCTTCAAGATTTTAATATTTTGTGCTAATGTTGGGGCAGTTTAGGGAGGAAAGCGATAATTCTCTAGCAATAAGTTGTCTCACGTAAATCGTCCAGACAAAACTGTGGTGCTGCAAGAATTACGTCTTACTTCAAGAATGATTCCAAACGCCAGACGCTATGGCAACCTCGGTCTGTCTAAACAATGTAAATGGTGAAACTTCTGTTTAGAACCCTGTTCTCAAGTAAAATGCTTCTCAAAGCAAGCTACTGATAATTTGCTTCGTAACTGTTAGTGAAACAGGAAAACCAGAACTTTCTTAACAGAAACTGTGGTACTGTGCTTGTGAATTAAAGTAGAAATAAAAAGTTAATTATCTAAAGTGTTACCCTGTTATTTCACGTGCAAGATATTTACTTCACTTAAACCTATCTTAAAATTATTGTTTGTTAAGAGGTTCATTATTCAAGGAAGTGGTGACACAAACTTTGATGGCTCACGTTGGCGAAATCATTTTCTTAATTTCTCAAGTCTAAAGATAATTCATTCTGGCGAAAGACTAACTAACTTCGTTTTTATTTTAGAAGATCTGTAAAACAAAAACAGAACATCTTCTGAGTTTCATCCTGGTACTAAAAGCTAAAATTACATTTACTCAAAGATACAAGGGTTATTCAATTAAAAAGCCGTAAAACTTTTTTCGAAGAACTTGTTACGAGCGCGGAAAACAGCATTTATTTTTCCACGTAATCCCCGTCAAATTTTGTGCACTTATGCCAGCGCTGTACAACGTTCACAGTTCCACGTGCAAATAATTCCTGGGGGCATGTGCTTGATCAGTTACGCATGCTGCCTGGACTTCATCATCGTCAGCGAATTTTGAGCCACTAAGAGCTTCTTGCATCTCCGCAGGTTTACTCGGAAACATTAGTTGGGCAGATCCAAATGAATTCCTACATTTTCTCTTCTGCTGAATCAGTCTAAATAAGGGTCTCTTGCCCGAACTTGACCCGCGAGGAAAACCAATAATTAAAAGTCCTTTGACTACTCTCAGAGAGACGACCATTGGACTGGAACATTGCACTGCTGACAGTTGAAGCACCACCGACTGGCCCCGCCGATAATCTCTCCAATGAGACGGAGGTGAAGTTCAGACTCACTAGGAAAAAAAAGTCATAAAACTGCTACACTCTGATTCCAACACAAACAAATATCATTTGTTGGCTGCAGTTAAGCATTGGCAAGTTCACGTCGTTTACAAAACATCAGTGTCCAGCTATCTACGTGACTCTGCAACCATTTATGATGTCTCGCTTCCGCTATTTTCTGAAGTTTGTTTCCAATAATCTCGGAAAACAGTGCCCATTAAGGCAAATCACAAGCTTATAATCCAATCTAGTCGGCCCCGACCACATTTAGGAGGATACGGAAAAACCGGCTCTGGGATACACAGTAGCTGCAGGACGAGCAGACAGGACCGGCCAGAAAATATGTTGCGTTGGGTGCTGCTTGACCAAGTAAAGCACCCTACCATTTCTCAGGGAGAGACACAGACCTCAACATGCTACCTTAGCTACATCGGCGATTTTGTGGTGCCATCTCGAGTTGCCACACCCACAACGCAGTCTGTGGATAATTACGGAATTCGAAAGGAATAATGATGAAAAAATAGTTTAGACTTTGAGTCGTCCTGTATGACGAGCTTAGGTTTTTCAATACGTACAGCTGTTTTCTCTAGCCTCGGATGGGGTAAGAAAATAAGCTGTGAAATAAACTGTTGCAGCAACTGAGTACGTGAATATGGAGCAGAAGGGTTGTACGTCTGTTTAAGTGATCCTTCACTCGAATAGCCCGTGTATTGCTCCATATCGCAGAAGAAACCTTAAACTTCCGGGCAGATTAAAACTGTGGCCCAGACCTGGACTGGAACCAGGGACCTTTGTCTTTCGTGGGCAGTACTTTCGTATCTGAGCTATACTTATACGACTCATAGCCTTACTTCTGCTAGCACCACTCTCAAAACTTCTCAGATTCACATAAATTATCACGCGTATCTTGCGGGTTTAACATTCCTCGGAGAAATGGCTTATACGCAGTGAAGAGGTGTGTTTACATAATGAATCTTTCACTCAGAAGCCAAGTGTAAGTTGTTACGAAACTTGCTGGCAGTCCTGACTGGCAGAGGTAAAGCGGTCGCGAGTCGTGAAGGGATAGCTCTGTCGTTACGAGCATTTTCCGAGAAAGGCAATAATGATGATTCGAGTTCCAGACCGGCACACTGTTTTCACCTGTCGGGAAGTTATGTAGCACACTCAGCCACAATGATTCATTGTAGTAGAGTATAGGCAGTGACGCCAAAATTGAATCCAACCTCGGATTATTCAGTGAGCGATTACCTTGAAATGTGTAAATGATGTCTACAATGCGCTCCAGTGATATGGAGGAAGTCGAGACGAAACATTTGGAACGGGATACTTGTGGTCTATCTAGTCGGGAAACAACCTCAAACTGACCTACAAGAGCCACGTGCGCTATAGCGCATGCTCTCCGCGCAACATTTTGGACATCCTCTCGCGCCCTCTTAAGCAACCGACGTAGTCATTTTTAACTTTTTGAAGCGCGTTTCTTTTTTAGCTAAAATGTCATCGAATATTAAACACACCTTGTTATTGTATTTACAGATTGTAAAATTGACTTTTTATATAAATTTTTCTTTATAATTTTGTGAATTTTAACCACGTAACAAGAACAATTACATTGTTTTGTTTCTTTGGTCTTCTTACTATGATAATACTGTGCTTGTAAGGGTTAAATTTATATCGAATTGTATACGTCATTAGTCCTTTTTCTTATATTCTCATGGAAAAATTTAATTTATTGATGTTAACGAAGCAAAGATGTTTCAGAATTGTGATCGGCTAAGTCGGTGGCGTTAGAGCTTAACTGGATTTCGTAGGCCACTCTGAGGCCGTTTCCTGGCTTGATAGCTCACAAGTGTCTGTATCCATCTGTTTACCTGCACTTCCCCTACGATACTGTTGTACGTTATAAACAGTTATCGTTTCAATTTGTCTATGAAATCCTATCATGCCAGGAATTCGACTAATTAGCTTCGCGTTCGCGTAAGTGCTTGACGGGTGGCAATGTGTGTACCACTCATGTCTACAGGCGAAGTAACCAAATTGTGGTAACGCGATAGCCTTCGATTCTGAGACAGAGAGATGGAATTTTGCTATAACAAGGGGAAGCGTGCAGTCATTCTCCTGACACACTATCCGTGAATGTAACGCGAGGGAACTTGATGCGCAGTGCCCCTAAGAGTGGTTTACGGAGTGTGGACAAAGGTGTTAAAAAGTCTTTACAATTGTAACTGACGATGTGACTAGAATATCAGGATGCTGGAATAAAAACAGCACTGAATTCCAATAGCAAGATGGCAGATAGAGCTTTGAGTACTTTACTTTCCCGGGGTGGAAAATCCAGTATCATTTATTTTTAAAACACAACGCATTAAAGTTTCTCGAGAGATATCTTACTGCCAGTGAACTATGACTTATTTCTAATTACAAACATAGTTTCGAAATGACATAGGACGCGGAATCGACTTTCAAAGAAGCTCAGTATTACTAATACGGTATTCTTTCCCTGCATCTCAGTTGGAGAGTTTACATTTGCTGTGAGACTGGCATAGTTTTTTCCTTTCGCTCTGAAGCTTCCCGAATGAGTTTAGATAAGCGAAACGTGACTATCGATGCATTAACGTCATGTTGTTGCTGGCATATTGGCTGCTTGCTGCTGCATAAAGTAATTAAGCGCTTCACAATAATCAAGTGAAGAACTATTGCCTAAATGCACTGATATTTTGTTTCACGTCGCGCCAGTATATCATTAGCGTTAATAAGTGTTATGGCTGATAAGACGGCGTACATCGTCTAGAAGAAATGAGTTCCATGCTGGACCCTAGTCTTCGACTGAAGTGGTTCGGCAGCGTTTTAGGGCCGAGCTTAGTGGCCATAAAAGCTACAAGGAGGGCTCTTAGACCCTCGTAAACATCGCGGCGACACCCTCCTAACGGATGATCCCGAGGTCACGCCCACGCGCCGGACCAGTACTTAGGTCTCCCTGAGTTCTTACCTGGCCCACAACCCATCGAGAGGAGGGCTATCTCTTGGAAGTTAATCAATCTCTAGCCCCCTTCCAGCACCAGCTCTCACCAAAGAGGAAAAAAAAGTATAACAACAACTGCTTTTTGTAGGGGCCAATGGGCGAGCGTACTCGAAATAAGGCGGGCTTCCCTTTTACCCCTTGGAGGACTGCAGCTTCCCTTTCACGCTCAAGTCACGATGTGGTGTGTACGAATGCATAAAATAGTTCACTAACACGTGCAAATGCCGTATCGCTTCCGTTTCTCTCAATTTTTTTTCTGCATGTTATTATTATTACTCTTCTCCTGACTGCGTTATTTAAACTATACTCTTTCTTCTCCTTCCTCCAGAAGCTTAGCTTCAGTCCACAATTTCCGTATTCGTTTACTATGTCGTTACTTCCTCGCTTCAGTTTACGTTTTGCCAATTCAATTTTCACTTTTTTTGAAAACCAAGGCATTCTTGGAGTTTCTTCTCGAGTAGAGTGCTATCTTCACTTGTTGCAGATCGTTTTCTACGTCGGTGAATCACACCTATGATCAGACCCTTTCTTCTCACAGCAAAGCATTCTCTGGCATAGAGGGACTCCGGTCGCTTTAATTTGTTCTGTTGTCGTATCTGGACATTAACTGATATTGATTTCTTCTCTTAGACACTTTCAGTTAGTTGAAATGCTTTTCCCATTTTTCTGATTCGTGACGCCAAGGCTTCTTTCCCAGAGGACTTTGTCCCTATCCACTCTCCTAGGTATTCAAACTTCTCCGTTCGTTTGTTTTTCTTTCCTTTTGCCTTTAGTAGTCTAGTAGGTGACTTGATGTTTGCAATGAATGCAACAGGAGATCTTGAGTACTGCCATTTGCTGCTTTTTCTTTTCAGTTCATTGATTAGTTCTGTAGCTGTGTCTGGCAAATCACAATCAAAATGGGAGGTCATCGGCAAAGACAAGTCAGCCAACTGTCAAATTCATGTATACATACCCAAGGAATTTACAACACCAGTTTTATTCATTGTTTTACGCCACTCGCGGATCGCTTTCTCGGGTGCCTAACTCTCAACATGATTTAAAAATAAAAAATAAAATTAAAAACAAGATACACCTGAAATCTAGCTCATTAACTTCACTCAGGAGGTGTTATCAGTAAGAGTATGGAAGAAAATGTCTCGTGTTTTGTTATCTAAGCCAGATTATTTCAGTACCTCGAAACTTCTTCTGACAGTTGAATCATAAGCCTTTTTTAAATTTATGAGGATAATTTTGAATTTCTTGCTTCTACGCTGCAAAAAAGGAAACACATTTGAGATTCGTAATTTGTTTGGCATGTGAACGGCCATTGCTGAACCATTGTTGTTAATTTCAGAACACAGGATTTTCACAAGAAGACTGTACTAGCCTCAAAATTTTCTGAGTGTTTGAATTCATTTTCTAAATTAATTATGAATTTATGTACATTCGTTTGACTGAGTGGAATTTGTGGTTTTGCATTTTTCCGTGACGAAAGTAACAGTAACATGAATAAGAAACTAAAAATATGGAGAAGAAAAACTTTCCTGTAAAGAGAGATAAACTTTTATTTATATTTTCTAGCACTGAATTTACATATAAAGTGTATATAATAATTTTTTGGGCACAGCTGAGTCAGACTGAGAGACCTGCCACAGCTAACGCAAAAAGCCATGGAAGCGGGGCAGACCGGATCCGACGGACGCTGTTACATCAGGGACTGCCTGCTGATACAACAAGAACTGAGCCTACGACACCAGGTAATTACCACATCGCTCGCCATCCCAGGGACAAGAGCTGGAATATCAGTGACGCAACAAAAAGGTAGGGCTACTGCAGGGTTGGTGGCCTGCTCCCAGCTTCCTACTTTAGAGATCACAGCTCTAGCCCGGGCCTGCAGCGCCAGGTCGGATTAAACGAAAACATCGAAGCAATTCAAAGACAGTCTGCCAGATTTGTTACGAGCTGCTTCGATCAACACGCGAATATTACGGAGGTCATTTGTGAATTCAGAAGTAATATTCGGAAGGAAGATGGCTTTCTTTTCGCGAAACACTACTGAGAAAATATTGAGAACCGGCATTTGAAACTGACTGCAGAACAATTCTACTGCGTCAACGTGAATTTCGCGTAAGGACCGCGAAGATAAGAGGAATTATAGTGACGTATAAACATTTGTTTTTACCTCTTTCAGTGGGCTAGTGGAACGGGAGGGAATGAGTAATAGTGGTACAAGGTAACCCTCAACACGTACCGTATGGTGGATTGCAGCATATGTATGTAGAGGTACAGAGCCCCAAGCAGCACTGACGAAAATCGTCGCAGGCGACTATCGGTCGATCGAATATGCACAGGGACGCCTTTCTTCAGTATCTGCGCAGGTCCTATTCCCAAACGTGTAGCGGGATGCTACTATCCGATAGCAGAGGTGGGTGCCTTGCTGACATTAAGTGACTTCTTTAGCTTACCCACTTGCCATCTCGACAGTACATAGAGCAATGTCCTGCAGTCCAATATTGCTTCTATTGTTGTCAGATATAGGTGCTCACGCAAATCATTTCCTATTGCTTTTCAGCCAAGAGTCATTCTGCCATACGGCACACCCTTCGGCCACTCTTAACTTTTTTTCCTGTGTACCTGGTACCTCGGCTCTCGGTTCCGCTAGGAGAGGCCACCTGTGCAGTGAAAGCTGGCACTCCTGTCGCTTCTGGGTAAGAGAGTGGTCACCCGCTCTCGGTTAGAGTGGCTCCCCAGAGGACGGTGACAAACAAGCCAGCCAGTATTTGGCCCCTCGATTAATGCATATGGAGGAGTCAAAGGATCTGTTTGTGCTGCGATTTGTTACCGTGTTGACAGATACATCACCCCATTAACCACTCGAACGAGTCTCTCTGTCGGGGCAATTGCGGCACGCGGCACACAGAATGATTCCCGTGAGTCACTGCCGAAGCATTTCGACCCAGTAATTCTTCGGTTACGGTGTCGAATAGACAGCTCAATCGGGTTACGAAGAATTCAACTGATTTTGGGCATCGAACAGTTGCTATTGATACTGGTCAACTAAATTAAGCCAGAAATGAAACAGAAATCAAACGCTGGATGGTAGGTGGCAACTGTCCGGAAAAAGAAGGGAAGGCGATTTCATTTGCTATAAGAGTTAAGACCAGTGTCATCTGGGCTATAAAGGGGATTCTTTTACATAGATATTCTACGATTTCTTGTGTGTGTTCGACATCGTGCCCTTGTAAAATCGCGTTGCCAACTATCAGTATGAACAAAGTTATTGATGGTGCGACGGTAGTTTCAATGTACGTATTTTAAGATCTGACAACCAGTGTTGTCTGTAAATATTGAAGGTGTGCAGGATGTTTTTTTTATGTTAGAGGACCCCCCTCCCCTCCTCGAGATCGGTGATGAACTGTCTACCGAAATCGAACATACATTAGTCACTCTATTAACAGAGAACGCTCATCCACGAAGTACGGAAATAGAAAAGGTTAATATGGTATCAGTAAACTGCAGGAGCATCAATACAAAAGGTTATTATGATATTAGGAAAACTGCAGGAGCATCTATGGTTGCTGTTGTTGTTGTTGCTGCTGCTGTTGTCTCAGTCCATAGATCGGTTTAATGCAGGTCTCCATGCTTGTATATCTTACGCGAGCCTTTTCATCTCCGAATAACGACTGCAACCTACATTCCTCTGAATCTGATTACTGTATTCATTTCTTGGTCTCTTTCTATGATTTTTACACACACACTTCGCTCCAGTACTAAATTGGTGACACGGTGATGTCTTAGAACGTGTCCTAACAACCGACTGTTCGCCCCCGGTAGCTGAGTGGTCAGCACGACAGAATGTCAATTCTAAGGGCCCGGGTTTGATTCCCGGCTGGGTCGGAGATTTTCTCCGCTCAAGGATTGGGTGTTGTGTTATCCTAATCATCATCATTTCATCCCCATCGACGCGCAAGTCGTGGAAACGGCATCAGGTCGAAAGGCTTGCACCCTGCGAACGGTCTACCTGACGGGAGGCCCTAGTCACACGACAATCAAGCAATCAACTGACTCCTTATTTTGGTCAAACGCCACACACTTCTTGTTTCCTCAATTCTATTCAGTACCTCCTCAATAGTGATTTACACGCCCAATCTTCAGCGTTCTTCGGGAGCACCACATGTCAAATGCTTCTATTCTATTCTTGTCCAAACTGTTCGACATCCATGTTTCACTTCCATACATGGCTACATAATTTCTGAAAAGACTTGAAAACACTTATAACAATATTCAGTGTTGAAAAATTTCTTGTCTTCAGAAACACTTTTGTTGCCATTGCCCGTTTACATTTCATATCCTCTCTACCTCGGCCCTCATCAGTTATTTTGCTGCCCAAATAGCAAAATTCATCCACTACTTTAAGTGTCTCGTTTCCTAATCTAATTCCCTTATCATCACCTGATTTAATTATACTACATTGCATTATCCTTTGCTCCTTGTTGATGCTCACCTTATATCCTGATTTCAAGACACTGTACATTCCTTTCAATTGCTCTTAATAGTCCTTTGCCGTCTCTGACAGAATTACAACGTCATTGACAAACATCAAAGATTTTATTCTTCTCCCTGAACTTTAATTCATAATCCAAATATTTATTTTCTCTGCCGGACGCGGTGGTCTCGCGGTTCTAGGCGCGCAGTCCGGAACCGTGCGACTAATACGGTCGCAGGTTCGAATCCTGCCTCGGGCATGGATGTGTGTGATGTCCTTAGGTTAGTTAGGTTTAAGTAGTTCTAAGTTCTAGGGGACTAATGACCACAGCAGTCGAGTCCCATAGTGCTCAGAGCCATTTGAACCATTTTTTTTATTTTCTCTCATTTACTACGTGCTCAGTGTAGAGATTGAATAACATTGGTGATAGGCTACAAACCTGTCTCATTCGCTTGTCAATCACTGCCTTCATTTCACGTCAATCGACTCTCTATGACTGCCGTCTGATTTCTGATCGTAAATAACCTTCCGCTCGTGCATTTCAGTTCTGCTACCTTCAGAATTTCAAAGATAGTTTTCCAGTCAGTACTGTCAAAAGCTTTCTCTTTAAATACTTTGAACTTATCTCCTAAGATGAGCTATACGGTCAATACTGCCTCGCGTTTTCCTAAGTTTCTCAGAAATCCAAACTGATCTTCCCTGAGGTCGGCTTCCACCAGTTTCCCCATTCATCTGTAAATAATTCGTGTTAGTATTTTGCAAGAATGATTCAGTAAACTGATAATTCCGTAAGTTTCACACCTGTTGGTCTGGAACGAATTATTTCATTCTTCTTGAAGTCTCCTTGTAGTCTTGCCTGTCTCATACACCTTGAATAGCAGATGGAAAAGTTTTGTCATGACTAGCTTTCCCAAAGCTATCAGCAATTCTGACGGAATGTCTTCTACTCCCGACTTAGGTCTTTCAGTGCTGTGTCAAATTCTTTTCGCAGGATCACATCTCCCATCTATCGCCATGTAAGTCCTCTTCCATTTCTGTAATACTACCTTCGATTTCATCTCTCTTATAAGATACTCTAGATACTCCTTCCACCTTTCAGTTTCCCCCCCCCCATCTTTGCTTAGAACTGGTTTTCCATCTTAGCTCTTGATATTCATACAGCTGATTCCTTTTTTTCATAAAATTCTCTTTAATTTTCCCGTAGGCGAATCTGTATTTCCCCTAGTGTAATATGTTTCTAATAGTATTACTCTAGCCACTCTTGTTTAGCAACTTTGCACTTCCTGTCAATCCCATTTTTAGGCATTTATGCAAGGGTCGTTCAGTCAGTAATGCCCCACATTAAAAAAAAAGCCATTAATATAAATAGAAAAACGTCCTTGATGGTTCTTCACATTCTGTGCGCCGATGAAGTTTCGAACCGTTTTGGCAGATGGAAGAGCCTTTGTACAGTGTCAAAATGGCCTTTAGATAAGACTCACGTTACAAGTAGCGTGCTGTTATTGAATTCTTGTCTGCAGAAAAAAAAACCGAGGTGAACATCGCTGCAGTTGAGAGGAGTAAGTTGGGCGATGGGTAAAGGAAAGTTACAGCCTCAGGAAATGCAGAAACAGAGCTCCATGATCAGTCACGTTCGGGACGTCCTGTCGCAGCCACTGTTCCAGACATGCTGAATCGTGCGGATGCCATTCTTCGTGCGACCTGCGCACCACAACTTGGACAATTGGCTCTACAGTTGTCGGTCAGCTTTGTAAATGGGTCTGCAATGATCGAGACTTCCCGGTACTTAAAGAGGTGCTCACGACGGGTTCCACGAACGCTCACAGAAAACCATAAGATTCAAAGAAAGGCCATCTCATCTGAATTACTGGGGCGTTTTGAGAGCGAGCCGCTTCAAGATTCTCTACGGGGAACACACTTCATAGATGACGTGGTTGATACACCACGCAGTGAAAAAATGGCAACGCCTACAGGACAAGAGCTTCTACCAGCAGGGAATACATGCTCTTCCACAACGTTGGCGTACGGTCATAAAACGTGATGAAGACTACGTAGAAAAATAGGACGTGGACAAGACATGTTGATGTATGTTGTCACCAAATCCTGTCTCTTATCAACAAATATATTCTGAAAAAAAAGTGGGGCCTTACTTATAAAACGACCCTCGTATTTCCTTTCTCCTGCTACATTTGCTGTATTGTTGAATTTTCTTTGCTCATCAATTAAATTCAATATTTCTACTAGGCATACTACTTTAATCCTTTGCTGATTTTCTGCTTCATCCTTCAAGCTTCTACTGCATTCCTTTCCCCCCTTCTAGTCTACCGTTGGCTAATGCTGCCTCTGAAACTCTCAACAACCTTTAGTCCTTTCAACTTATTCATGTTCCATCTCCTTAATTTCCTACATTTTTTAAATTTCTTTAGTTTTAATCAACAATTCATAACCAATAAACTACGGTCATAGCCCACTTTTGCCCCTGAGAATGGCTTACAATTTAAAATCTGGTTCCGAAATCTCTGTCTTAACATTGTATAACTAAACCGAAGCCTTCCGGTGTCCCCGGTATCTTACACGTATATAACCTCTCATGATTCTGAAAACATGTGTTAGCGGTGATGAAATTATGTTCCGTGCAATATTATACCAGGCGGCATCCTGTTTCATTCCTTTCTCCCAGTCCATATTCAGCTACTATTTCTTTTTTATCTTCCTTTTCCTGCTATCGAATTCCAGTGCTCCATCACAATTAAATTTTTCCTCCCTTAATTATTTGAGTAATTTCATTTATCTCATCGGACATTTCTTCATCATTTGCGGAGCTAGTTGGCATATAAAACTATAATACTGTGGTGGATGTGAGCTTCGTGTCTGTCTTGGCTACGATGATGCGTTCACTCTGGTGTCCGCATTCGTATTTTATCATTCACTATTACTTCTATTCCTGCATTATCTCTATTTATAAATATATAACCCTGTGTTCACCTGTACAGCAGTACTGTTCCTCATGCCAAGGAACTTCTCTATTTCTCACTATATCTAACTTCAACCTATGCATTTCCCTTTTAAAAAATTTCTAACATAGCTACCCGATTAAGGTGTCTAACTTTCCACGCTCCGACTCGAAGAAGGAAAGTTTTTTTTTTCTGATGACGACATGGTCCAATAGGAGAGTATTTTTACCTCCGGAATATTTTACTCAAGATGACGCCATCATAATTGAACCATACAGTAGAGCTGCATGCCCTAGAGAAAAATTACTGCTGTAGGTTCTCCTTGTTTTCAGCCGTTCACTATAACATCGCAAGTAGACCGGTTTGGTCTAGATCAGATCTAGATCCTCTAGAATGTTGCCCCTGTAACTACTTAAAAGGCTGCTTGCTGTCATCGTGATAACATATGCCCTTCTGTGCGGTACGGCTACTTGTATGATGAAACCTTGTACATATCCATCTGCTAACCTGACGACATCGGCTGCAGCCCTTCTGCTGGGGTCGTGCCCACATCGTTTGGACCCTGGACGACTGGATAACAGTGGTCTGGTCAGATGAATCCCGACTTCAGTTGGCAGGAACTGATGGTAGGGTTCGAGTGGGGAACAGACTCCTCGAAGCCATGGCCCCATGTTGTCAACAAGGCGCTGAACAAGGTGGTGCGTAGCTCCATAATGGTGTAGGCTGGGTTTATGTAGAATGGGCTCGGCCCTCTGGGTTTTCGGCTACTTGGAGACCAGTTGCAACCAGCCATTCATGGACGCCATGTTCGCAAGCAACGGTGAAATTTTTATAGATGACAATGCGCCAAGATACCGAGCCACAACTGTTCGTGATTGGTTTGAAGAACAATCTGGACAGTTCAGTATATGGACTATTGGGGCGAATGGTTTGTGCACCCAGATCGTCCGACATGACTCCCGTCGTTTATGAGACATAATTGAGACGTCAGTTTGTGCACAACGCCCTCCATCTGTAACAGTTTCGGAGTTAAGGACGACTATAGAGGCTGCATGGCTGTATGTTTGTACAGGGGACTTCCAACGATTCTGGAGTCCATGCCTCGTCGAGCTGCTGTATTACGCCGGCCAAAAGGAGATCCGACACGACATTAGCAGGTACCCCACGACTATTGTCATGTCAGTGTAGTGTAGGTGTGCAGCTGGGGGAAGGTCGACCGTGTGCCTACTGGACGAACCACAGTGGTGTGTCACTTCAGACGACCTGTCCATTTTTGTTGCTCTTAGAGATTAGATTGGACGCGGAGGCGGCGTGGGCCGCGGCAGCGTGTGGCCGCGGGCGCTGGGTAGGCGGCGCGCCGCCTCCCATCTGCCCGCCGGCTTATCGCGCCTCATTGTGCGTCGATCGTCACCGTCGGCCGCGCACGCACAATGCGTCGCCTGCCGCGACGGGTCATTCCGGGGCGACAATGGCAGCCGGCGGCCATTACCACATTCTCCAGCTCAGCGTGGCAAAAGAAACCGCTCCTGCACCGTCCTCATTACGCATTCGACAGCCGCTCTGTCCAATCCTAAGGTGCAAGATTCTCAGGAGTTAACAGGTGGCTTTCCTCTGCAAGTCACTGCGCATCGTCAACTTGTTTCCTGTGCAAGTCGGTATGCGTAGTCAACATCTCACTTTGAGAAAAGGCTTCATAAATGCTGATCCATACACAAGGTGTCCCACTCATCGTGACCACTACAAACAGCTTTCTGTCCAGCAGCAACACAATAAATTTATGAAGCAAATGTTGTTCAGTTACTAGGGTGACATTAACTAGCACGACCGCCTTTCTTCTAATTTTGTCTGTTATGCAGATCACCTTTTTCAAATGTCGTTATTGTGTTTGTTGTTGTTGTGGCCTTCAGTCAGAAGACCGGTTTGGTGCACCTCCCCATGCTACTCTATCCAGTACAGTCCTCCTCGTCCCCGAAGACCTACTGTAACGTACATCCTTTTTAACTTGCTTACTGTATTCATCCCATGGTCTCCCGCTACCGATTTTTAGCTCCCCACACTTTCTTCCAATACTAAATCGGGGAGCCCTTGATGTCCCAGAACGTATCCTATCAACCGATCCGTTCTTCTAGCCAAGTAGTGCCACAAATTTCTTTCTTCCACGATTTTGTCTAGCACTTCCTTAATATTTACGCGGTATACCCATGTAATCTTCAGCACTCTTCTGTAGCACTACGTTTCGAAAGCGTCTATTCTCTCCTTGTCTAACCTCTTCATCGTCCGTATTTCACTTCCTTACGTGCCTAAACTCCATAAGAAAAGACTTAGTAACACTTACATCTATATTCGATGTTATCAAATTTCTCTGAATAAAAAACGCTTTTCTTGACAGCGCCAGTCTACATTTTATATCCTCTCTACTTTGGCCATCATTAGTTATTTTGCTGCCCAAATAACAAAACTTATCTGTAACTTTTATTGTCTCGTTTCCTATTCTAATTCCCTCAGCATCACCTGACTTAATTCGACTTCATCCCGTTATCCTCGTTTTGCCTCTGTTGATGTTCATCATACATCAGCCCCACCAAGAGGCTGTCCATTCCGTTCAACTGCTCTTCCAAGTCCTTTTCTGTCTCTGACAGAATTACAATGTCATGGACAAACCTCCAAGTTATTATTTCTATTCCCTGAACTGTTTTTACCAACTACTCCAAATCTTTCTTTGGTTTTTCTTGTAGCACCCTATATTTGTTTTATTCGTTAATCCACTTCCTCTCCTAACAATCGGTTCAGAAAGATGTTACATTGTACAAACATGATGTCATTAAGAATATAAAATAAAACTGACTTCGATTCTACTGTTCTACCGTTTTGGCAGATGGAATAGCCTTAGTAGGGTGTCAAAATGGCCTTTAGATAAGACTCACGTTACAAGTAGCGTGCTGTTATTGAATCCTTGTCTGCAGAAAAAGAAACCGTGGTGAACATCGCTGCAGTTGAGAGGAGTAAGTTGGGCGATGGGTAAAGGAAAGTTACAGCCTCAGGAAATGCAGAAACAGAGCTCCAAGATCAGTCACGTTCGGGACGTCCTGTCGCAGCCACTGCTCCAGACATGCTGAATCGTGCGGATGCCATTCTTCGTGCGACCTGCGCACCACAACTTGGACAATTGGCTCTACAGTTGTCGGTCAGCTTTGTAAATGGGTCTGCAATGATCGAGACTTCCCGGTACTTAAAGAGGTGTTCACGACGGGTTCCACGAACGCTCACAGAAAACCATAAGATTCAAAGAAAGGCCATCTCATCTGAATTACTGGGGCGTTTTGAGACCGAGCCGCTTAAGTACAGTACAGTTATTTGGGGCAATATAAGTTGTCCACTTGCTGTAATTGACAGTAAGCAAATCGAAAGGCAAGGAAAATGCACATCAGTCATTCAGTCAACCGTTTACAGTTCAGCGCTTGAGTGAGCACAATGTACATCAACAATATTTTGCAGAATTCTTAAAGCGCACATATATAAGTTCCTATAACTTATTTTGGGTCATTAGTCTTTTGACTGGTTTCATGCGTCCCACCACGAATCCTCTCCTATGCCAACCTCTTCACATCAGAGCATCACTTGCACCCAACGTCCTCGTCTACATCTACATCCACAACATTACTCCACAGTTCGCGCTGAAGTACCTGGCAGACGATTCTTCCGAAAACCTTCAAACTATTTCTCTACTGTTCCACTCTCTAACAGTGCGTGGGGAAAATAAACACTTAAACCTTTCTGTACCGGCTCTGATTTCTCTTATTTTACGACGATGTTCATTTCTACCTATGTAGTTTGACAATAATAAAATATTTTCACATTCAGAGGATAAAGTTATTGATCGAAGATCATGAGAAGAACCTGCCGCAACGAAAAACGACTTTGTTTCAATGATTGACACGCCAGCTCGTTTATCATATCCGTAACAATCTCTCCCTATATCACGATAATACAAAACGAGTTTCCCTTCCTTGGACTTTCGATGTCCTCCGTGAGTTCTGCCTGGCAAAGATCTCATACCGCACAGTAGTATTGTAACAGAGGATAGATAAGCGTAGCACAGGCAGTCTCTTTTGTAGACCTGTTGCATCTTCTAAGTTCTGTACCAATAAAATGCTGTCTTTGGTTTACCTGACCCTGATCGTTCCAATTTAAGGTATTCGTAATTATAATTCCTAGCTATTTAGTTGAAATAACCGCCCTTGCGTTTGTGTGATTTAAAGTGTAACCGAAATTTAACGGATTTCTGTTTGTACTCAGCCAACGGCCTTGTCGCAGTGGTAACACCGGTTCCTGTCAGTTCACTGAAGTTAAGCGTTGTTGGGCTGGGCTAGCACTTGGTTGGGTAACCATCCGGCTTGCCGAAAGCTGTTGGCAAGCATGGTGCACTCAGCCCTTGTGAAGCGAACTGAGTGAGACGTAGCGGCTCCGGTCACGTAAACTGACGTACGGCCGGGAGAGTAGTGTGTTGATCACATACCCCTCCACATCCGCATCCAGTGACGCCTGTGGACTGAGGATAACACGTCGGTCGGTCGGTACCGTTGGGCCTTCCAAGACCTGTTCGGGCGGAGTTGATTCGTGCTCATATGAGCGATCTCACACTTTTCCTTATTCCGAGGCAACTGTCACTTTTGCACATAGAGATATTGTGCCTAAATCGTTTTGGTTTTGATCTTCTGACGACATCACTGTACGGTAAATAATAGCATCATCTGTAAATAATGTAAGAGGGCTGCTCAGATTGTATCCTAAATCATTTATCGAGATTAGAAACAGCGCAGCACCCATAATACTTCGTTGTGGAAAGTCAGATATCACTTCTGTTTTACTCAGTGATTTTCCGTTCGTTACTACGTACAGTGACCTTTCTGACCGGAAATCACGAATCCAGACGCACGACTGAAGCGATACTCTATAGGGACGCAGTTTGATTAAAAGACACTTCTGAGGAACGGCGTCAAAAGCCTTCTGTAAATATAGCCTTAGTTATTTGTTGGATATGTTCCAATCTCTGCTTTCCTCTACAGTTTTTACTTTCTGCAGCTCCCTCAAATGCTGTGTTGTTGTACACTGTACTCCCACAAGCTCTCAGCTGAAGAGTCTTGAGTGAATTGTTGGTATAAATTTTCTGTGTATTTCTTA
The DNA here is from genome assembly GCF_023897955.1 of Schistocerca gregaria. NCBI lineage: Eukaryota > Metazoa > Arthropoda > Insecta > Orthoptera > Acrididae > Schistocerca > Schistocerca gregaria. Next base: position 331,103,294 of record NC_064921.1, read on the forward strand.
AAAATGCGGAAAATGGTTGAGTTATGTCATCCCAAGAACAGGCACAATGCTGATATTACAGGAGAATAAAAATCAATTTTTTTTACATGAATAATACACAGAGGTACGTTGTGAAATAAGTATTGAAGAAATGCGGAATACAAAATACAGGATGCTATTTAACAGAGTGGTACTGCTGTTAAAAACTTCGCAAAGAACAAACTTAGAAGAAGGGCAATCATACTGGTGTCTGTGGTAGCTAAACAGCATTTCCTTGTACGTTATTCATCTTGATTCTGGACAAAAGGTTTTTTTGATATGGTCAAGGTTGATGGGATACCCTTCGTAAGTAAAACGCCTGGGCATTTTATTTCCAGTCAAATGTACCTAGGTAAGGTATGATCCTGAGAAAAAAGAGGAACATAAGAAGCTAAGTTGCTGCTGTAAGTTAAACTATATGACGATTATCATACGTAAAACTCAAACTATGGCATTTGAAAGATTAGTGCAGAACAGCAAAAATTGTAAAAAGTGCACAGATAATTAAACAAATAAGTGAACTGGCGAATCAATACCAGTATATATATATATATATATATATATATATATATATATATATATATATATATATAAAAGGTATCGCAAGTATCGGTACGCTTGGAGAAACCAGGCGTGACACTGCACGGGCTAAGTAAAGTCGTTCACAAAAAAAAAAAAAAGAAGAAAATGCTGACAGTCAAGTTCTCGCTCTGGAGGATAGATACCAATCCTTTTTGTCCAGAGTAGCCACTGAATATAGTTCTAAATCTTGGACTCCCGTACTGCAACGACCGACCGATGCTGGTGGCCAAGCGAGAACCAGTCAAAATTGAAGCCAGCATTCTGCGACTGGTAGCCGTAGATTTTTGACACAGCGATCCCTTCGATCATTACTTGCTGACAAGTGATGTTAGAAGGAATCGCCGGGTCAGCTGTTATGAGGAGGGAGAGACCCTCAGACATTGACAAGAGAAGCATGGCATTTCCGGCTACGGGTTGAGCTCTTTCCACCATTAGTAATCAAGGAGTCAATCTTCGACAATGCCAGTCACTCGTGCCGGCGAAACATGAGAAAAATCCTTAGACAAAGGTCTGTCGAAGATCCTGAGATGAAAGCCAACAGCAATACAAGAAGTATATACATCTGTACGTAGTGTAAATGTTCTCCATAGTGCTCACTCGTTAGGATAATGTAATATAGGTTCCGTCTGGTCGTTTCATATTTCTTTGGATTTCAACTCTGTTCACCCCTGATTATCCTTAGAGCAGCATTTTATGCCAGTGCATAATTCATATAAAACGACTGTACTATCAAAGTGAAATATGAAAGTAATGTTTCCGTAGACAGGACCAAACACTCACTTTACAAAAAGGTAAAAGGAAGTTATCACTTACTTATAAAGTTAATTTACTTTTTAATGACAGATTACTACCGTATATTTTCTTAATAGAACTTGTTGCTGGATACCACTAAGATGAGGCTCAGGATTGTTCGGACAGCAAAACACATCGATGTTTTGGACGTCATTATCTATAATTGCTGCCAGCCTTTGACCTGATAACACGGTCATTGGTCTGCGATGATAGATGTTCCTTTACTTTTGGTATTCTTTCATTATGCGACCTTTGGTGCTATACTGATAACATATACCAGTTTATTAGTTTCTATTCATGACACTACCTGTATGAATCGCACTGAAATCAGTTTCATTCTTTGTATGCACTTCATAATGTCATATGTTTGTATAGAATATACGATCACGCTCTATCTGATGTTAACGTTATTTTGTTTTTTCACAATGCATCATTTTGTTTTTTCACTGTGCAGATTTGTAAGTGCTGTAGCTGATTCTCTGTTCTTATGTATTTTTATTTGACTGTATATGTGGCACATATTTTTAGGTTTATTTTACTTTTAGTACTCCAGCGATGATGCTTTTATTAAGAGAACCGGTCGAGAAAAAAACTTGAACATGTACAGCTGAAGGCTGAAGATGCTTTACTTCAAATATCCGACGGCTGTAAACTCTTAATACAAGAATTATCCGTGAAAGCCTCAAGAATTCGCTTTCAACAAACCACTTAGCCGCTAACGATGTACATCGAGTGCAACAGAAAACTGAACAAAGTACTCCTTGATATATATAAATTACATCAAATTTCACACATTAATATGACACATGTAAAATTACGTGTGCGTAAGTCCATCGTTATAGTGATGGTTTTGGACATCGAATCAAGATTCTTTCTGCCGTTTAAATTTCCAGTTGTTCTTGTATTTGAGCAACCAGTTTCAACATAACATTACGCCATCTTCAGGGCCCTGAGGAACGTATGCTAAGAATCCCACTGCTCCAGTCAAAGGAGAGATCAACATTCTGTAACTGGTATCGGCAGATTTTTGACATAGCGATCCCTTCGATCGTAACTTGTCGGCAAGGGATGATCGAAGCGATCGCCGTGTGAAAAACCTACGGATACGTCACAAAGTGCTGGTCTCTATTTTGACTCTACGAGGGGTAGGATTTTTCCTACACGTCGGTCAGCGGGCTGAAGATGGCGTACTGTAATGCTGAAATTGGTTGCTCAAATAAAATAACAGCTGGAAATTTAGACGGCTGGAGATGTTTTTATTCGACATTTTATATCTAGAATTAATGTTTGCGTACATGACAAACGAATGAAAATAATACGCGATAACTGAAACACCCTGCTAAACCCGCAGGACAGGACAGGTAATTTAAATTGTGGAAAGGGGCCAAAATAAGGGGCTGTCAGTTACATTGGAACATACAACTTTATTATTAGATGAAACATTACAAGGGACCAAAAAAATTTTTTGTAAAACACACAGCTTTAATCTTTGGGCCTTAATTACCGGCTGAAGGTCACTATAATTCAAAAACGGCTGAAGACCAATCACTTAAAACGCAAGCATAATCGGGAATTTAACACGGCAAGCCTTATCTTAAAACAGTACTTAAGTCAGGCTGAAGTAAACAAGTTAAATTAAAGTCGGCTGTAGGCCTAACACTTAAAACTCCATAACATTAATTCTAAATACCAAAGGCTTAGGTGAAACAGTTCTTTAGGCTGAAGGCCTTTGAAACAACTCGGAATCAGCTGAAAACCCAAGACTTAAAATTCAACAACATTAAAAAATTTAAAAAGCCAAGGTCTTATATGAAACAGTTTTTTAAACTAGGCTGAAGGCCTTAAGAGCCAAACAACGCTAATTAAGAAAAAAAATGTCTAGAAGCCATACAAGTACAAACAACAAGAACAAATTTAAGAAAAGGGCAGTAAAGCCAATGCGCATCCGGCCGTTGGTGGCCGAGCGGTTCTAGGCGCTTCAGTCTGGAACCGCGCGACTGCTACGGTCGCAGGTTCGAATCCTGCCTCGGGCATGGATGTGTGTGATGTCCTTAGGTTAGTTAGGTTTAAGTAGTTCGAAGTTATAGGGGACTGATGACCTCAGATGTTAAGTCCCGTAGTGCTCAGAGCCATTTGAACCATTTTGAACGCAAGGGCGCTCAGACGTTCGGGGGTCGGCCTGGAATTCAACACTAACGCTCGCTTAGGTGAGACAGGCAGTCAGGCCAACCACTGACGATCCGACGAGAACCCAACCGGCAGACAGTCAACGGACCAAGCGAAAGGATAACTTAAATAACTTAACTTTCGTGTCCGGGATCGGTGAGCCACGGACCTCGTAGCAATGGAAACAGCCACTCAAACTCCGACCGCTCGTGTATGCTGGCAGGCCGCGGCCAGACACGCGCCACGGAGACCTACGCTGCTCCACGTCAACCGACCAACTGCCCAGACCCGGAAACGGTAAAAGGAGAAAATATACGTCGGCTGACGAAATGACCAACCGAACGACCAAACAACGGTCGTCCCGCTCCAATCACCCTCCGTCGGACAGTTTATGTGCGTCGGCAGCGGTCGGCGAGCACTGGCTGTCGGCGCCTCCGCGGCGTTCCGTCCCCCGACTTCACTGCTGCTGCGTCTCGACTGCACTGCTGGTCCGTCTCCAACTGACTGCCAGACACACGACGACCCGGAAGAACTATCGGTCGCTCCAGAGATGGTAGGACAGTGCATTTATCGATACGCGCTGCTGCTGCCGCTCACGGGCAAGTAAGGCAGGAAGTTTGTGACGCCAGTAAATGGAATAAGAAACGAGGCGGCAGTAGAAGATGACAAACAGTAAATGGGATAAACGTGAGCCGTTCACGGCTCAATAACATTATATGGCCACAATGGGACGTTCGCAGTAAGAACATACCCTAAATGAACTCCATGAACGTAGGAAGTTTTTTCTGTTTAGCAAAAGTGACAAAAAGCAGATTACAGAGTACCTGACGACTCAACACAAAAGTTTTGTCTCAAGTACAGATAGTGTTGAGGATCAGTGGACAAAGTTCAAAACCATCGTACAATATGCGTTAGATGAGTATGTGCCAAGCAAGATCGTAAGAGAGGGAAAGAGCCGCCGTGGTCCAACAACAGAGTTAGGAAACTGCTGCGGAAGCAAAGGGAACTTCACAGCGAACATAAACATAGCCAAAGCCTTGCAGACAAACTAAAATTACGCGAATCAAAATGTAGTGTGAGGAGGGCTATCCGCGAGGCCTTCAATGAATTCGAAAGTAAAGTTCTATGTACTGACTTGGCAGAAAATCCTGAAATTTTGGTCTTATGTCAAAGCGGTAGGTGGCTCAAAACAAAATGTCCAGACACTCTGTGCCCAAAATGGTACTGAAACAGAGGATGACAGACTAAAGGCCGAAACACTAAATGTCTTTCTCCGAAGCTGTTTCATAGAGGAAGACTGCACTGTAGTTCCTTCTCTAGATTGTCGCACAGATGACAAAATGGTAGATATCAAAATAGACGACAGAGGGATAGAGAAACAATTAAAATCGCTCAAAAGAGGAAAGGCCACTGGACCTGATGGGATACCAGTTCGATTTTACACAGAGTACGCGAAGGAACTTGCCCCTCTTCTTGCAGCGGTGTACCGTAGGTCTCTAGAAGAGCGTAGCGTTCCAAAGGATTGGAAAAGGGCCCAGGTCATCAACGTTTTCAAGAAGGGACGTCGAACAGATTTGCAGAACTATAGACCTATATCTCTAACGTCGATCAGTTGTAGAATTTTGGAACACGTATTATGTTCGAGTATATTGACTTTTCTGGAGACTAGAAATCTACTCTGTAGGAATCAGCATGGGGTTCGAAAAAGACGGTCGTGGGAAACCCAGCACGCGCTATTCGTCCACGAGACTCAGAGAGCCATAGACACGGGTTGACAGGTAGATGTCGTGATTCTTGACTTCCGCAAGGCGTTCGATACAGTTCCCCACAGTCGTTTAAATAAAAAATAAAAAGCATATGGACTATCAGACCAATTGTGTGATTGGATTGAAGAGTTCCTAGATAACAGAACGCAGCATGTCATTCTCAATGGAGAGAAGTCTCCCGAAGTGAGAGTAATTTCAGGTGTGCCGCAGGGGAGTGTCATAGGACCGTTGTTATTCACAATATACATAAATGACCTTGTGGATGATATCGGAAGTTCACTGGGGCTTTCTGCAGATGATGCTGTGGTGTATCGAGAGGTTGTAACAATGGAAAATTGTACTGAAATGCAGGAGGATCTGCAGCGAATTGACGCATGGTGCAGGGAATGGCAATTGAATCTCGATGTAGACAAGTGTAATGTCCTGCGAATACATAGAAAGATAGATCCCTTATCATTTAATTACAAAATAGCAGGTCAGCAACTGGAAGCAGTTAATTCCATAAATTACCTGGGAGTACGCATTAGGAGTGATTTAAAATGGAATGATGATATAAAGTTGATCGTCGGTAAAGCAGATGCCAGACTGAGATTCATTGGAAGAATCCTAAGGAAATGCAATCCGAAAACAAAGGAAGTAGGTTACAGTGCACTTGTTCGCCCACTGCTTGAATACTGCTCAGCAGTGTGGGATCGTACCAGATAGGGTTGATAGAAGAGATAGAGAAGATGCAACGGAGAGCAGCGCGCTTCGTTAGAGGATCATTTAGTAATCGCGAAAGCGTTACGGAGAGGATAGATGAACTCCAGTGGAAGACTCTGCAGGAGAGACGCTCAGTAGCTCGGTACGGGCTTTTGTTAAAGCTTCAAGAACATACCTTCACCGAAGAGTCAAGCAGTTTATTGCTCCCTCCTACGTATATCTTGCGAAGAGACCATGAGGATAAAATCAGAGAGATTAGAGCCCACACAGAAGCATACCGACAATCCTTCTTTCCACGAACGATACGAGACTGGAATAGAAGGGACAACCTATAGAGGTACTCAGGGTACCCTCCGCCACACACCGTCAGGTGGCTTGCGGATTATGGATGTAGATGTAGATGTAAGTGTAAATGCATTTGTGGACTGTTGACGTTAGATACAGACTGTTTCAGGTTTAGCCAGTGTTGTAACCGTGCTGAGAACTGTTCCAGAAGCGGTGGAGGTGATTGGTGAAAGAAAGGGCCACCCAGGAGGACAGAGGTAATGGATGCTGCGCGGCTGTCAGCAGGTTGCAGGCGAGGCGGCCGCGTGGCCTGCCAGCGGCAGACGCGCGTCCTCGGCCGGGGAAGGCCGCAGGTGGCCGCGGCGCGCCACGCCCACGCGGCCGGCCCCGCCCACACACGCACACACACACACACACACACACACACGGGCAGAGGCGCTGCCAGCCGGGCGCAGGCTGAGGGCACGTGGCAGCCCAAACACTCTCCTGATGCTGCGCCGCGGATGCACGCGGAGTAGCTCGGGCGCGACAGCAACCAGGATCCAGCTCTCGTCCCGTGGCGTGCAAAGCACTGGACATTACGTACTTTGTTCCGCGACACGTAAAAACTACAAAAAACCATACGGTGCGTGATCTGCCCTTATGACGTAACAGGTAGTGATATATTACAACAGAGCAGGCCGCCGTGGCCTAGCAGCTCTAGACGCTTCAGTCTGGAACTGCTCGACCGCTACGGTCACAGGTTCGAATCCTGCCTCGGGCATGGATGTGTGTGATGTCCACAGATTAGTTAGGTGTAAGTACACTACTGGACATTAAAACTGCTTCACCAAAAAGAAATGCAGATGATAAACGGGTATTCATTGGACAAATATATTATACTATAACTGACATGTGATTACATTTTCACGCAATTTGGGTGCATAGATCCTGAGAAATCAGTACCCAGAACAATCACCTCTGGCCGTAATAACGGCCTTGATACGCCTGGGCATTGACTCAAACAGAGCTTGGATGGCGTGTACAGGTACAGCTGCCTATGCAGCTTCAACACGATACCACAGTTCGTCAGGAGTAGTGACTGGCGTATTGTGACGAGCCAGTTGCTCAGCCACCATAGACAGACGTTTTCAGTTGGTGAGAGATCTGGAGAATGTGCTGGCCGCGGGTCGTAACACATCTGAAATGTAACGTCCAGTGTTCAAAGTGCCGTCATTGCGAACAAGAGGTGACCGCGACGTGTAACCAATGCCACCCCATATCATCACGCCGGGTGATACGCCAATATGGCGATGACGAATACACGCTTCCAATGTGCGTTCACCGCGATGTCGCCAAACACGGATGCGACCATCATGATGCTGTAAACAGAACCTGGATTCATCCGAAAAAATGACGTTTTTGCCATTCATGCACCCACGTTCGTCGTTGAGTACACCATCGCAGGCGCTCCTGTCTGTGATGCAGCGTCAAGAGTAACAGCAGCAACGGTCTCCGATCTGATAGTCCATGCTGCTGCAATAACGTCGTCGAACTGTTCGTGCAGAGGGTTGTCGTCTTGCAAACGTCCCCATCTGATGACTCAGGGATCGAGACGTGGCTGCACGATCCGTTACAGCCATGCGGATAAGATGCCTGTGGACTGCTAGTGATACGAGGCCGTTGGGATCCAGCCCGGCGTTCTGTATTACCCTCGTGAACCCACCGATTCCATATTCTGCTAACAGTCATTGGATGGCGACCAACTCGAGCAGCAATGTCGCGATACGATAGACCGTAATCGCGATACGCTACAATACGACGTTTATCAAAGTCGGAAGCTTGATGGTACACATTACTCCTCCTTACACGAGACATCACAACAACGTTTCACCACTCAACGCCAGTAAACTGCTGTTTGTGTATGAGAAATCGGTTGGAAAGTTTCCTCATGTCAACACGTTATAGGTGTCGCCACCGGTGCCAACCTTGTGTAAATGCTCTGAAAAGCTAATCATTTGCCTATCACAGCATCTTCTTCCTGTCGGTTTAATTTAGAGTCTGTACCACGTCATCTTCGTGATGTAGCAATTTTAATGGCCAGTGTGCAGTTCTATGGACTGCAAAGAGAACCAACAGATCAATATTGGAACAAATAAAACCAGATTTCTCCCTCGAAGGTCTAATGTTAAAACAAAAGCTGACCTACATTGGACACACAATGCGAATGCATGCCTCGATGGAAAAAAACATTAATGATGGGGAAGATTGAAGGAACTAGAAGAAGAGGACGTCAGAGGATGAAATGGATCGATGGCATCACAGAAGCAATGTGTTCCAACCTGGAAGGTCTATGGGAGAAAGTCCAAGACAGGAAAAAGTGGCGTGATTTGGTTCATGCGGTCACGAAGAGCCGGAACCGACTAAACGAATAGACAGAGAGAGTGTAGTTCTAAGTTCTAGTGGACTGATGGCCTCAGATGTTAAATCCCGTAGTGCTCAGAGCCATTTGAACCAGAACAGAAAAACAATCTTGGTTGCACAAGATAGGTTCATTTAATCTTCACATGTGACGCGTTTCGCCTGTTCTAAGCATCATCAGACAATCGATAACTATTCTTTCTAATGGTGATCGAGGCATCGAACGTAATTAAGAGTCCCATAGAACTAGGAGGTAACAACCAGAGAGCCATTGTCAGTCTCTCATTATATCACCGATAAAATTCTTCTTAATGGCTATTTGGTTGTTGCCGCCCAGTTATTTGGGACTCTTAATTACATTCAACGCCTCTGTCACGATTAGCAAGATTTTTTATCGATTGTCAGATGTCGCCTAGAACAGACGAAACGCGTCACATGTGTAGATTAAATAAAGCTATGTTACGCAACCAAGACTGTTTTTTCTGTTCTACAGATCTATTACGGTTGCTACACCACGGCCACTGCGGCACTTGTGGAGTAGAGTGATTTTCAGGTAGTGATATAGAGAAGTGTTGCACCCACTTGGATCCAGTCATCCAGGTACGCCACTCAGCCTTAATGTGGTTTTCAAGGAGGCTCTCACGTCTGTTCATTCGAACACTGGACTGTTTCGTCTCTTTTCCACGACAGCAGAAAAATTTATGGCGCATAATCCTGCGTTTGTGATACTATGAAACTTAACTGAATCTGAAACTGATCAAGACTGGCACACCCTTGAGATTTGAGCCAGCTATCTTCCAGCTGAACTACACTACTCTTGCTACCCCTAACACGCTGCGGCTATGAGTGATGCCTACTATAATCTTCAGTACACTGTGAGCAGAGTGGAGAGGCAGCGACTCCGCGACATGAGACAGCAGCCACAACTTAGTCTCCGCCACCTGTCCAAGACTTCTGCCCCGGACCTGCTTCAGCTTCCGCATCCCTTCATTCTCTGTTACCGGTATACGCAGCTCTCTTTTTTCCAGTCTGCTCCCAGCAGCTTACTCCTGCCCGCCAACACATCGGGAACACGTATCCTCTTAAAAAGTTGCTACGGCCTGCGGATGGTATAACAGCTTTTTAACAGTATTTTCGCGAAATGTCAACAAGCCAACAAAAGAATTCTCTCCCCCCCCCCCCCCCCCCCCGTTTCTAAAAAGCTTCCTGCTGAGTGTTATATCCTCATGACGTCACTACGAACACTCCTGGCATTACAGATCCCAGGAAATACTACAAGGCGTGTATGTTACTGTTCTCCAGTGTCCATCCGTTAAGTAGGCCATTGCTATTTAGTCAAGTTTTTATGGAAGCGAGGAGATTAGTTGCCCAAGTACATCAGTTGGAAAACCCCTAGCGCCTATCAAATGGTTCAAATGGCTCTGAGCACTATGGGACTCAACTGCTGTGGTCATTAGTCCCCTAGAACTTAGAACTACTTAAACCTAACTAACCTAAGGACATCACACACATCCATGCCCGAGGCAGGATTCGAACCTGCGACCGTAGCAGTCGCACGGTTCCGGACTGCGCGCCTAGAACCGCGAGACCACCGCGGCCGGCCCTAGCGCCTATCACCCAATACTGACAGAGTCCCGTATTCTGGAATGAAGGCTTCTTAACTCGGCCTCTTCTTGCTCTCCTTGCGGTACAGTGACTTCCGTCCCATGACAAAGAGATGGGCGGTGGGCGCCTTACCTCCTAATTCTTCTCCCTACATGCGAAGGCCGGCGCACCTATGAGACACGTCACTTTCCGCCGGGCCTCACAAGAGGCTTGTCCCGTATTCAATGCACTCCTTACTTCCATAGTGAGCCCTTAAAGCAAATGTATATCCTCAGAACCATGTTAGACTACAAGAGGTTAAGAAGAGAAGTGCAATCGGTTCACACAATCATTGTTATACCATGACTCCCACTTAACTAATGCATCTCCCCTCCTATTGTATGATTAAAGGTGAAAAGAGCCGAGGGACTTGCTGCGTTTCAATTGTGTAACACAAAGACACACAGAATAGTGTTTCGACGCAGCCAGAGAGCAGTGCTTGTTAAGGCTCCCCTTCCAGGACGTGTAAGTGTGCTTGCAATGGATCAACTATGTTTGGCGAATTAATGACGAGGGCTGGTGTGCCGGCCAGCCATGATGTGGTTTTTGGGACATCCGGCTACTCCTTAAACAAATAATGCCAAATCCATTAATAATCACGCTAACCTTGCGCCGATGTGACAGAAACGCACAAGAAAAAGACGACACACATAACAGTGGTCACACGGTTTGGAGATAGATCGCGCTCATGATTTCGCGCTTTCGATAAAGATGGTGTTATGGCGAGAGGAAAACGGACCATATATACGAAGTGTACATTAAGTAAAGATTCAATTATTAATTCATTCCTAATGTCTTTAGTTCTGAAGCGAAATTCTCTAGCGCATCCTTCAACGCTACGGAAAATTCTTATTTCCGCGGTCTGAATCCCGCTTATATCCTTTTGCGTGGGAGAACCCATATGTAAAATTCGTGGAGCATAGTAAGTACTCCCACGACATTCTAAAACTTAATCTGCATCTCTTTCGTTGCCTCTTTCTTTGTTTCTTTTTTTAGTGTATTTCTCATTGTTCTAGAAATGAAGTTAAATTTTAGGATCTTGTTGCCAGTTTCATTGTCGAAATTTCGTCCTGTGTCACAGGCGAGATACAGAAACTAGGTTACTTGTTCCAGCATTACATTATTTATTATACTCTTAGTTCTCCTAGGCAATTTTCCTTTGAATATCAAACCTTTTTTCATTACTGGAGATTTTCGTGTTATATTTGGAAGCCAGCAAATGTACATGACAAACAATTCTTTGAAGAGCGAATAAATAAATTTATTGTGTGTCCTAAAGTTTTACGGTAAAAATTACGCAGACGAGAAAAGCGCCCTACGCCTGTATGCTGCATATGCTTGTATCCGGCAGAAACTTTGACCCTGAGAAAGGTATAAAAGAAAAATCTGCAAATTTCTAGAACTGTTGGTATAGCAGAATATTGAATACAGCGTGAACTGACAGTGTTTTGAAACAAAGAAGCGCTGAATAGATAGCAGGAGAGACAAGGTGACCACCAAAACCAGGTATTGTTAACAGGAATAACATGATTAAACATCTACTTCGACATTCATTCCTTCAACACTCGGATTCAGTGAATGATGAAGAGAAGAATATAGGACAACCGAGACCAGTGTTCAGCCACCAGAAGATACAGCAGCTTCAAGAGACTAGCTTGTAGATGGAAGGATGTATGAGCGAGGAGAAAAAGATGAGTGTTTTTAGATAATGAACCATTTGTCGGAAAGGAATATTTCAAGCGGTGCAAAGTCTGTCGCGAGTCATGAGTGTGAGGCACCTCCTCGTCGTATCTACACTGGTTGTTTTTACGGTGGAGATTACGATCGTTTAGAGTTCGTGACTGGCTCTCGAAAAAGAAGAAGAAATATCCCACAGTCATTACATCTTTAAATAGACCGGACAGGGGAAGAACAGGGAAGAAACTCGGCCATCTTCCTATCATAGGAACCATCCTGACATTTCTCTTAATTTATTTAGGGAATCTAGAGGAAAATGAAATCTGGATGGCTGGAGGGGGATTTGGGTTGGCGTCCTCCCGAGCAGTCCAAGAGTTTACTACTGTGCCACTTCACCCGGTCGAAATTTTATAATTACTAATTACAGGAAATAAGAATGGAAGACCATGACATCACTGCCCTCCATGAAAGTAAGGCAGAATTGCAATGCAATTGACAATTTAATGAACTAACACTATGGATTGAGAGTAAACCGAAGAAATATGAAAGTAATTAGGGGTAGCAGTGGTGAGATAGCCTACAAGTTAAGCGTTACACTTGAAGACCATCAGACACAGTGACAGATTTCTGCTATCTTGGAAGCAAAATAACACGTGATGAACGAAAAAAGGAGGACTTAAAAGTAGACTAGTACAGGAAATGAGGGCTTTCCTGGCCAAAATGAAGTTTCCTTGTATCAAACATCGATCTTAACTTGAGGAAGAAATTTCTGATAAAGTATTTTTGTCGTACAAGATTGTGTGGAAGTCATAAGAGACAGCGAGAAAACCTGAAAAGAAGAGAATTGAAACATTTGAAATGTGGTGATACATAAAGATTGTTGTGCTACTAGATTCTCTGGTACTTCCCTAAATAAACTTAAAGTGCATTTCAGGATCCTTCCTTCGGAAATGAGAGGCCGATTTTTGGCATGTGCTTTTTTACACCTCGTACCTGGTGACAGACTGTCGAAGAGACGTTCAACACTAAAGCTCCTTCCTTTCTTCCTCCCTCTGTTTCTGATGTTTAGTCGGTACGAAATTGTGATTGTGTGTAGATATAGATATGACTGTGGGAGGAAAGAACGCGGCGATGAAGGTTCAAGCAAAGTGGCACGCAGCTGGTGGGAGAGACCTAGGAACACAACTGACACCAACCTTGCCCTAAATGGACGCACGAGCCGCTCTCGTTGCGTGCCCGTCGTTTCCGCTGCTCCGTCTCTGATCTCTAAAAGGACTACAAGCTGTGCACATTTCCTAGTATTGGAATTTATAGCAGTGCTCATTGTAGCTAACTTTAGAAAATGCTCCAGTAGTTTCAGACCATAAAAATTCTTATTCACATCAACATACCTCTGAGGAAAACACTCCAAACATGATTCCCACGCAGATCTCTTTAAAGTTAAGTTGGTGGTACGCAAAAGTCGAAAACTCTTCAAACATTTTAGTTGTCGGCTATAGTAATAGGCGTAAAAGCACTAGCATTTTATAAATCAACTTCTTAACATCCTCTGATTTTGTCGACCTGTGTGAGCGATAATGATGTGTCACACAGCTTGGTAGAATAACGGTAATATGATGAAATAAATCTTTGTGTTACTATCCCTCGCCACACGGCGCTATCGATGTACGTTTAATAGGTTTTCGCCGGCGACTTTTCGAGCAGATAACAAGAGGACCGAGCCTACCTGTCATTGCCGATGTCGTTCAGATGTGTGGTATATGCAAGGCTTGCCTAGAAATTAAAGTGACAGAAGTGGTAGTACCAGATGGCCAAGAGTTTGGAAAAAAATGTCGAGTGAGACGTGAGCCATTTATGTTAGCGTAGCCTCCACGCAGCGGTTGGTGCAGCGAAAGTGTGGAGAGCGGCAATGCGCGGGTGTGGAGTCGAGTCCCCCTGTGAAACATTTTTTTATTTTCCGTTTTCTCGTTACTTACACAGTAAATAAACCGAAATAATGCTCAATACATTGTGTTTACTAATTTCTTCATTAAATAGATAAAATTTGGAGTCAAAGGAGAACTTTAAATTGCAGGAGAACATATTTCTTCTGTTAATTGATTTGTGTGCGTGTGGGGTGGAGGGGGGGGGGGAGGGGGAGGGGCAGTCTACATACGATGATATTTTTCAAGATGAAGAAGGATTGTCACCGGGAAGTGTTCGAGTGATTCGCCTCAAATGAACTATGCTAGTGCCATCTTGCGATGTCTGTTTTTATCGTCAGGTGAACCAGCTTCAAAACTACCCTCATCCAGAGAGAAAATGAAATCACAAATCCCGACAAAACTATATCAAAATACCTTACATTGTGGATCACCAGCTATCCGCGTCAATATTTGGTGAAATGATGTGTTATTTGTAATAAGAGAGAATCTTTTATGAAAGTAAACCAAGCTTGTTTTTCTATAGAAGCTTTAAAACGATCGCGTAATAGTAAAAATGCGGCGCTTATAATGTGTGCAAAGAGCGATATAATTACAGCTTCCCTGTTTTTGCAATTAATATCGCCCAGCATAATAAAAGTATCTAATTTTATATACGGAGTTCTCGAGTATGCGTTACATTTCATTCCTGGAACTCTACTTGTAATTCCAAATTTTCCATTGCCAATCCATTTCAAGCCTTTTATGAAAATATTAATGAGTACGATATATTCAGCATCACTTCGATTTATTTGCAGTGTAAGAACATAAAATTTGCAAATAATTAAAAACGAATGTTCTGCGTAGGGAATCGACCTTACAACCCCCGTATTAGCACTGCGTACTCTTCCCGCTGCGCCAGCTTTTGCCTGGAATATACGTTAACACAAATGGCTCATACCTCGCACTAGCCGCACCAATAATTCTATTTTTTCTAAAGTCTTGATCATCTGAAGCTTTCATTTCTGTCTCATTTCTGGTCAACCCTTGCATATACCATAAATCTGACTAAATCAGTGATGAGAAGTAGGTGCAGTTCACTTTTTAAATTATGAGAATGTTACGGATTTTGACGTAAAACCCTTTTACTAATCTGCGAGTTAAGGTTGTCCAGAGTGTGAGGGTGTAACTTCGTAACGAACATTGGAAACACAAGGTAAATACATAAGCCAGACGTGACCATGGCCTTATGATTGTCTTACGTGCGCAGTCGTTTTAGAATTTACGGTAAGCTATTGGATTCGATATTGTACGACTGAACTCTGGCCTCACCAGTCTTGTTTATCGGTTACAACATTTGTTCCTCGCAGTGGTAGCACATTGGACTCGCATTCGGGAGGACGACGGTTCAATCCCGCGTCCAGCCATCCCGATTTAGGTTTTCCGTGATTTCCCTAAATCGCTCCAGGCATATGCTGGGATGGTTCCTTTGAAAGGGCACGGGCGACTTCCTTCCCCATCCTCCCCTAATCCGATGAGACCAATGACCTCGCTGTTTGGTCTCTTCCCCCCCCCCCCCCCCCAAAAAATGGCGAAAGGCCAGTTTATGAGTTCATGTCCAGAACCCTGCTTCTGAAACGAATGTGTCGAAAGTTATAAGCGAAAGTGAAGTAATTGTGTACATCTGGTATGATGACAGTGATAAAACTCACGTAGATACCTTTTATAGTACTTCTATCTGCAAAACGCGTTCACAACAATTGTTCAAAGTAGCTTGATCTAGATTCTTTTCAGGTAAGGTACCGTAGCACAAAGTTCAGTCGTAACCATGCAAACGCCCTGGTTTTGTGCGAACAGTGTCACGTTTATGTTTGCAGTGGATGAACTATTCACAAGTAAAATACTAACCAGAAAGTCAAAACTTCATATTTAGAATTGCGCGATAGGCCGTACCTATGGGGCGAGACATGTATACTGGGCAACAAGATGAAAATAAAAATTATTACATTTTAAAAAATGGTGTGAGGAGAAATTTTTGGATTAGTGTTTGAGCAGAAAAATTTCAGAAGCATCATTAAACTGCAGAAATAGAGAACAGGAGAACTGAATGTCTGGGACATGTACTGAAAGGGAAGAAGGGATGGTAAAAAGAGTTCCAGAGTGTGTGAAACAATTTAAGGGTAGACCAAACCTAAAATGTAGAGTGGAATCGGGAGGGATCTGAACAATAGAAGAAGCTAAAGAGTGAGGTAGTTACCCGACTTCCACTTGGTTGGTGTATCTGGGTGAGACAAGGTAATTTCACAACGCGAGGGTTATTACGAAGAGATCCTCTTCAGTTTCCACAGGCTCCTCGTCCACAAGATTCTAACATGGCGCCAGAACAAGAAATCAAGTGCGTTCCGGTGAAGCGAACGAGAATGCCAAGAGCAGTACCTCCTCTTCCTTTCCACTTTGCATGATTCTTTCGGCGCAGATGTTCACAAACATTATGCTGAAAGTGTGTTGGTATTCCATCATGGTGGAACCACGTACTTGTTCCAGTGTGGTATCTTCTAACAACGAGGGGAGTATGTCTATCAGATACACAGCATGTAATGGTGTAATTTAGCGAGGAGGAACCGGATGCGGGCCTATTAAACAGCCACTGTTTACGCCTTACGCCCGCCCACAACCTCACGGCAAATCTATATTGATGGCTCTTCGAAGCTGTAATGTAGATATCATCGGTCGATACGTCACCTACTGCGGCTTCTGAGTGTTCTGTCTGTAGGGAATCAGTTTCATTCGAGGAAAGTACGTACACAAGGAACTGAGAAGTGACCATACAATACTGCAATTGCGTCAACAACATGAGAGGGCCGAAGTCTGGAAATAAGACTTGCGCTTTCTACGGTAGGTGTTGTTCCATCATTAATTTCCACACACTACTTCGCACGGCGTGCACTGAATGTGGTACTGGCAGAATGCTGACTGAAAGCCCATGAACGCCAGCAATACAGCATCTTTCAACTATGGAGTCCGTGCAGTTCACTCTCCTCTTCTGCTGGTATATTTTCCTTCCACCTTGAGTCAGCCCTGGGAACGTGGTGTGAGTCAAATTTCTATCCTTGCAGTCCTTGCACGAAAATCACCCCTGTTAATTCCGTAACTGAGTCTTACACTTTCACTGGGGCTGATCGATTCTACACTATAAACTGGAAAGACACACTACGATCATACAAACTTTTACTTCAGGATTCACCTTACCAATGGTTCCAGCACACCATCTACGGAGCGTTAATGGAGATTTACGTTACCGCGTATCACGAGACGTCACGTAACCTACATGTTTGTCGTACACATTCAGATTCATTCTTTTCCAGAGCTGTGTTCGTTATCTCAGATTCAAACATGTGTTACTTTCTGAAATTTTGTATCATCATCACGGAAACGCTCTACATATGACGCAATTGACACTATGTAGATGACAGATACCACCTGTTAC
This sequence comes from Schistocerca gregaria, assembly GCF_023897955.1. Taxonomy (NCBI): domain Eukaryota; kingdom Metazoa; phylum Arthropoda; class Insecta; order Orthoptera; family Acrididae; genus Schistocerca; species Schistocerca gregaria. Next base: position 331,120,714 of record NC_064921.1, read on the forward strand.
TGCAATGCTTGGCGTCTGCGCCCTGCTTACAAGGACCTCGCTACTGATGAGTCATAAATCTTTCATCCCCTACTAATAGTTCTACAGACACATAGTGATTTCAGTAAACCGTTTAGGGTAAATGCTTTTCCCATCCTACCTCAATACGAGATTGTGGCCTGTCTCAGATAACCTCCTTGTCGATGATACATCAAGCCCTAATCTTCCTACATTTAAGAAGAAAGGCTAGTTTTAAAAAGGAAGGAAGATTAGCATCCAGTGTCTCATGAGATAGTTAGAGATAAAACCCAAGTCAGATATGGGAAATGGTATAGAAAGAAATAGATCGTTACCTATCAATGGTATTTGCTTAAAGCAGTTTTTGGGAGCACGGAAAATCTAAATTTACATGGCCGTACAAGGATTTGGACCCTCGTCATCCATTTTCGGATGTTCTATCGGTAAAGCGCCTGCCTGGAAACCGAAAGGTCGCAGTATAGAATCCCAGTCATACCACGGATCGTAAACCCAGTATTCGCCTTTTAGTGATGCGGAGATTCATGGCATGTATTCGCAGTTGTGAATATGGACAGTCACCACCTGTGTAATGGAATGACGACAGTGAAAATTAGTGCCGGACTGGGGTTCCAATCCAGAATACCCGGATTTCAGGTTATTGCGAGCGGTCGCCATACCATTAGGCTACCCGAGCACACTTACAGCCAGAGCCAAACTTTCATATCTCGTTAACCATGTTTCTGCAACCTACACTTGTATATCCATTATGTATATTTCCGTACAACGGAGACATTCTAATTGAAAACCGCTTGCCAGGTGTCGGCGGCAAATACACTGTGTGACCAAAGGTATCCGGACACCCCCAAAAACATATATTTTTCATATTACGTGCATTGTGCTGCCACCTACTGCCAGGTACTCGATATCAGCGACATCAGTAGTCATTAGACATCGTGAGAAAGCAGAATGGGGCGCTCCGTGGAATTCATGGACTTCGAACGTGGTCAGGTGCTTGGGTGTCACTTGTGTCATACGTTTGTACGCGAGATTTTTACACTCCTACACATCCCTACGTCCACTGTTTACGATGTGATAGTAAAGTGGAAACGTGAAGGGACACGTACAGCACAAATACGTACAGGCCGACCTCGTCTGTTGACTGACAGAGACCCCCGACAGTTGAAAAAATGTTTGAAATGGCTCTGAGCACTATAGGACTTAACTGCTGAGTCACCAGTCCCCTATAACTTAGAACTACTTAAACCTAACTAACCTAAGGACATCACACACATCCATGCCCGAGGCAGGATTCGAACCTGCCACCATAGCAGTCGCGCGGTTCCGGACTGAGCGCCTAGGACCGCTAGACCACCGTGGCCGGCTCCGACAGTTGTAGAGGGTCGTAATGTGTAATAGGCAGACATCTATGCAGACCATCACGCAGGTATTCTAATCTGCGTCAGGACCCACTGCAAGTACTATGGTACTTAGGCTGGAGGTGATAAAACTTGAATTTCATAGTCGAGTGTCTGCTCATAAATCACACATCACGCCAGCAAATGCGAAACGACGTCTCCCTTGGTGTAAGGAGCACGATTGAACAGTGGAAAAACGTTTTGTGGAGTGACGAATCGCGGCACACTATGTGGCGATCCGATGGCATGGTGTGGGTATACCGAATGATCAGTGAACGTCATCTGCCAGCGTATGCAGTGCCAACAGTAAAATTCGGAGGCGGTGGTGCTATGGTGTGGTCGTGTTTTTGATAGAGGGTGCTTGCACCTCTTGTGGTTTTGAGTGGCACTATCACAGCAAAGGCCTACATTGATGTTTTAAGCACCAACTTGCTTCTCATTGTTAAAGAGTAATTCGGGAATAGCGACTGCATCTTCCAACGCGATCGAGCACCTGTTCATAATGCATGGTCTGTGGAGGAGTGGTTACACGACATAACATCCCTGTAATGGACTGGCCTGCACAGAGTCGTGACCTGAATCCTATAGAACACCTTTGGGATGTTTTGGAAGGCCGGCTTCGTGCCTAGCCTCACCAACCAACATCGATACCTCTCATCAGTGCAACACTCTCGGAAGAATGGGCTGCCATTCCCCAAGAAACCTTCCAGCACCTGATTGAACGTATGCTTGCAAGAATGGAACCTGTCATCAAGGCTAAGGATGGGTCAAAACCATACCGAATTCCAGTATTACCGATGGAGGACGCCACGAACTTGTAAGTCATTTTCTGCCAGGTGTCCGGATACTTTTGATCACATAGTGTAGGATACTGCAGTGCCTGTGTTGTTAGGAAGTACGAAACAACGTTCCTTCCGACATCCATACATATGAAGATTTGCCAGAAACGACACGTGGTTCGGATTGCACGTTAAGCTGCAGGCCGCTTTCCCCAAGTAGATAACTGGGGTAAGTTAGGGCAAAAATCATCTAAGTGTGGGCCAATTGACTTTCCTTTTTTCCCACACTGCTCTCATTTTTTTCTGCATGGGCTCTCTTCCTTTCCTGTGACCATTTTGTTCCTACTTTCTTCGGAGCTCCGTTCTATGACTTAACTTCCCATCTGTCAATTTTCTACTAAAATAGCTTTCTTTCCAAAACGTCTAAATAATTTATTTGAGCTTTTTGTAGTTTTTTTGACCTTTTGTATCCAGGATATAGTTTTAAGTTCTTCTACGTATTTAGGAATTTTGTGCATAAGTATTGTTTCGGGAAGCCTAGAGCCGTTCACATAAAATTTTCATGTCCTTTTTCTAATATCTGCTGCAAGGTTGGACAATTTGTCGGTTATTTGACGGGATTGTAGTCTACAGCCCTCTTCTGTTTTCTTTGGCCCTAGTATATTTCTGATGATTTCACATTCTTCCTTTTACGCGGTGTAGCCGCGCTCTCCGAGGCGTCTCGTCACGGCCCGGGCGGCTTCCCCCGTCGGAGGTTCGAGTCCTCCCTCGCGCATGGGTGTGTGTGTTGTCCTTAGATTTAGATTAAGTAGTGCGTAAGCTTAGGGGCCGATGACTTGAGGAGTTTGGTCCCACAAGACCTTACCGCAAATTAAAAAAAAAGTAATCCTTTTATCTGGACTATCAGGGTTTCCCTGGCATACAGGACTTCAGGTTTTACTACTGTATTATAGTGCCTAATGTTAGTGTTTTGGGACAAGCATTTCTTATTGCTCACTTTGTAGGTTCTTCCATAGGCTCTCTATAGTTTTTGGAGGCGAATGTGTTGTGCTACTTTCTCTCGCCCCGTAGGTTCAAGGATTTTACCTAAGTATTTAAAATATGGGACTGTATTGATATGACCGTATTTTGTAGTCAAGTTTTGGGTGTCAGTTTTTGCGGCGATGTACTCAGACTTTGGGAAAGATATTTGCAGACCAACTTTCTCTGAACATTCTTTAAGGATTTCCACTTGTTCGACTGCTGTTATCTCATCATCCGTTAGAAGGGCTAAGCTTTGATTCCCAGCACTTTGCGGCCGAAAACGACTGGTCGCAATGCGATATGCAACAGAACCACGTAGTTGACAACGTTTGACACTGTTGAAAACCCAAGCATGATTTAACCGTACTCTAGGACACCGCGAGTCTGCAACAATATTGAACGTCAACTGACTCCTTAGGGGTGTAGTGTGAAAGCAATTTTTGCTCCGGTATACCGTATGGGACCACAAGGGAACGTTCAAAGCCGTTAGATACAATTTGAATGGGCTTCGAATCAGGAATGCGTGTATATGCTTTTTCAGCCAGCCTGCGGTGTGACCTTGGGGAGAAGGGGGAGGGAGGGAGGGAGACGCAACATTGACACATGTGGGTGAATAAAACCGACCCAATTTGAATGGGATTCGAAGTAGGAAAGCGTGTTTATGCTTTTTCAGCCCCCCTGTGGTGTGATCGCATGGAGGGAAGAGGAAGGACGGAGGGAGGGGGGTGCAACTTTGACACACGTGCGTGAATAAACCGGCAAAGCGTCCTTCTAACACACCGCAACAACTCTGGAGCCGTCCATGCACCTACGTTAAGCAAGTTAAAAATGTACCTGTGAGAGACTTCGACACCTATTCAGTTGTGTGGTGCCTCGCGGCCGTTCTACCGCCTGAGGACAGGCAACCCTTTCGATCACTGTTAGGGCAGATGAATGCAGCGCTAGATTTGTTAAAAGAGTTCTCTGGGAGTTCAGAGTACCCGTTAAGGAAATTTCATAGAACACCAATTCTGGAGTTTTGTTCCAGCTTTTAGAGTCATCAAGTACTAATGAAAAAAGGTATCGAATGAATTCTGAGAGGCGCTGTTAGGATCGCAATAGGACATTGTAGCCCATACGAAAGTGTGACAGAAACGTTCGCGCATTAGAAATGGGTATCGTTGAAGAAAGTGAAGTCACCGCAGTTCTTGTGAGACGAAATTGGACAGATGAAACGAATGTCTTCGAGGTCGACTGAGATCATTCTCCTGGCATCGCCGTATAACTTGCGTAGGAATCTTGAGAATACAATTAGTGAGCTTAATGCGCCTCCAGAGGCGTGCAGTCATTTTGTCTTCGCTGAATACGTGAATGAGAGAGAAAATAGCGAGTATTGGTCCGCTCCCCCACACGCTGTTCTGTACCTTACAGAGTATATCTGTAGATATAGAATGGGGCAATATGGTGTCGTAGAAGAGGCTTACGAAAATTGGTCCGATAGGGGTTGTTCTAGTTTATTTCTGACAAAGAAGTTTCATAAGATTACTGTAGATAAAGAGAAAAAAATGGTTCAAATGGCTCTGCGCACTATGGGACTTAACTTCTAAGATCGTCAGTCCCCTAGAACTTAGAACTACTTGAACCTAACTAACCTAAGGACATCACACACATCCATGCCCGAGGCAGGATTCGCACCTGCGACCGCAGCTGTAGCGCCTAGATCCGCTCGGCCACCCCGGCCGGCAGATAAAGATCACACTGCACTGCAAGTGACATGCTCAGTCAGTTCAAAAAATTTCGTGACTACGGAAATAAGAACTATAGAAAAGTTAACGTGGTTGTTTTAATACTTCAGGTGTACCAGTTACAAGGGAATTGTACGAATTTCCTTTCACCGATTTAATTCGCTTGACAAGTTGCGCAAGACGTCACTAGAACTTCAATATGTGTAACCAGGAAGCCGTAACTTTCAACTGTTTTTGAGAAAATCGGCTTTGAAAAATATGGGCTTGCTTATGCTGACGCTTTATAGTAAGCGCTTAGCGGCATAAGCGCGAGATCTCTGGATCGATTCAACCTGCTGGTACTATTTAGTTTTGTGAGTTACCTGCACCAATATTCGGAGCTAATTTCGTTAATGTGTGGGGACTGAGAAATGTTTATTGTTGTAAATTAAGCTTGTTTTGCAGTAGACACATGGAAAAACCCAGGACATGCAAAAATTCGGCGTTCATTACATCTTCTGTACGTGGCTACAACCATCATTTTCTATGTTTCCACGATCTGTCTCATCCTGATCCGTGCACTACTGCTTAGGCTACCTACTTTACTTGTCACATATGTAGATAAAGTAATATAAATAAAATGAATACACTGGTTCCACTTAAATTTCTCCTGTATCCTTTCTTCACTTATAAAAAGCCTCATTCTCCTTTTTTCATGTTAAAGATAAGGAAAATAGTAAATTAATTATTAAATGTTGAAAGTTTGAACGGTCATAATAAATCTGTTCCTGGATCTACATGCGAATAAAAATAAAAACTGCACCGAGTTTCGATCCGGAGACCTCGAGGTACTGAAATGTGCTGAGCTGCCAGATCCGTGAACACTACCGGCGCTACAAAGCATACGACATGAGCAAACCCATAGTTTTCAAACTCGATATTCTCAAAAACGGTTGAGCGCTGCGCCTTCCTGTCTACATATGACAAAGCCCTATTTGTGTCACACACACACACACACACACACACACACACACACACACACAATGTCAATATCAAACAAATCGGTGATAGGAATTTCATACAGTCCCCTTGTTAGTTCTACATGGACTCGAGCGTTACACTTTGAACACACGATCAGATGTTTCACTTCTTGAAAACATTCTCGTGAATGTACTGTACACCTGACTTACAGATGTTCCTCCATTGCGGTTTGTGACACAACAGCGTTGACACTCTACGGCCACACGTCCACTACTTAATACTGCTTGTTCATAACTGACCGCCCTATTGCACATCTGTTACTTACAATTTTTAGTTCAGGCTACCACCTTAATTACTGTGCTGACATCGGTTATATGTCAGGACTTTGTGGGCGGGCGATGTATCTGTCCGCATAAACCTAAACGCTGGAAATCATTGGCTTTGTGTCCTTTAGTGACTAGAGAAACGCAGCGTGTGCGCCCAGATACGTTACCTTTGACCTTCTGCCCCTCTAAAGAAGGTCATCAAACAGTAACGATTCTTCGATTGTCGAATGACGTGGTGCAAGCTTATGTATTTTTCAGCACTGTACAAACTATGACATTATGTGACAGGGCTTTCTAAAGTCTACATTTTGTCGAAGTGTTCGTTGCTCTACCAGTCGCGCGATTTTGAAACTCGTTATTAAAGCAGATACGCGTTTAGACGATGCATTAGGGGTACCTGCAAAATCAGATTAACTTGCCCTCGTGAATTTGCGGCATAGTAACTTTCTTTAGAATGGTTTTGAATTTAATGAGCGTGTTATGGATACGAGGCGCATACGGCGTTGCGTGCACCATCGAGGTGAGGCTGAATGGCAGCTGAAGCCTGAAGTAATTACCAGCACAGGAAGCACATCCGTTCCGCATTACGCCACTCGTCATTAGACGGCGCACCGCACTTCCTGCACACGAACTGAATAACGAATTCCTAATAGGGACACGGTGTAGATCTCCTGCCATTAGCGAGCAGGTTATTACCGTGTTGTTAGTGTAGCTTATAACCTGTCATTAAATGCCACTGGGTGTTCGCAGGTCGTCAGCTAATGAGTAACTGTGTAGTCCATCTTGAAAACGGCGAAAAGTTCGCAGTAGCGGGTGTGAAAAAAGGAACTGCTGAAATTCAGAGATGGCGTGTAGCAACGAAATAAGAAACACTCGTAAGCTGGTATGTAATTTACACACAAAATTTTTTTTAACTACATCATCTGGTTACGTTACCCAAGTGCACGCTTCAAACCTACGGAGGAACAGTTTTAAGACAAGGAGAAAATTTTCGAGACTGGCACAGAGGTTGCGTTGATAACGAAATTTTGTTTCTACTTAGGGTATACGCGTTGCACCTTTGCAAAAGTCGACTGTAACTTTTGACTTGGTAGAATGTAAAGTACTGAAATAGATCTGCGAACCATTTCCCAATTCATATTTAATTTACTGCTCTATTATAGAGTGTAAAACTCCCATGTCTACGATATGTCTTATATTTATAACTTGTGAGCTATTACTGTCACACTCACAGCCGGCCGCGGTGGTCTCGCGGTTCTAGGCGCTAGCCGGCACGGTAGCTCAGCGTGTTCGGTCAGAGGGTTAGCTGCCCTCTGTAATAAAAAAACAGAGTTCATAGATCAACAACGAACTTAAAAGGGTGTCTTGCGACGTCCGCCCCGAGCAGATAAAACGAACAAACACGAACAAAATGAAATTAAAAAAAAAAAGAAAAAAAGGGCGCTCAGTCCGGAACCGCGCGATCGCAGGTTCGAATCCCGCCTCGGGCATGGATGTGTGTGATGTCCTTAGGTTAGTTACGTTTAAGTAGTTCTAAGCTCTAGGGGACTGATGACCACAGATGTTAAGTCCCACTAGTGCTCAGAGCCATTTGAACCATTTTATTACTGTCAGAAGGTGCAACTATTAGCAGTAATAATCCTTTGTCCAAGCACGGAGTGGCTAGGAAGCTCAAAGCCTACGGCATATCATATGAAATTATGATATTTAATGCCACAAAAGATGTGGGATAGCGTAAATCTTTTTCGTCCGTGCTTGGAGAATACACGAATGGAATTTCATGCAGACAAAAGCCTTAGGTACTTCAGTCACCTGTCATGAGTAACTGAAGGATCATTAGCCAACAGTTTGGTTTTCTTTCCACGTGCCCAGGGGTTCGCAGATAACTGGCTGTTCAGTGAAGTACGATTCAATGACACCAAGCGTGCCACTGCGTGCAATGGAAGATAAAAGTTGGTTGGTTCGTTGGTTGGTTTGGGGGAGGGGATCAAACAGCTAGGGCATGTGTCCCATCGGATTAGGGATGGATGCCGAAGTATGTCGGACGTGCCCTTTCAAGGGAACCATCCCGGCATTTGCCTGAAGCGATTCAGGGAAATCACGGAAATTCTAAATCAGGATGGCCGGACGTCGTTCTCCCGAATGCGAAGAGGTTGTTTGGTTTGTGGGATTAAAGGGAATGCGAAGAGAAAAGTGTGTCCAAAGATAACGTAGAAATCTTACTAATACGCTCCTACGTTTTGTTATACAGCCGCAGTCGTTATTATTCAAATTTCGACTTGAGCAAATGGGTACTGAGGATGGTATCGAAATAGGTCAGCATGTTTATATAGAAATATTTAGCTACGTTTCGCAAACAACGGAGGCCTCAACATTTATTATGGAGACAAGAGTAAAGTCCACTCTACAAATTCTGAAGCTGTTGAAAACGGACATACCACGTGTATGGCAGGTGGCTTGTTTGTTTTGAGCGACCAGTACCTCAATCGAAAAAAAAGGAACCCTTACAGGATCGTTTCGTTGTTTGTCTGCAGATCTGTCTGTCTATCTGCGTATGTCCGATTGTTAAAAACCAATTTTTTCAAGAACGGATAAATGTATCAAGTTGACATCTGTGTCACATAGTAAGGCCACTAGTCCCTGTTCGTTGTAAAAGTTCAAGCTTCTAAGTCAGAACAGTCAAAAGATATGGCCATTTACGCCGCATATTTTGATATTAGCAAACTCACGTGCCGTAACCAGTAGGGCACTCCTCATTGACCAGAATCATGAAATTTTGTAAGAAGCAAAGCATCACAATACAAAGAAAGGAAAAAAATTATTTCTTGTGTCATTTGTCATCCAGCTGCAAAATTAAAATATTCACGAAAGATTTGGAATATCAATGTCGATAAAAGGCAAAAATCTTAGAGATTCTCTATTCCCAGGATGGGTGAACAACCTGAGTACATAACTAAGTTTGTACGAAATCCTCAGTACAAAAGTCGTACTCGAGCGTGGACATTTTTTTATTACGTTTAACGTCCTGTCGAAACAGGAAGATAGCTAAGTACGTCTTGTAGACAGCTAAAGAACGTATCAAATGTGGCTTTGTTGACCAGAATTGGAATCGGGAAAGAAACATAAACTCGCTGACCAAGCGTTCCATCCACTCCCTCTTATCTGAATACAGGCTTATCTATTAGCATTTTGCTGTCCCGATCAACAACTTTAAGCTGATCCAAAGTATTTCAAACTGAAATTAACGAGCAAGTAGATTTTCTTTACTACTGAACTTCTCCAGATACTCTTGTGGGTATTGCACAAATGCAACTTACAAGACGCTAGGACGATTAGAAGTTGTTTCTGCTAATATCACACATGTGAGCACACGTGGAATAACAGCTATTGTTTGCAACACTACCCAGGCGGTATCACTCCACCTGCGCCGAAAGCGATCGATACGTATCAGCACAGCGAAGGTAAACAGAAACGGTGGCGATAGCAAAGCAGCTATTACAGTCCCGCGAATACAGTTTATGTTAGGGAAACTGCAGCAGCATAAGAAAACACAGCAGCAGCGTTCAGCACTCAGAAGCACCAGAAAAACCGTGAAATTGTATTCCGCCAGTGTGGAGAGCTGCACAACAGTTTAAAATAAGTTACTGCGCAACAGTGGGCGATAAAATGCGGTGAAGCCCGCTGTTAACGGCGCAATAACCGCTAAAGGTCGCCTGTTGGTGACAGGTACGTGGCCCCGCGGCCTTCGTAAAAGTCTCGCCGTGCAGGTACACATATCTATCCGCGTTGGCGCGTCGCTTACTGTCCCTTCCCTTCCTCTTCTCGTAGCAGCTGCTGCTCTAGACAAACGTATCTTAATTTCGTCTATGTTAGCTGCACTCGGTTTACTACTTCGTGGGATAAATGTGGACTGAGAAACCCCCACCACTTCCGGGAGCTGTTCATTGTTGGTTGCCGAATGGTCTGAGACAACGAGTCTACCGTCAACGACAACTTGTTATACAGTAATTCAGTAATCTGGTACCGAGGCGTTAAACACATTATGTCTCCTTGTTTACATCTCCTTGAGCTACAAATGCATTTTGAAATCAACAATAAATGAGCCACTTATTCTATTCTGATGCGTAAATTGCAATGTGTATAGGATCATAAAAAAGTCTTATTCAACCTGTGACGTAACTAATGACATAGTCTTGTGGGAAAGTACGTACGGATCTGTTTCAATGCTCTTCAGAAGTTTATTTGTATGCTTTTATCTTACAAGGCAAGATTACGCTGTTGAGATACTCTCTGACATTCAAAAAGTTCAACTAACGCGAAACATCACTCGATATGGCTTCTCATAGATGATGGAAGTGACAATGAGAATAAACTGTATTCAAACGATTATTAATAGTAATGTGAACAAAAGGGAACAAAGTAGTAGTAATCAGCAGAGCAAACCAAGGAGGTATTTGGAAAGAGAATTCACGTTCAGAGAGAAGAAGAAGAAGAAGAAGAAGAAGAAGAAGAAGGAGAAGGAAAGCAAAACAATACTTCGAGGTCAGGCGCGGCAGATGATTTGGAAGATCTGTCGAACGCAATGGACGACCTTGGAAAAAGCTTACAAAATGAACATCAACAAAAATAAAGCAGGTTGAGACAAATTAGGTTGCAGTAGTTAAACGGAAATAAAGAGGCGTAGGGAGCTGCCCCAAACCAGTCCTCAGACTGACGACTACAACGTAAACAACAACAACAACAATAACGACAAAAAGTGGTCTACCATGACAGATTTAGAATGAGAAATTCTCCTCTTCCTCTTCCTCCTCCTCCTCCTCCTCCTACTACTACTACTATTAATAATAATACTAAAACCAAAATTGCAGACACTTTTAGGCACCTGATAAATGGTGAAGTAGTTACGGCTTTGGAAGTCTGTTTCTTTATGATGCCAGACATCAGTTTGTGTAAATATATTTCTACTTTTACAGGCTAGTCCAAACATTTGGAAACCTTCCAAATTTAGCTGTACGTAAGAGCGGAGAAAACTGAACGGGTAGTTTGAAATTCAGTGTAGCGTGTTAAAAGCACTAATGTGAACAACACATTATCAAGAGGAAAGTGTTCTGGGCCTAGGGAAAATGCCTGAAAAATACTAAGTAGTGGACAGCTGTCGAATGGATAGCACCTTGGAAAAATATTATACGATGAACATCAGCAAAAATAAAGCAGGGTCAGATAGATGCTAAGAAAAGAGAAGAAGCTGATATAGGAAAAAGATGCTGCAGATCTGAGGAAATAAATCTTCTATTAAGAACTAAAGGAATCAGCAAGAAATGAGACACTGTGGTGGAAGAAGTACATCTGAAATCTGTCTTCTGATAGAATTGCATATTTGGTGACTTGATAGAGTCTTTCCAGACATATTTCAGTGACTATTTACTTTTAATTTCATTTTCTGCGTAATGACGTCCATTTATTTTCAAAATTAATCAAAGTATCTTTTCGAGTTTTCATTGCATTTCATTTTAAGCTTGCTCTTCTTGTTGGAAAACTGTCTATACCAGTCTTTTGTCTGAGAGATTGCTTTGTCTTAATGATTGCTACGTACTTTTTGGAATTTCTTTTCAGTAGCCGTCAGACAGCATACCTGGAACAAAAGAAAAAATATAAGAGTAATGACTAGCAAGACTGTAAAATTATTTAGAAAATGAATTAGTGCTATTGCGTAATGCAAAGTGGTAATCATTCGTGCAGTTGCATGTAACATTTAAAACGAAAAGAACTGAGACCATAATATTTTTGATACTGTTATGTTGTAGTAACAGAAAAGTAGCGCAAAAAACTAAGTTAATATTTCGTAACGAAGTTTATTCGTAGGTCATCGAATATTAACCGTTAAGATGAAACGCCAAACAAAGAATAGGGAACAGAAATAATGTGGAAGACGACTTCAACATTTAGTGAAGTCTCGTACACCAGAGACTTTCTGTTGACGAAGTATTTTTGGTGTTGACACAATATTCTCAGACCAATTTCATGTTTTCCTCCTGCCTCAGCCTCTTAACAACTAAACAAAACGAAAAACGAAGGTAACAGTGATTTCTCAGTAGCCGTTCCTTTTTTTTCTTTTTTTTGCGGGACTGGTAAAGTATGGGACTACGAATCCAGCAATGTTAGTTAAGGCGATAAATGCCGAGTTGCGCTGTAGTTTGAAATCCTAATTAAATTGTAGGTCCCCTTATAACTGCAGGGTATATCAGTTCAAAGATTGGAGGAAAGAGACAGCACCATTGCTAATAAAACAGTGTGGTGTTAAAAGAAAACTTCGAATTGTTGACAGGTTTATACGTACTGACTAAATTCAGTCATAGTAACGCTTTACGAGTATGCGAAGAATTGTTACCCAAGCGATTTTGCTGTCTGTTGGCTGTCGTAGACCTGTGATGACAGTGAAAAGGGTACTGCATATTAACAATTTTGTAAATGCATTCAAAGACGCCATTCAGTCGCCTCTCATAAGTTACAGCTGCGCATTTCAAGAGCACGAACATTAATTTTTTTTAAGGGTGAAATTTTGAAAAAAAGGTGTAGATTTAACCACATTTTCACGAAATGCGGTTACTGTGTGCACGGAAGTAGGCAAAAGTGTTGCACACTTTCCTGACATCACTACATACACGGCGTAGCATGAAAAACCAGGATATAGCGAAATATATCCTATGAGGACTATATTGATTTGGACACCACAATGAAAGGCGCTACTGCACATCGTACGTCTTTGCCTTCGTCTGACACTGGAAATGTCTCATCTAGTCACAGGGGGACCAAATGTTCGATATGAAATCCGAGCCACAATATAACTATGATTTTTTGCAGAGAAATGCTAGAGCGTGGAATATGAACCAATCAGTAACTCATATTTCGCTACGTATTGTACTTATCGGTACCTTTCAAGAAATGGTGTATTCGAGACATTTAATAAATTTAACATATGATACAAACGAGTTCAAAAATGTAGTTTCACATTTCGTATAGTTTTAATGACATCACTAGCATAGTTTTGTGCACTTACATACGAAATTCGTATTCAAATAGTAGATCTGATATAAACAATATTAATTTTTGTTATTTTTCAAAATGCTTAATTATTTGTCATATGTTGTTTTTATTTCAAAATTTACTTATTAAATTTAACTTCTATTTGAAGTTATCGGCATTAAAATGGTTATTATTAACTTTTAACATAACTTTACAGAAAAGAATATCTGTAACCAATTCGTTTGTTACGCCAAACAGTTTCTTTCATACATGTAGGCTCTTTGCTCTTTTTTTAGTTACTTGTGAGAAGTAGCCGGAAAGATATACGTTTGTGGGAAGTAGACGTATGCGCCAACGGGGCATACTGCTATAGTGAGCAATTGTAATTTCACTTGGAAGTAGTTCAGTGATTATATATGATGAACCGGCGAGTGTTTTGTTTTACTTACGTAAATCTTTATTTTAAGAGGAAGCATAATTTTTGATTTGTGAAACCATTCTGACTGACTATAACGAGAAAGTTCTAAATCTGAAGACCATGTGGGAACATGAAAATTACTATACCTGAAGTGAAGACAATAAATCAACAGACGAATGAATTTTAATTACAAGGCGTACTTACCTGAAAATCAAAACCTGAATGAGCCTACCTAGATGCAAATTATTTTTTCAGAATGGTCCGTTTTCGTCGGGGAGCCACAACAAAGAGAGGAATAATAGAACGTTTTGGCTTGGCTACACCAACGCTGCAACTGCTAAAAAGGTGCATTTGATTTAAACTACAATAAAAGACATTTTTAGAGTTAGTAAATCAAATACTTGTGTAAGTTAATAAAGGAGATGATCTGTTAGATGACGCTGAGTGTGGCTTTAGAGATGGCAAAGGTACCAGAGGGATATTTCTGACGTTGCGGTTGATAGTGGAAGCAACAAAAGTAAAGACCAGTTCATAGGATTTGTCGACCTGGAAAAAGCGTCCGAGAGTGTAAAATGGAACAAGATGTTCAGAATTCTGAGAAAATTAAGGGGTAAGCTATGGGGAAAGACGGGTAATGTACAATGTGCACAAGAACTAAGAAGGAACAATATGACTGGAAGACCAAGAACGAAGTGCGCAGATTAAAAATGGAGTAAGACAAGGATGTAATCTTTCATCACTGCTGTTCAAGCTGTACATCGAAGAAACAACGAGAGAAATAAAAGAAAACCTCAAGATTCAGGGTGAAATGATATCAATAATAAGATTCGCTGATGATATTGTTACCGTCAATGAAAGTGAGGAAGTAGTACAGAATACGTTGACAGGAATTGGCATTCTAATGAGTACAGAATATGAACTGAGAGTAAATCAAATAACGACGACAGTAATGAGAAGTAGCAGAAAAATAAAAGAAAATGGAGTTTAACATCAGAATTGGGGATCACAAAGTATACGAAGTCAAGGAACTCTGCTATCTGGGCCGCAAAATAACCGATGACGGACGGAGCAAGGAGGACATGAAAAGGAAACTAGCACTGGCTAAAAGGGCATGCTTGGCGAAGAGAAGTTTAATACTATCAGACACAAATCTTAATTTGAGGAAGAAATGTTTAAGAACGTACGTCTGGAGTGCAGCACTGTATGGTAGTGAAACATGGAATGTGGGAAAACCGGAACAGAAGAGAATTGAAGCATTTGATATGTGATGCTACAGGCCGGCAGACCGCTACGGTCGCCGGTTCGAATCCTGCCTCGGGCATGGATGTGTGTAATGTCTTTTGGTTAGTTAGGTTTAAGTTGTTCTAATTTCTAGGGGACTGATGACCTCAGAAGTTAAGTCCCACAGTGCTCAGAGCCATATGAACCATTTTTTTTTGTGGTGCTACAGACGAATGTTGAAAATTAAATTGAATGGTAAGGTAAGGAATGAGGAGGTTCTGCGCAGAATCGGAGAGGACAGAAATATGTGAAAAACTGATAAGAAGAAGGGACAGGATGACAGGACATCTGTTAAGACATCATGGAACGACGTCCGTGGTATTAGAGGGAGTTGCAGAGGGTAAAAACTATGGAGGAAGACAGAGATTTGATTACACCCAGCAAATAATTGAGGACGTAGGGTGCACATACTACTCTGAGATGAAAAGGTTGACACTGGAGAAGAATTCGTGGGAGGCTGCATCAGAGCATTCAATATACCGCTGACTAAAAAAAAAAAAAAAAAAACAAACAAACAAAAAAACAAAAAAAACACGAACCGAGAGAGGTGGATGTCGCCGCAAGGTGAAATTCGCGTTGAATGTCAGGCCCAACGAGGAATGGAGAACGGGACTAGGCTTTTAGATCTGAACTTACGCACGTAATCTTGGGCCTGAGAAAATCATGTCAGGATTCCGGATTGACGAGTATCGCAACCCATTATCCTCTAGAGACTGACACATAATGAGGACGTTGCATCGACACGACGACTAGTAGCATGAGAATGAAGATTGTCTGCGTTCACAAAAACAGAATAGCAATGCATATGAAATCTTTCGGCTAGTGCAATCTACGTTTGAAAGCCGAAGTTAACGTGAATGTACCGGAAACACACAGCTTCTAATAAACGACACTAGGAAAGTACATTTTGGCGAGATGTATTCCCGATCTTGAGCAGCGCTGATTCTCGGACGCGCCGTCACGGGCTAGTTGTAAAATACGGCGGTCGGTGAAAAATGACGAGCGCCTGGAGTAGCGAGCGAGTGAGCAGCGGTCCGCAGCCGGGCTCTTCATCACCTGCAGCTCGTCAGCGGGCACTGCGGCGGCCGGCGAGT
This sequence comes from Schistocerca gregaria, assembly GCF_023897955.1. Taxonomy (NCBI): domain Eukaryota; kingdom Metazoa; phylum Arthropoda; class Insecta; order Orthoptera; family Acrididae; genus Schistocerca; species Schistocerca gregaria. Next base: position 331,136,754 of record NC_064921.1, read on the forward strand.
GCCGCTAGCGCAGCGCGGGCCGTAAATCTTTGTTTTACGAGTGGGCTCCGCGGCCGCTGCCGCCGCCCTCCGCAAGCAAAATGTCCGCCATCACAATGCCGCGCACGGAGCGCGCCGCGCTCTGCTCGCAAAAATGTCAAAACCAAACAAGACGTCACTCTTTCGCACGTGGTTGCGCATTTTCACTTGTTACCAGCAGCGACAGGCACATGTTTCAAACTTTCACCCAAACAAGACTCATTTTCAGATATGCTAATTAAGTCTCTCTCTTCCTGTTCTTGCGCTGTTCTCGTATCAGTGCATAGATCTACGTCTACGTCAGTGCTCCGTATGCCACCCGGCAGTGGCTGGCGGAGGTACTTCTTGAAGTAACGTCCAGAGATCGCGGTGCATCATCGAAGTCGGGAAACCGAATCGATACCACAGACACTAACGAGGGATCACTACAATCCGCAACAACGTATGGGGGACACTCCTGGAGACCGCGCTGTCTCCCATCTACATCCACATCTACATGAATCTACAGAATAAGAATAAGTAATAAGCGTAGTCAAGTTGGTTATTCATCTACATCTATATCTACATACATACTCCGGAATCCACCTTACGGTGCGTGGCGGAGGGTACCTCGTACCACAACTAGCATCTTCTCTCCCTGTTCCAAACAGAACGAGGAAAAATGACTGCCTATATGCCTTTGTACGAGTCCTAATCTCTCTTATCTTATCTTTGTGGTCTTTCGGCGAAATATAAGTTGGCGGCAGTAAAATTGTACTGCAGTCAGCCTCAAATGCTGGTTCTCTAAATTTCTTCAGTAGCAATTCGCGAAAAGAACGCCTCCTTTCCTCTAGAGACTCGCACCCGAGTTCCTGATGCATATCCGTAACGCTCGCGTGATGATCAAACCTACCGGTAACAAATCTAGCAGCCCGCCTCTGAATTGCTTCTATTTCCTCCTTCAATCCGACCTGAAAGGGATCCCAAACGCTCGAACAGTAGTCAAGAATAGGTCGTGTTAGTGTTTTATAAGCGGTCTCCTTTACAGATGAACCACATCTTCCGAAAATTCTACCAATGAACCGAAGACGACTATCCGCCTTCCCCACAGCTGCCATTACATGCTTGTCCCACTTCATATCGCTCTGCAGTGTTACGCCCAAACATTCAATCGACGTGGCTGTGTCAAGCGCTACACTGCTAAAGAAGTATTCAAACATTAAGGGATTCTTTTTCCTACTCATCTGCATTAATTTATATGTATCTATATTTAGAGTTAGCTGCCATTCTTTACACCAATCACAAATCCTGTCCAAGTCATCTTGTATCCTCCTACAGTCACTCAACGACGACACCTTCCCTTACACCACAGCATCATCAGCAAACAGCCGCACATTGCCATCCAAAACATCAATTATGTAGATAGAAAACAACAGCGGACCTACCACACTTCCCTGGGGCACTCCAGATGATACCCTCACCTCACTATCGAGGACTCGCAGTGAGGTCAATATAGAGCCGAGCTTGACAGAGCACAGCCCCAGTTCGATACCACAGCTGCAGCAGTCGACCTCATCGTTCAGGACCAACGAGCAGTTAAAGTTTCATATGAACTTAGATTGTTCTTAATATTGAGTATTGTATCTCAAGAAAACAGTTTGTTGCTTAATGCATCAAGTGATTTTTTGCTGATCATTGGCGTAAATTATCCAGAAACGTGCCAAAGTTAATAAATCTTTTATATATTAATTTAATAATAAAGTGAACTAACGTTTCATGCATTCTACTTTGATGAGCCTTCTCCCAAAGCAATCAAAGAGGCCATAGTTGTGGCCGGACGAAAGTGGCTTCACCTAACCATAACACTTCCGGTACCACTAGATCATCCCTCCCCTCCCCCTCCCCATCCACCGCTCGCCCTTTCCTGTTCCATTCGTGAAAGGCTCGTGTGAGAATGATTGTCGGTAAGCCTCTGCATTAGCTCTAATATCTCGTATTTTCTCGGCATGGTCATTACACGAAACGTATGCGGGAGGAAGTGATATGTTGTCCGACTCTTCCTGAAAAGAACCCTCTCGGAAGTTTAATAGCAAACCTCTCCGTGACGCACAACGCCTCTGCCACTGGAGTTTGTTGCGCATGTCTGTAACGCCCTCGTGCCGCCTAAACGACCGCGTGACGAAACGCGCCGCTTTTCATTGGATCTTCTCTCTTCTGTCAGTCCTACCTTGTAAGTGTCCCAGATTGATGAACAGTACTAAAAAATCGGTCGAACAAGCGCCTTGTAAGCCACTTCTTAATTGGGTGAATTATATTTCCTTAAGATTCCTCCTGTGATTCTCAGTCTGGCATCTGCTTTTTCTGCCATTTGCTTTATATGGTCGTTCCATTTCTGGTCGCTCTGTAGGCCTGTAGTTACTTCTACATATTTCACCGTTCCCACGCATTTGTCATCAATGGTGCAGTCGTATGATAGTGGATTTATTTTCTGAGTATGTGCAATACGCTACACTTATTCACGTTCAGGGTCATACGCCAGTACCCACACCCTTCATCAATCCTCTACAGGCCATTCTATCGTTACTGTCCTCGGGCGTTGTTGTCTTCTTGTGGACAACCGTATCATCCGCAAACAGCCTTAAAGAACTTCCGAATCGTTCTACTAGTTAATTTAGATGCATTGTGAACAGGAACGGTCTTATAACACTTATTTGCGATATCCCTGTAACTATCTTTGCATCTGTCGAACTAGTACCGTTAAGAAAAAAATGGTTAAAAATGGCTCTGAGCTCTGTGGGACTTAACATCTGTGGTCATCAGTCTCCTGGAACTTAGAACTACTTAAACCTAACCAACGTAAGGACATCACACACATCCATGCCCAAGGCAGGATTCGAACCTGCGAGAGTAGCGGCCACGCGGTTCCAAACTGGAGCGCCTAGAACCGCACGGCCACACCGGCCGGCAGTACCGTTAAGTGCGGCGTGTTGAGTTCTGTCTGCAAGAGTCTTGAATCCGGTCTCAAATCTGGTTCGATGATTCGATAGTCGGTAAGCTGAATTTTTTTTGACTAAACGACAGTGCGGGACCGTGTCAAATGCCTTGCTGAAGTCGAGGCAAACAGCCTCAACCTGAGCGCCAATGTCTACACGCTGTTGATCTCATGGGGGAACAGAGCGAGCTGAGTTTCACAAGATTTCTGTTCGCCGAATCCATGTTTATATTTGCAGAGGACATTTGCGTTTGTCAAAAATGTCATAGTACATAAAACATGTTTCCCGATTCTACGAAAGACTGACATCAACGATGTAGGACTAGTATTAAGTACTTTTCCATGGCCTTTCTTCGAAATGGGGTTAGTGATCCTGGATATTGTTTGGAGTCATCGGTTTTATGACTGGTTTGATGCGGTTCGCCACAGCGTCCTCCGCTGTGGAAAACTCCCCTCCACTGAGTAGCACTTATATTCAACGTCTTCATTTATTTATTGGTTAAGTTTTTGTTTCTGCCTGCCGCTGCATTTTTGTCATTTACATCCGCGCTAGTGCCGTGGAAATTATTCCCTAACACATGTACCATCATTCACTCTCTTCTTAAGCCGTCCTCTCGCATGAAGAGTTACTTAACGGTGAAGTAGAGCCGTATGAGTTTTTCACGTTGAAGAGCTATTTTGTCATGCGAAATATAAAATAAGTTTTGTGATACATCAGCAACGTGTCTCGTAAAACAGAAACCATAACAATCACAACTTGCGAGCCACCATATTGTATTTGTCGTTTTCTGATGAAGCTTATATTTGGTGTTTTTTATTATAACTGACATCTTATGAATATATGCTGTTAGTAAGCAATAGCTCATTGAGGATTTCTCACAAACGGATCAATATTGTTACGATTTATTGTAATAAACTGATAGTAAACGTCATATTGGTGGTTAGAGAATTTTCGTATTTACTTATTTTCGTGTTTTAATTCACATGTTATGAAAGTACGCTCTACCTTCTTGTCAGGACACGTGATAATTAAATGACAGATAATTACATGCTGGCGATTAAAGTCTTCAGAAGATTATAACATAAAATAAAAGGTCGTTCCCTGTGAAAGTTCAGTTTAGTTTAGTTTAGTTTAGAGGTGCCAACTTATGAAAGAATGTGCTGCAGGTACCAGCTCGTTGCACAACGATTGTCCTTTACTACGTTTCACCGGAGGCGGGACTTGTAGCTTCCTATGCGACAAGGATGATGAACTGCAGTACATTGTGCGACACTTGTTCCAATGCCACATTTATTCGTTAAGCACGCATTGTCATAATTTTACTCCTCAGGTACATCATCCACACAGCCAAGTATGAATGTCGAGCGTCGAATGCAGTAAACGCGATTGTCACACGACCGTGCACTGAGGGTTTCCTTGTTAGTGTGTTTCGAGAATCAAGATGCAACGATTAACAGAACAGCGATACACAGTCAAATTTTACGTTAAACTCAAAACATCGGAGTCTGAAAGTAAAATTTTCAGATTCAGTCAACCAACTTAATTCCCGTTTCTAGTGGAAAACATTCCTGTTTTCTTCTGCCTTAAAGCTTAAAAAATAAACCCGCCGTAAAGACACAGGAATATTTAATGTTGTATTTCCACAGACAGCACAAGGAAAATGCAAAATAATCACTTAAAAACTGATATTCCCCAACTCAAAATAGAATATTTTTCTAAAAAATTTTCATCAATTTTCCACTCTTGCCATATTCCCAGAAATAAAAGGAGAAACCTAAGCAGGGACAGCAAATAATACGTTTTGGTTAAAACTGAAGATGACACAACTACATCGAAACGGTCCTAGAGCATACAAAAATGTAAAAGAGAACCTTTTCCATCTGCACAATTAACATTGTATTTTCTGTGCTCGGATGTCATTTCTTTTCCCACCTTGACATTTAAAATTTTATTTATGCCTATCAGTGTGATTCTTACATAAACCTACTAGCATCTTTCTCCCTCAAAGTGTTGCAGAAGCTGTCTTACATATTTCACTGAACAAACACATGGTAGAAAGCTTTGAATCGTGGCGTGAGACATGTCTTCATGGCTCAGCTGTTCTGGACATTATCTATGAAAAGAGCTAGGGTTTGAATCACGGTCTGGCACAAAGCATTGCTCTGCCAAGAAGTCTGCACACACTCCACTGCGTAGTGAAAGGTGTATTATGAAAACAAGCTGCAGGTCATAGCTACTGGTAAGTCACATTTCCGTAAGTTACATATCCTTTATCCAAAGGCTGCTACTCCAGCAAGGTACGAAGGGAAACTTCTGTGGAGTTCGAAGTGCTATTGCATCGAAGGGAAGCTTAATACCTGAAGAGTGCTTAGGTAGCTCATTTGGTAAGAACACTGCGAGCGCAAGACAAGTGACCAAATTCAAGTTCCGTACAACTCACTTGTAAACTGTCAATAAATCAGTCACATATGTATCTAAAAGCGCAGGGTACCATTTACTGTCGTCTGGACGTTTCGAAAATGGAACAGACATGAATAATTTCGATAATTACAAGTATGAGTACAGACATTATCTTACTAAAAACCGTCGGTATTTGCTGTTTGTGGACAATAAATTAGTGAAACTTATACTTTTACTTGTTTCGTTGGTGATGGGCTGCATTATCTATTGCGTAACTTTGTTTGGTAACAGTACAGGAATGTTTGCTGGCGGGTGTTAAATATGGTTAATATCTGTAATGTATTACATATTTTAATGCCTCCACATTTGTGGCTCGTTTGTAAAGTCAAATCTAGTAGTTAAACAGGTTTTAAGTAGCCAGCAGTTCGAGTGTCACCTCACTTTCTAAGAAAAATCTCCATTAAACATAAAATACTGCCAGTCTAGTGCCGAACTCAGCAGCGTATAATACGCCAGCGTATACAAATAACCGACAGTGACACTTTTACCACAAACATATATCAGAAAACTCCACTTGTAAACGGCTAAAATTACTAGTACGTCGTGTAAATGTCATTTATTGTTATCACACAGGCATTTGAAATGTACTACATAATACACACGAAACGGTCATAGCTTGAATAATTAATCCCAGTCCCTACGTTAAAAGACATAAATTAAAGATGCTCTGGAACATTTTCATCCATAATTACTATCTCTATATATATACCCATCAATTACTACCTCAAGGTGGACGATCAATCACTGCCTTAGGTCGTAATGGGGTGATACATATCGAGGGAGCCCAATAATTCAAAACTCTCAGTCCGAATGGAAACTGGCAAGAAGTAATCTAAGACGGCACCGTTAAAACAGTTTCTTAATGGTGTGATACGAAATGGACTTGAATTGTGATCAAATTGAAACATAGAATGTAAATTCTGAGATTTCAACCTAGTTTTCGTGTATCTTTGCTTCTCAATATTTGAAAATATAATGCGAGATGTTCACAAGAACTAAGAAAACTGAAACAAGGCCATACATATTCATTAGAAATTACCGCACTTCAAGACATAGATCAACTCTCTAAAGGCGGATGAAAAAAGGTACAAGAAGGACTTGTTAATCTTTGCCATAGAACATAAACGAAGTCGTAGAGTTGATTGTTCAGGGAATAAGAACATTTCCACCCGATTATAGAATGCAATCGCGAAAAATATGCGCAAAATTTACATCAAACATTTTTTTATAACGTAACAGGCCACAGATTTGTTTATTTCCTGATCAGTTCTTTCTGTTAAAGTTATTTTTTTAAAAAAAAGCAACCGAGACATTATTACTTGATGTCTCACGATGTACCTTAAAAAACTCTCCGTTCTTTTGGGCGAGCCTGAAAGCACTCTCGCCCCCGTTCTTGTCTGAATACAGAGATCAATATCTTTAAGAGTATATAAAACGTTGGAACCTTGGTGAATTAAAAAACTGAAATTCAGAGGAGTTATTTTTAGGTCAAGTGGACTGGTTTCGGCCACGTGTTGAAGGAACTATGCATAAAAAAGTAAATAGAATATTCACAGCTGTTCTATAATATCGATTACCTACATGCAATGATTCCTGTTATTCAACTCGTTCTGTTCGACTGAACAAAATGTGAAGCGATTGTAGTAAGATACACTTACGTGTGTGCCTGGCTCAAGTCTGACACTTGCCTTTCGCGAGTAGAAGGCCAATAGATTGTTAGATGGCGAAAAGAAGCGTTGTCATGATAGATGTGTATGATCTAGCTTGGCAGTGCTGACATTCTCTAGAGTACGCCACCGGTTTCTTCGCTGTGAAAGGCTACAGGGTGTTGGGGAGAGGTATTACTCAGTACATATAAAGGGAAAAGCAGATACAAGGAGCGCCTGAGCACCTAATGACGGCCACAGTTACACAGTGGAAGGCATGAAAAAAGCTGAGAAGACAAAATGCATATAGATAGCCAGAACTTTCAGAGGTGATAGTATGGACCAAAACAAGAAATAAATATCCAGGACACGTGGTCTCTATACTGAATATCTTAAGAGATATGTTTCACTGCAGCGAAGATGACCACTGCTCATATCTCTTAAGGTATCCATTTTAGACTCCATGTTTTCCATACATTCTTTCTTGTTTTGGTCCACGCTACCTCCTCTGAAATTTTGTCGTTAGAGTTCTGGTACACCCTATACGTATACCATAACCCACTGTGCAGCTGAGTCTCGGTTGCACTTTTATCGACATTATTTACTCGTATATCACGTTCAGTTCTCGTCATAAATGGATGGCAAAAAATCGACTTATTTTATACCTCTATGCTCGCTCTAATCACAAACTGTACTGTAGATAGATTGTGAAGGCAATATAATTGTTGCAAAATCTGCATCGATCACCGATTCCCTAAATCTCTCCAACGCCAACTTTCTCCTAGCGATGGCAAAAATGATTCAAATGGCTCTGAGCACTATGGGACTTAACATCTATGGTCACCCGTCCCCTAGAACTTAGAACTACTTAAACCTAACTAACCTAAGGACAGCACACAACACCCAGTCATCACGAGGCAGTGAAAATCCCCGACCCCGCCGGGAATCGAACTCGGGAACCCGGGCGTGGGAAGCGAGAACGCTACCCCACGACCACGAGCTGCGGACTAGCGATGGCAGAAAGGTACCTAAGTACCTGGACTTCCGTGTGAGCTGTACTGATCTGCTATAACCTAGCAGTGGTTTTAGGTTAGCTATGTGGCCTGTTTGTTAACGAAGTCTGGGACAGTACTCCATAGTAGCTAGCGCTAGCAACTTGTGTGTGGTACCCTAAATCGATGCACTGTACTTTCCCTCACAAGCCTATCATTAACCTTCGTTCAATTACATATCGCTTCGCAGTTTAGCTCCTAAGTGGTAGTGGGAAAAAATGAGCAAGTGACTGATGCAGTAAACTTTTATTTACTTATCGTCCTCCAAAACGTAAACACATTGAAAAATCGTTTGTGTAACTGTAAGCGTATAATATGAAAGTTGTTGCGTGCAGTCGGTTTGAATGCCAAACATGTAGTACGCGAAGGTTGATGTCTTTGGAGTGGAAAGTAAGCTAGTTGTCAGGGGGTCCTCCGCACCCGCCCCTCGGCGTCGTCCTTGCCTCAGCCCTGACCTTGCCCGCTCCCTTGGATCCGGGTGGCCCGCCGGCGGCCGGACTGCCTTCTATTAATACGATCGGCCGGCCGTTTTATGGCAGCCAGCGGCCGGAACGGGCAGCCGGTGCTTAAAGGGGAGGGGTGGGGGAGGGGGCGGTCTCACTCAGCTGGGAATCAACAGCCCGCGCCGGCTGGCTCAACACACAGGCGCCTTGTCTCTACAGGATCTCCCAATATACTTGCCGTCAGCTGCGAGTTACGTCCCGAACAACATACAAATGGGTGTCTGGCGCTCGTTCTTAAAGCGGATGCTTAGGCGGGGTCCAAGATTCCGATTCAAGCAGTACATCAAATCCGTAGCCGGACGTATCTCGCTCCACAGTGCAGTGTACAGAAATGACGTGAGGATGATTATCCGGAAAGTGTCTCCGTTTGGACTGACAAGTTTTATTTTTTAGAATGACCGAATTATGAAGGAGTTTTGTGCATATTCTGCGTTGAGTCGCCACATAAGGTAATACTTTAAGATACGTGTAAAACACCAGCTGCTGTTAAGAAATGCTTCAACTTCCTCTATCCATTAAAGTCATAGAAAATCCTCAGTTAACATGTGGGAAGAGGCTAGCCGAGTGATTCGTTACACACGGAAAGATCGTAGTAGCATGGAGTTTTATGTCAAGTCTCATCATGGAGTACGAACGAGAACAAGTGCAGGACCAAAGGGGATATTGAAGCGTTTCTTAATAACAGGTGACGTGTCTTTCTACCTATACCTTGTTGGCCTTCTAACTGCAAACTGTTATCGCATCATAATTAATCTGTGCCAGTCATACTGTTTAGTTAGTAGTAGAACTCGTATCCGTTGGCAGGATTCGTTTTTAAAAGAAGACTTCGTGCCTTAACCAACATCACTACGGTTAAAGCGTTATTAATGGTTCAAATGGCTCTGAGGACTATGGGACTTAACTTCTAAGGACATCAGTCCCTAGAACTCAGAACTACTTAAACCTAACTAAGGACATCACTCACATCCATGCCCGAAGCAGGATTCGAACCTGCGACCGTAGCGGTCGCCCGGTTCCAGACTGTAGCGCCTAGAACCGCTCGGCCACTCCGGCCGGCAAAGCGTTATTACGAGGGTGAGTACTACTAATGACTGTGAAATTACTGAGTAACAACAGGTAAAATAGTTTCATGACTATTTTGGAATATGTTGCTAAATCTCAGTCACTATAGTTTGTGACTGTTACACGGACAATAGTGAAATCACAATTCTAACTTCCATACACACGAGTCCATTACTAGCGATAATTCCTCCTGGTTTCTCTAACAATCAACGGGAAATAAATATTACGTAAATCTCTCGCATTACCATTTCGTGTTTCCCCTGTTAACTATCTCAGTTATAGCCACTTTCGTACGAAGCGCCTCGTGCCCTCCCTCCGGCCTCAGTTTCGACACTCTCCACACTGCTAACTCAGCCAATGTCCATCAGCTACACAAGCTGTTGTATAGTTGAAAGAGAAGCAACGGCGAAAAAAAAAATGGCTCTGAGCACTAGGGGACTCAACTGCTGTGGTCATAAGTCCTCTAGAACTTAGAACTACTTAAACCTAACTAACCTAAGGACACCACACACATCCATGCCCGAGGCAGGATTCGAACCTGCGACCGTAGCAGTCGCGCGGTTCCGGACTGAGCGCCTAGAACCGCTGGACCACCGCGGCCGGCGCAACGGCGAAAGATAAGGTATACTGCCCCTGAATAAGCTGGACAGTACGCGCAGTAATTAGCGATCATTGCACGATATTAGGCAGTGAATAGTGTTTGATGCCATTGAGGAACCACAGCGATCGTACTTAATATTTTTTTAACTTTCAATTCCTGTAAACTGTTTCGGTCTATACGATCATCTTCAGACCAAACGCTTCAGCTGATGTGAGGAGCAACCCAAGTATCTCGAAAAACGCGCATTGTACAGAAAAAAATGTCAGATGAAAACATAATTTTTTCGATGGGGGCATCGGTCAGTGCTAAAACACCATCCCTAAACGCCCACCTCCACGCAGGGTCAGCTTTTTATTTTCAAGTGGGACCTCTTATTTTTACTACAAATTCAGATTCTATGTTACAAAAAACCTAGTAATTACAGAAAACTTTTTCTTCCGTTAGTTTTAGTAAAAGTGGAATACCGAATCAATATTTCGTTAGTAACGTTGTACCTTATGATTTAGGTAATGATTTGAGAATGAACGAAAATGTAGGAAACTATTGACTAATAAAATATTATACGCAACTGTAACCGAATCTGTAATTTAAAAAATCCAAAAATAATACTATTTTCTGGTGTAAAACAGCTGGTATCATTTTCCAAACTTATATTTTGCAAATTTGATTACACGGTAAAACTTTTACGTTCAGACATTTAAAAGTCTGTCAAATAAGCTACCGTCAGCGTAACGTAGTTTATGTTCACTTTGGCGTTCATTTAGGTGAATCACCATCACATCCGGATCCTTATTTCGTTGAGTCCCCTCGCAACTCACCATCAGAGTGACTGATTTCGGTGTGTTCTTCCGTCCAACGGTCGTAACTCTCGCGCAAATCACAGCACCATCTACCACCAAACGCAAAAATTGTCTTGCACAAACGTGAGGCATTTTTTATCGTAAAATCCGAATCTGCAATGAAAAAAATGGGTTTTAATTTGAAAATAAGATGCTGACTCCTCATGGGGGTGAGGGAACTAGGAGGTGACCAGTTTTAGCATAGGCAGATGTCCTCTTTGAAATTATTAACTTTTTTTCTGGAACCCTGTTTCAATATGATGCATATTTTTTGAGGTATTTAATTTTTCCAGGTTAAAACAAACACTCTGTATGTTAATCGTCTTGGGGGTTGAAGCTCTTTTATCCGCGTTTGCTTTAACAATACGTATGCTTTTTTCAAGTTTACTAGAAGAGAAAGTTTATAGGAAATAAAGTACTATAAAATTTTTAAGTTTTTATTTGAGTCCCTGTTCCTTTTGTTATTTCGCTGAAGAATTTAAAAACAATTCGGTTGCTCAGAAGCTTCGTAAGTCTGGCGACCACTGCTCTGTAGCATTTCGATTAGAAATTGAATTATGGCTGCTGCGTTGAACAGAGGGCGCTCCTAGACTGGAAAAAAATCTGTGTAGAACACAACCTAGGTATAAATTCGAAACTACAGGCCACAGTCACACCTATATTTATGAGCTTACAGTATGTTCTTGGTCAATGGACTGCCTCTTCCTCGGGTACATGAAAATAATTTCATGGTATATCAAGAGTAAAATCCACACTTTCGAGTTCTGTTAAACACTTGCTTGAGTAGTACTTGGATACCTCAGTCGGCGAGCAATTATCCACGGAAGTTGGAAGTACCTGGTTCGAACCCCTCTCCTGCATCAGGAGGTTTCAAATCCGTGCAAACTGCTTCAGGGGAACATGTTTATTTCTCCCTTTCGCAGCTAGGAGAACATTACACCTTGGCGGTGTAAGTAATTGAAGCTTCTAAGTCAGTGCAATCAAAAGATAAGGATTTTGTGTCATACATTTTGATACTAAAACACATACTAAAACCTGTAGGGTATTTCCCGTTGACCTAGAATCATGAAATTTGGCAAGAAGCGAGGTTCCATTGTACGAATAAAGGGAAAAAATCTGAAAATTGTTAATTTGTAATAATGTAAGACGATTATTATTATTATTATTATTTCGACTTCAAACGTGAAATTACAGCATCCTCGAAAGACTTGGAATCCCCGAGACCGATATCTTGCGAGTATCAATATCGATAACAGTCAATAATCGTCACGATTCTCAACATTTATTAACTGTCTGCACGGATCACACAGTGCGCGATTCCTGCTCGCACAAGGCCTTTTTTTTATTTTCTCTCTCTCTCTCTCTCTCTCTGTGTGTGTGTGTGTGTGTGTGTGTGTGAGGGGGGGGGGGGGGGGCGGGGAGGAGGGGTGTTCGGAAATTCCCATTACAAACTTCTAGGACTTGGGAGTGAGTGCATAATATCTTGAACAGGAACCCATCTCCGGGAAAACGTACCGTTTCTTTTCTACAACGGTTTCAGTTTAGATGTTTAGCTTACTATTTCTGCCTGAATTAGACGTGACGCAGTACAACTATTAGGTAACAAATCGAAAGAAAACGAACAGATAATCATTTGTCACTTAAGCACATTTTTCTTATTAACACTTAAACTCTGTAATGTGTTCGTACAGCGTGCTGGCTTCTGTTTTGCTTTGGAATAATGTAAATATGCAATATTATGTAGTCACTCCGCGTTACAAGCCATAGACATTTGTAACGGGAATTTCCGAACACATTGAATATCATTGGTTAGTTATTTTAGTTTCTTTATAGTAGTGTTTCTTGTATTGTATATTAATAGAAACCTATAGGACATCTGAATAGGTTCACAGCATGTCAAGAGTTGCGTGATAGTGTGACTGCGAGTGTGAACTTAAGTTTCGAATAGCGTGAATGCAGTATTAATTAAGATTGTGTTGGACAGTTTAACCACGTTCATTTCGAATTATTTCAGTAAATGTGCTGATACTCTCTTCTTTTAGAGCCCATAAAACACACACACACACCCGCGGATGCGCTGTCTTCATCTGGGTTTCTTTAACGAATTTTCTATTTTGGAATTTACTTAGAGCAGCGGAATGCAAGTATCTGACTTTACTTACAAATAATACGTGCACCTCTTCACGTTTAGCATCAGATTATCTTAATTGAGTGCGTAATTTCTAGACTGATTAATTTCTTGGTTAAAAGCTATTTTCTGAAGACCGCTCTACAGCCCCAACTAGCGAGTGATGGAACATGGCCAAAGAAAGGAGGGCCTCGCGCCGTTAATACTGCTGCAGGCTTTGTGGTTTGGGGATAATTACTAAGTGTCGGGAACTTAGGGAAACTGGAGCGCTGGGCTGCAGTTGCGAGCGCTGTAATCCGTTGTTGCCTCAAGGGAGCAGCCAACAACGAACTAGGTCTGCAGACGGTTTTGCTAACGCCGAATTCCTCTAGCCGGCATAGGCTAGCGCACTTTCCACGTTGCAGTGAATGTATTGTGGACAGCGTACTTGTCTCTCAGTAGATATTTGTTTGTAGTACCTCGTACATCTTTATTGTACTGTGTGATCGTTCTAGATCCATAACGTGACTTACACTCTTGGCTGTACGGTATAAGTCTGGAATCGATAAAACTTTGAAATGGAAAAATATTTTAATTACTGTGACCTACAGTTTATAAAATTAAAAGTTTTAAATCATTATATGAAAAAGTGAAGCTTATTTTACACTTGTAGCAACAACATCGCACAAAGAAGGTAGTGATTTTCGAGTCCTGCACTCACCACGTCTGTTACTGACATTTGTATATTTCCGTGAAATAGCCCTTTGTACCAACTGAATAAGATACTATCACGAACTGAATGAAGAATGCGTTTATTTGCACTTTTTTTGACAAAAATGTAATGAATTTCCTAGCATTAACTATGACATTGCATTCGGAGAAACTACCACTATTCAACAATCTTTTAAAAGGCTTTCTTTGCATCAGCCGGCATTACTTGGTTTTTTCTGTGCGCAGAACGCTATAGACACAATTTTTTTAACTTGATACATCATCCCATTGCTGACAAAAAGGTTCTGTAGCAGCAGACAGACAAACACACTCACAGACAGACAATAGAGTGATCCTACGAAGGTTCCGGTTTTACCGACTGGGGTACGGAACCATCCTGAAAGCATATCTGCAGGCAAAATAGACGCTGTCCTCGTGTCTGAATATGCTGTGCAAAATATGTCGCACTGTAATCCGTATGACACAAGCGCCCCACATTCGGTGCTCCTCTCGCTGGAGAAAGGAGCCAAATGACATGGAACTGTGTTCTGCACTAAGACGCGAAGGTCGTCTCGATGGGAGCACGCCATGGCCGCGGTGTTGACTTTGCTAGTAACAGCTTGTTGCCTGTAGCTTTTAGCTATTCTTCTTACCATACGTGCATGACCACGTACCTCAGCAATACCATTTACAGAGATGAGTCACGCAAAATACACGTATGTTGCGTTACATACTGCATATGTTCGAAAATCTCCAGACGTTGTGACTAAGTATCAGTGCGGAGGTTTTCTAATAACCTACTTCTCACTCTCTACCTGTAGATGATGGCTAACCAACACTCAGTAACAGCGCCTCTCCTCACCCTTCTCTCTCTCTCTCTCTCTCTCTCTCTCTCTCTCTCTCTCTCTCTCTCTCTCTCCCTCTCGGCACTATCAAGTGGTGGATTCCAGGAGGATCAAGTAGTCATTTTCGCTGCCATGTCTTCCAGTTAACGAACGCAGGTATATTTATTTCTAGGTTTTTTTTTTTTTTAAACCTGAAAGTTATTACTTGACACGGAATATAATATACAATATGAAATATTAGTACAATCGCACTTTACGTAGCAGTAGGACAAAAAGAAAAAAGAACAACAAAGAGTTTTCTTAGAGCGCAGCAAAGCTAATTTTGTGCCGTGCGAGGCATATGAGGAGCGTTGTTATGTTGTGACGAGTAGCTTTCCGGGGACCCAATGCACTAGAAAATTGAGCAGTAACAAAAGCTCTTTTAAAGATGTGGTTATCCTTCTCAGAGGAAGATGATGATGTTGTCCTATACTCCTTGACAGAGCGTAGAGGAACGATGCGGGAGACCCACACCGCCGTACTAGCCAAGGTCCTAGTGGAGGTGGTTTGCCGTTGCCTTCCTCCGACCGTAATGGGGAGGAATGATGATGATGAAGATGACACAACAACACCCAATCATCTCGAGGCAGGTGAAAATCCCTGACCCCGCCGGGAATCGAACCCGGGACCCCGTGCTCGGGAAGCGAGAACGCTACCACAAGTCCACGAGCTGCGGACTCTGAGAGGAAGAAAATACGAGTAAAAGAGACGAAACCAACACTGGAACATTGATTACCACAGTTTAGAGTCGAAAAGTGACTTTTCAGTGTGTGTGTGGAAAATCAGACACGTACATGAAAGGACTGAAAAACATATGATTTTCCCCGCAATACAACATTTACGAGGCTATGACTACTTTTCTGAGGCCTATGAACACCAAGTCATAAGAACATAAAACTAGCAAATTAATACGTAAAATGATCACATTGTTAAGATTTCATGGAGTTGCTTCGTCTAAACGAAAGCACGTTGATTGCAAAATCCACTGAAAGTTTCATTGACTAAAATACCAGCAAAACAAAACAAAAACGGATTAGGGATTTTGTTCGGTGAGTAGCCTACACTGTCTGCAGGCAACAGTTATACACTACGTGATCAAAGGTATCCGGGCACCTGGCTGAAAATGACTTACGGGTTCGTGGGGCTCTCCATCGGTAAGGCTGGTATTCGATTGGTGTTGGCCCACCCTTAGCCTCAATGACAGCTTCCACTCTCGAAGGAATACATTCAATCAGGTGCTGGAAGGTTTCTTAGCGAATGGCAGCCCATTCATTATGGAGTGTTGTACCGAGGAGAGGTACGTCGGTGTCGGTCGGTGAGGCCTGGCACGAAGTCGACGTTTCAAAACATCCCAAAGGTGTTCTATAGGACTCAGGTCAAGACTCTGGGCAGGCCCGCCCATCACAGGGACATTATTGTCGTGTAACCACTCCACAACAGACCGTGCACTATGAACAGGTGCTCGATCGTGTTGAAAGATGCAATCGCCATCCCCCCAATTGCCCTTCAACAATGGGAAGCAAGGAGGTGCTTAAAACATCAATGTAGGCCAGTGCTGTGATAGTGCCACTCAAAACAACAAGGGGTGCAAGCCCCCTCCTCTCCAGAAACCTGTAGCCAGGAGGGACTCCAAAAGGTAAACTACTCATGTCGACCCAAACCACGATCATTGCACAACAAGGGTGTGGGATGTCGGGAGCAAGTGCTTGTACTGCGGTACTATTGCCAGTTGTATTATAGTGTGAGAGCGAAATAGCGCATCAACTGGAAACGTACTCTGAAGTTGAATGCAGTACAATACGATTCTTATGGGCGAAACTTCTAAATCAGACACAGATTCACAGTGAAATTCTGGCGGCGTATGAACCAAAGCAATGTCGGGTCCAGTTATTTCCGAGTGGCGGCAAAATTTGACCAAGGCCGCACTGACATGGGTGATGCTTATCGGGAAGGAACGCTATCGACATCGACCACAGTGTCCAGTAAACCGCGGAACTAATTCGGAGTAGTCGAAGATTTTCCGTCGATGAGGATTTTCATACAGCGGATCTCGAATGTTACCGTGACCGAGGAGTGGACTTGTCTCGCCGAGGGACTGAACGACTGGTAGAGTGCTCCGACCGTTTACATAGACTCGGTGATTACTTGAAGCGTATTCGCAGTTGCGAATATTGACAATCATCAGCTGTACAATGGACTGACGGCAATGAAAATTTATACCGGACCGGGCTCGAACCCAGATTTCCCTCTAACAGAGATCGGTTTCCTAACCTTTTTTTGTTGATCTCATTTTGTTCGTTACTGTTCGTTCTATTTGTTCGGAGCGGACGTCCCATGACGCTTGTTCAAGTTCATCGTTCGTCCATTAACTCAGTATTTTATTACATAGGGTAGCTAACCCTATGACCGACCCTTTAGACTACTGGAGCACGATTCACGGTCAGACTCAAACTTCCGTATATCGTCAGTCATATGTCTACAACCTGCACTCGTACATCCTTTATGTATATTACCGTACAAAGGATACATTTTAATTGAAAATCACTTTTCCGTTGTCGGTGGTTTTTTTTCAGAAATACGATGCAATGTTCCTAAATTACTTTTCGGAGTCCCTTCTCACGTTAAATTCATAGTTCACTTGACACTTTATCAGGCTGTACACTGATTCATTTCGTTCCTGAGCTTCTCTTCAAATGCCAGAGATAGCCATGCGATAAGGCGACCGCCAGCGATAAGTGGGAAATCTGGTTTCGAGTCCTGGGTCGACACAAATTTTCATTGTCATCATTCCATTCTACAGCTGATGGTAGTCATTACTCGCAACTACGAATTCATCTGACTTGTTTCGTAACGGCTGTAGTCGCCGCAGTGCATTGTCATCAAAATAACACAGCCACTGCTATATCGTACAGAGATATTCAGTTGCGTTTCTCTTCTGGTTAGGGCAGAAAACCACGAATACTGAACGAAAGCTTAATCTTGGAACTCTGAAATAAACCAAAACTTGATTTAAATTTGATTCTCATGCTGCTTCAAGAATTAAAGAAAGCAGACGAAAGTGATAGTTCGTTAAGACTTGTTTATCTCATACACTCAGAGTCTTCTTTACAAGGGAGACGCTCCTCATCACCTTGCGCCTCTGTAACTTCAGTCACAGATAGAAGCAACCTACAGTCAACGGGTTCATCTCATCGCCGGGTACAAATAAACCGCAACTGGTTGTCAGAGTCCTGAGACGTCAGTCTCAATAAAGCTGATCTGGGAATCAATTCTGTAGCTATGGACGTCGTGCGGTTGATGTCCTCGCCAGTAATAGTTTCTCGGTCGACCCACATTCCCACATAACGCCGCTTGTCCGCAGTGCTTGTCCGTGTCCTCCATACTCGCTACTTAGAGTTTCCGCAGAAGATCGGGCGTAATTGTGCATCCGCACTGAATGGGGTGGGTTCGTTGCCCTTTGAGGAGAATCGGTTATATACTCGTAGTCCACGCAATCACGGTAAACACTGTGTTCGGGTGGCGCAGTATTTAACGCAACTGCCCCGTAAGCAGGCGATCCCGAGTTCGAATCCCGATCTGGCAGACATTTTTACTTGTCACTCGTGATGCCGTACGAAGTTCTGATGCAGTTAATATCAGTAGTCGCCTCCATTTCCTTTCCAAGCCGAAAGAACAGACGCCACGGGATTCATATAACTGATTCGCCTCGATGGGCAACGAATCCACCACATTCAACGCGGATGCACGCTTACGTCCGACCTCCTGCGGGAATCTCTAGGTAGCGCTATGTGGAAACTTGGGACCGCCCAGAGGCGTGACGGGGTTGTCCGCGCAATTGCGATAAACACTGTGTCCGGATGGCGCAGTGGTTGAAGCAACTGCCCAGTAAGCAAGCGATCCTGAGTCAGACAGAACAGACAACACGTATTCACATAACTTATGGCGACTATAAAGAGCATTTCTCCGGTGGCGGAAACATTTGACAGTGGCACAGTACCAACATGGACTAAAAGAGCCTGTGGGATGATTTGAATGTGCTTCGATGGCCAGGTTTGCCTACTGGCCCTCTGCTGTTGGAAGCGAATGTAGCACCGTCACATTTTGACCGTTCTCCACCTGAACATCTCTCTGGAGCACGTCACGCTGGTAGCAGTTTGCGTCCAGCCATGGAAGAAACACAGGCAGCAATACCTTCTGATCAGATAGGAACAATGGGAAGCGCGGCCTAGTGTACCAAATCTAGTTCAGGAGGCGTTCGAGTAGATACTAAAAACACACAAACCAAAGTATTTGTAATTTAATAAAATTTGAATGGAGAGTTTAGCGTCATTGGCCGGGAGGCCCCTTACGGGGCAGGTCCGGCCGCCTTGGTGCAGGTCTCACTACATTCGACGCCACATTGGGTGACCTGCACGCCGGATGGGGATTAAATGTTGATGAAGACAACACAACACCCAGTCACTGAGCGGAGATAATCGCCGACCTAGCCGAGAATCGAACCCGGGCTTCTTAGGACGGCAGTCTGCCCCCCTTTTTTTCGTTGTTGATCCTTGCGGGCGTCACATGACATCCGTTCAAGTTCGTTTGTTGATCCACTCAGGGCTCTCTCTTTTTTTTTTTTTTTTTTTTTTTTTTTTTTTTACAGAGGCCAACCGGCTCTCTGACCGAACACGCTGAGCTACCGTGCCGCGGCGACCATTCAGCTATCGGGGCGGACATTAGAACTTGAATATGGTGAATAATTAACTTTGGAAAGTAGTAAAGTCCATTCAGATGACATGAAACTGGTGGTGTTGCTGACACTTATAACATTTAGTACTCCATTACAGAATGTTAGTTTCACATCAGAGTCTAACTTTCTTTAATACGACCTAATGTCCAGTAGGCAACTTGTAGACACACTCTGCCGGGTATGCTCTACGACGATACTGTCAGCGTAATCGATGATTGCAGCTGATTGCTGATTACATAAAGTGTGGGCTGAGCGGCACTGCGCTCGGACATAAACAACTTTCCGGCTCCGGCGGCGTAAGGAAACACTTCCGTTGCTACGGCTCGCAGTTACCAACTTTTGCATGAGACCTAGTTCTACGGACAATACCACGGGAAGCGCCCTCTTTTCTTTTTGGGGTGCTGAAAAGGCAAAACTGCAGTTCAGTTGAGGGCCGTGCACACTGCTCGTGGCTCCCACAATCCCCCGCCCCCTCCCCCTTACTACACCAAATGAAATCCGACCTGTAGGTAACTGTGATACTGTGAGAACTAAAATAGTAGGTCCCTATATGCAGAAGAGATAAAGTGGAGTAATGGGTTATGATACAAGGTTACTCCTCGTGCTGAAATTACCATTTGTTCTGCAACCACTGTGCCCATATCGGTTAACTTCTCACACTGATCTATTCAGCGATCAGATATTCATGTTTAGATAGTCGCCATTTGCTCTTCCTCACACGAGTGGCCTTTGGACAAGAACAAAGCCGGCCGTTGCAGTTATGCTTCAGTGTTAACGTTAACACAATTGCAAAATTACGGAATCTAAAGCGACATGAACTGGAGGCGTGCGCACAGGTATCAGATAAGACACTAACGACATGGTGAGTGTTCATTGGAGGTGAGGGTATCATCTGGAGTGCCCCAGGGAAGTGTGGTAGGTCCACTGTTGTTTTCTATCTACATAAATGATCTTTTGGATAGGGTGGACAGCAATGTGCTGCTGTTTGCTGATGATGCTGTGGTGTACGGGAAGGTGTCGTCGTTGAGTGACTGTAGGAGGATACAAGATGACTTGGACAGGATTTGTGATTGGTGTAAAGATTGGCCGCTAACTCTAAATATAGATACATGTAAATTAATGCAGATGAATACGAAAAAGAATCCCGTAATGTTTGAATACTCCATTAGTAGCGTAGCGCTTGACACAGTCACGTCGATTAAATATTTTGGCGTAACATTGCAGAGCGATATGAAGTGGGACAAGCATGTAATGTCACTCGTGGGGAAGGAGGACAGTCGTCTTCGGTTCATTGGTAGAATTTTGGGAAGATGTGGTTCATCTGTAAAGGAGACCGCTTATAAAACACTAATACGAACTATTCTTGAGAACTGCTTGAGCGTTTGGGATCCCTATTAGGTCGGATTGAGGGAAGTCATAGAAGCAATTCAGAGGCGGGCTGCTAGATTTGTTACTGGTAGGTTTGATCATCACGCGAGTGTTACGGAAATGCTTCAGGAACTCGGGTGGGAGTCTCTAGAGGAAAGGAGGCATTCTTTTCGTGAATCGCTATTAAGTAAATTTAGAGAACCAGCATTTGAGGCTGACTGCAGTACAATTTTACTGCCGCCAACTTACATTACGCGGAAAGACCACAAAGAGAGATTAGGGTTTGTACAGAGACATATAGGCAGTAATTTTTCCCTCGTTCTGTTTGGGAATGGAACAGGGAGAGAAGATGCTAGTTGTGGTACGAGGTACCCTCCGCCACGCACCATATGATGGATTGCGGAGTATGTATGTAGATGTAGATGTAGATGTAGATCTATTATTCTATGAAGCTATCTCAGGCGGTAGTCCTTAGTATAATTCAACTACACTCCATGGTCTGACATCCTATGTGACTATGTACCATATGCTTATTACCTATGTGTGAACTGACTGTCATCTAGCTAAGCGCTTCAGCCCGGAATCGAGATGCTGTTACGGTCTCAGGTTTGAATCCTACTTCGGGCATGGATGTGTGTGATGTCCTTAGGTCAATTAGGTTTAAGTAGTTCTAAGTTCTAGGGGACTGATGACCTCAGATGGTAAGTCTCATAGTGCTCAGAGCCATATGCGCCTTTTTTTTTTTTTGCCCAATAACATTAACGCGTCACTTCCAAAAAATTATGAAGTCTAGGTTAAACGAGTGTGAGACTTTTTAAGTTTAATGTATCTTTTACAATGTCCTATGAGAAATTCGAAACTCATGCTCCAAATGAACTGCTCAACCTTTAGCTATACATAAAAATATTTCGGTCCCCGGATTTAGTAAACGAAGGTGGCATTTCTCCATTACTTACTTGATCGTATAGCTAGGCCCCCCGTCGGGCAGACCGTTCGCCCAGTGCCGATCTTTCAATTTGACGCCACTTTGGCGACCTGCAGTTGATTAGAATGATAGAATGATGATGGCAGCACAACACCCAGTCCCTGGGTGGAGAAAATTCCCCGACCCAGCCGGGAGTCAAACCCGGGGCCAGAGTACTGACAATCCGTCACTTTGACCATTCAGCTACCGGGGGCCTTCGTCATACAAATGATTTCGAATTTTTAAGCCACATTCGGGTGTTCAACTGTAAAAGGAGCACACTACATTAATAGCATGATACGGCGGTTACAATGTTGCTAAGATAACTTAATGGAAATATAGTTAAGTCGAACAAAGTGCCATACGCATGAAAGTGGCAGCGTCACAATGTTGCTAAGATAACTTAATGGAAATATAGTTAAGTCGAACAAAGTGCCATACGCATGAAAGTGGCAGCGTCTATAAGTGATATCCTATCATTTCTCTTGGTTTACAGATTCTACTGTTCTTGATGAACTGACATATATTCGGTGCACTTAAGCGGGGTAAATTTTCACAGATATAACTTTCACCAAATAGTAAGACTGAGGACAGATCAATAATTTCGTAGGGCACTGCATGAATCTTTATTCTAACACCTGAATAAAAACTAATAAGATCAAAAATAAAAAAATATCAAAAGTTATGGAGATTGTAACCTCTTCTCGAAATCTTGGTAATATCTACATGTGTCGTCGCGCCTTACTTTATGTCCAAGAAAACTAGGGAGTGCAACATATTTAGTTTTCTTCGTGATGATGTAGTAGAAGTCGAAAATGAGTCATTAGTATCTTCATGTCTGAAGCAGCAACTCTTAAAATTTTTACGTAATGGTTTTTGTGAAATGAATTAAGAAAAGGCCGTCAGCTTCAGTAATCCTCGTGGTATTGTTGTTTCTGGTTGCATTGATGTATCATACATATTAAATACAGGCAGTAACATCGCGCAATACATACGCTGAGTTTACACAACATGCCTTTCCCATAACAAACGCGACCTGCAGCTCCCAATTCATTTTTTTCTTGCAACAGTCATAAAAGCATTTATGAGGCTCACTGATAATTGTTGAAAGAGATTAGACAACAAACAAATGTGAGTAACTTTAATAAACCTCCGTCTCTATGTAATCATCACATACTATACAAATACATTTTAGCATTTCTACTTCCAATAACCCATGTGATTTGGTCAGGGTGGTTGTTGTTGGTACCCTCCAGATTTTAACATTCTATTTGAGATGAAATTCAGGGTAAGTAATAATTGAACTTAATCCCAGATCTATAGATTAGACAAATTCTAAAATGCATTGTGTACATCCTCTCAGTTCTCTACTCAGATATGAATTTTAGAAAGGAAAAACCTTTTTGCAAATACATAACTCTTGTAGGCGAAGATTTCACGAGATTAAGTGGCAATTCGTATTCCTCATTAATTTCGTTGACTTTTCAGATTTTTATACACGACTCGGTCATGGTCATCAGTCAAAATATCCACGGGTGTACTGCCGGTCTATAGTGTCCAACGGCCCGTTGGACACTATAGACCGGCAGTACACCCGTGGATATTTTGACTGATGATGGCGACATGTTTGATCGCCGAAATATTGTGCCCGTTGGACACTATAGATCGGCAGTACACCCGTGGATATTTTGATTATCAAATACGCTGGGAGAAACTCAAGAACCACATCACAATCAAGATGTTCTCTTTCGATATAGAGATGATCGCAAACATGATTGTAATTATTGCGTCTTGGAAACATTTCTTTCCTTTGATAGTGAGTCAGAATATAAAGTGGTTATTATGTAATTCTATGACCATAAATATCAAATGGTTGAAAAACTGAAGCGCCTTGAACCGCTCGGCCGCCGCTGCCGGCACCATAAATATCAAGAATAATAATCTGATATGCATTTATTCACCTACGAGTTTTATTTACCGTCTTCGGAGGGAGCAGAAAAGTATTGTAGTCTCCGATTCATGGCGTATTTCGTTACACGGTGAGGTATGAAAGTATTTGATAAATAAAAGTTTCAAAATGGTTCAAATGGCTCTCAAGCGCTATTAATATCCGAACACCTTCATCACGTAGGCATACTCACATCGGCAGCTATGATAACAGTACGCCTACACGCAGTAGGTAATTTGGTACCTATAGTACTCGAGAACGGCTTGTAAGGCCAATCGTGTTAAATGCAGTAAATCAAATAACAGCCAGTGTGGACCTGCGTCTGTAACCTTCAATAAATTGATGGCTGTGATATGGTTCAAATGGCTCTGAGCACGATGGGACTTAACTTCTAAAGTCATCAGTCCCCTAGGACTTAGAACTACTTAAACCTAACCAACCTAAGGACATCACACACATCCATGCCCGAGGCAGGATTCAAACCTGCTCGGTTCCGGACTGAAGTGCCTAGAACCGCAGGTCACAACGGCCAGCAAAAGTTTCACACTGGATGTGGACGAAATAAATAATTCTACTTACCAATGTGTAAAACACGAATGGAAATGCTAATTTGATTTTGATTCGCTAAAACCAGATCTGTGACGAAAGCTATCGTGGTAGTTTCTGTATTGTAAACTAGTTGCTCGTTACTTATCCAGTGGTAAGTTTTCACGTCTCTGAGGTCATTTCACCTTCATAGCTGCGGCCATATACGCTCAGATGCTAGACGCTTAAGTCTGGTTCCAGGTCGAAGTAGGGAAGATGAACAAGTGTTCATCGATTTTAACGTATGCATTTTGGAACACACGTTTTTATTGTGCTGAGCCATACTACCACTTCCCAAAACATGGAAAGCAAAGAGCTTGCAATAGAAGAGATTTGTTTCAAAGTATCGGAGTTCAAGAATTGCTCATTGCTCTTAAGGTATACATTTTAGAGCCCATGTTTACTTGACTTTTTTTTTGTTTCGAATCATCATTCTCCTTATATCCCTGAATATTGCCCATCACTTTCTAAGCACTTTATATTTGGCTATCTGGTGATGACTGAAGATGGATCGGAAAAAAGTAAAAAAATCGTTAATATGACACCTTTGAACAGTTTTAAGATGCCTGTCCCGAAACGTTTACGTGCTGTGGACCACTGCATGCGAAGAGTATTTTGTGCCAAACTAACAGACTGCGTGGTAAAAAAGAAAAAAAAAGAAAAAAAAGGGTTCAAATGGCTCTGAGCACTATGGGACTTAACTTCTGAAGTCATCAGTCCGGTAGAACTTAGAACTACTTAAACCTAACTAACCTAAGGACATCACACACATCCATGCCCGAGGCAGGATTCGAACCTGCGGTCGCGCGGTTCCAGACTGTAGCGCCTAGAACCACTTGGCCACTCCGGCCGGCCCGCGTGGTACAAGTTCTGCATTTCTGTTTATACGAAAACAGGCCTTATGCTTCTAGAGCGTAATGTGCAGCGACGCAGGACAAGGCGAGGGATTCGTCAGCGGAGAGTGGTGTAGGTGGGGGGGCGTGGGGGGGGGGGGGTGTAGGGGGGTGTTCGCTGCCGGCCGCCTGTGCCGGATGAGAGGCGGATTGGACCTGACAAGCAGAGTTTCTGTCGTTTTCGTGCCACTGGCGCCAGCCCAGCCCAGCGCACTGGTGCATCGCTCTCGCCGAGGACTCGAAAAAAAGGACGCTGCGCGGCACGAACGGTGCGTGAGCCGTCACGCATGAGGGAGCGCGGCCTCTGGCCTAGTGTTACCGCGCCGCTGCTATGCGTGGCTTTCCGCCTGTCGCGGGGCGGACGGCGGCAGCCCGCGCACACAATGGGACAAGCGGCCCTGTAACGCTATACGTACACCGTAACCAGAGAGCCGCGCCGCAGATAAGGAGGCGCAGTCGCCGGAGCGAAGAGCTCTCCCATCTGATGTTCCCTCGGCAGCGTTCGTCAGTAAAGACTGTTTGCTTCTTTTAGCAGAAGTAAAAAGGAACTACTGATAAAGCCACCCTGAAGTATTGCATTAGCAGCTGTAGACTGGGAACCGCAGCATGGCAACATGTGATAAAAAATAACGTGCGCATAAGCGAATTGCGAGATGAGATTGCCCGTACTAAGCGCGAAACTGCATAACCGTACTGTGCAGCAGGTCCTGGCGGAGGTTCGAGTCCTCCCTCGGGCATGGGTGTCTGTGTTTGTCCTTAGGATAATTCAGGTTAAGTAGTGTGTAAGCTTAGGGATTGATGACTTTACCAATTAGGTCCCATAAGATTTCACACACATTTGAACATAGCCGTAGCGGGCAATCAGCATCTCGTGGTCTAGTGACGCCGGCAGGTCAGCGAATTCGATCAGGGGGTTAGCTGCCCTCTGTAATAAAAAAAAAATCTGTATATATACTAAGATGGTATCTGTTCTTTCGGACATGTCCGAAAGAACAGATACCATCTTAGTATAAATGTAGTTATGGCTCACCGGCCACTTGACCATCTCCTTCTGTGCGAATGCACAAACAGTGCCCGAACTCATAGGGGAATCGACAACGCGCCGTGAGTAATGAGTATAATGGGCGGGTGCACTACGAATATAGTGCGGGACAATACGTTGAGAATGTGGGTTTCGTGGGAGGCGTGCCAGAGATAAATCCCTGCAGTCGCTCTATCCTCTGTGTCCTCGGTGGCCCAGATGGATAGAACGTCTGCCATGTAAGCAGGAAATCCCGCGTTAGAGACCCGGTCGGGGAACACATTTTCATCTGTCCCAATTGACGTATGTCAACGCCTATAAGCAGCTAAGAATGTTCATTTCATTGTAAAAAAAAATCTGTGTGGCTGAATCAACGATGAACTTGGACGGGTGTCGTGGGATGTCCCTCGAAAAAAAAGTGGCTAACGTTCTGCCTCTGGGTCACGGGGATCCGGTTCAAATGGCTCTGAGCACTCTGGGACTTAACATCTGAGGTCATCAGTCCCCTAGAACTGAGAATTACTTAAACCTAACTAGCCTAAGGACATCACACACATCAATGCCCGAGGTAGGATCCGAACCTGCGACCGTAGCGGTCGCGCGGTTCTA
Organism: Schistocerca gregaria; assembly: GCF_023897955.1. Taxonomy (NCBI): domain Eukaryota; kingdom Metazoa; phylum Arthropoda; class Insecta; order Orthoptera; family Acrididae; genus Schistocerca; species Schistocerca gregaria. The sequence continues at coordinate 331,163,729 of NC_064921.1, forward strand.
AACTGAAGCGCCTAGAACAGCTCATCCACAGCGGCCGGCCGGAGCTCCGGGTTTGATTCCAGAACGGGTAGGGGATTTTATCCTCTCGGGGATTGGATGTTTGTGGTTGTCCTCATCATTTCATCATCATTCGAGAAAGTGGCGAGACCGGAATTTGTAGGAGACTCGACAGTGATAATATAGGGAATTTGTACGGACGCTGATAATCACGCAGTTGAGCGCCCCACAAACCAAATATCATCATCATCATTATCATCAACAACAACGTAGCAGGTAGGTCGACTTCACGAAATTGGTGCAGCTCTCTTTTTATGGACATCGCTTTAGTGGAATAAATGCGTCTTGGAGCAATATGTCCAAATTTTAAGACAGAATCACTACTTTCATCGGAGACCAGTAGCACCACCAAGAAACCAAGACCCCCGCCTACATCTGACAGCGAGACGGCCTCGCTAGCATCAGCCATGATTCAGGCTGTGCCTGTCACCGACAGCAGTTCCTCATTGGACTTAATGCCTCAGCACTTGCTGCCACCAGCACTGAGTTCCCAGTCACTGTCCAAGGCCCGCCAGAGGGCAGTGAGTCCAATACCAAGCACAGCAATCTGCACTGCAGCAGTTTCCACGTGCCACCGCACTGAACACGTGCGGGGCCGAGAGGCCACGATAGGCGCCATCGCTGACAGAGTAGTAGGGTGTTACTGACGTCACGGCTGTGACCTGGGAGGCTGCCTGCCGTCCACGTATCTGCCGTCAGCAACGCATAGAGCATAAAGCGTTCTCCGGTGTTTACACTGGACCCCTCTGGCACGTCACCAGCACCACTCACTGTACTGAGTGCAGTTGCACTCTTCCGAAGATGTTGCACCTAAATTTCTCTGCAGCAGTTGCGAAGGACGACATGACGGGGAGAGAGAGGGGGGGGGCGGAGGGGGAAGGGGGAGTGTGGGCAGGGAAGATACCAACAGAGGAAACGTCGAGGAAGACTGCGACACAGTTCTACTGCCACATTCGTACACATCTCTAAGGGATAGCTGAGTAAGAGTTTAGCGAGCGTACAGAAGTATATGGACATTTATTTTATTTCGCTCAATACGCAAATAAAATAGAATCGAAAATTGCTAATACTAATGTGAAGTTACTTCCACGAGCACTATATAATAGCTTGCGAAGTACCTAAGAACACCAGACAAAAAACTGTTCACCTGCTATCGCTTGTAATGCCGTCTCTAGCCCAGATAACGGGCACTCACTCCTGATAAGTCACCGTACAACAACCAGATAACAACAAAATTAATTAGTGGGGCAGTCGAGTTGCGAAAGTTTGCCTGACTCTTAAGAGATGCGAAAGCTTGCATGATTGGTAACCAACGTATCCATGGAGGAAATAATCTTGTTCGTTTTGAGTTTCAGAGCCATTTGATATTAATAAAAACGATCGCAACTCTATTTAAGGGAGTACCAGGTGGTCTGCGGAATGTTTGTGTGGTTATCACGTTCCGGCGTTGCGGCAGTGGTAACGCCGGTTCCCGCCAGATCACTTGGATGGGCCACCGTCCAGGTCTGCTGGCCGCTGTTGGCAAGCACGCCGCACTCAGCCCTCGTGAGGCCGATTGAGGAGCTACTCGATTGAAAAACAGCGGCTCGCATAACGAAGACTGATAAGCGCTCTCAGAGCGATGTGCTGACCACCCGGCCCTCCATATCCGCATCCAGTGATGCCTATCAGCTGAGGATAACAAGGCCGGTCGGTACCGTTGCGCCTTTAGAGGGCTGTTAGATTGGAGGAGAGTTTGTCACGCTCCAGAACGTGGCTTTAAAGTCATGTATGGTGATTTGACGTCTGCAGTCATGATATCAATATGATTCTGTGAGAATTAGTTGCGAGGACTGTTGGCGAATTTTCAGTCTGACCAGACTGTGTGCAATAGAACGAAACTGGTTGTGACGTAATAAACGTAGCTTAAGTACAGCTGTGGTTGTTTTTGTTAACATTAGGACGCACCCAGTCTCTGTGAATACACCTGTCGTTAGGTAGGAGCGTCCACAGCATACTCTTCATAAAAGAAAGGGTAACACTTGGCCATAGAGAAAGTCATTTTAAGTTCACGATAATGTCAAGTAATGATACGAAAAATACCCCCAAAACGGCACAGAATTACAAGGATCTCAACGTAACTTCGTACACTTACGCACCGTTGGCGGTTATCCGCAATCCTCTATGACAGGTAGGATGACCACCAGAGTGCATTAGTACTGTTTCTTTTCAATTGGTAAACATGTATGACATACGATAGGGAACAAGAATTAAGCTCGCAATATGCTAAATGTAGACATGAATTTAAAAAGAAGTTTTTCTAGCAGGATGCCGGCAGCCTGATGTACTCTGTGTCATGGTTATAATTTACATTTTAATGCCTATAGTTATCACAACGGCTACAATATATACATATTTTTGTTTTTTAGTTTTCAAGAACCTAGAAACGACGGAGAGGCTTCGCCCCCGCTGTAGCCCTCAGTGGTTCACAAACTCACTACAGGCTAAGGCAGGCCACTCACCCCACCTCCGCCCCACACCGAATCCAGTGTTATTGTGCGGTTCGGCTCCCAGTGGAACCCTCGGGAACGTCTCACACCAGCCGAGTGTAGCCCCAATGTTTGAGTGGTAGAGTAATTATGGTGTACGCGTACGTGGACACAGAGCTTGCGCATCAATGGCCAACGTAGTGTAACTGAGGCGGACTAAGGGGAATCAGCCGGCATTCGCCGAAGCTGACGGAAAACCGCGTTAAAAGACATCCACAGACTGGCCGGCACACCGGACCTCGACACTAATCCTCCGGGCGGATTCGTGCCGGGGACCGGCACGCCCACCCGCCCGGAAAGCAGTGTTAGACCGCACGGCTAACTAGGAGGGCATCAACCTAATAATTTTAACCACGGAAATACGCTGTTCCCTTTCATCGCATATATCGCTCGATGTCTAGGTACGCAGTGGGAATATCTCATCAAATGTAATTGAAGTAATGTTTACTTATACTTGGAATGTACACTCCTGGAAATGGAAAAAAGAACACATTGACACCGGTGTGTCAGACCCACCATACTTGCGAGAGGGCTGTACAAGCAATGATCACACGCACGGCACAGCGGACACACCAGCAACCGCGGTGTTGGCCGTCGAATGGCGCTAGCTGCGCAGCATTTGTGCACCGCCGCCGTCATTGTCAGCCAGTTTGCCGTGGCATACGGAGCTCCATCGCAGTCTTTAACACTGGTAGCATGCCGCGACAGCGTGGACGTGAACCGTATGTGCAGTTGACGGACTTTGAGCGAGGGCGTATAGTGGGCATGCGGGAGGCCGGGTGGACGTACCGCCGAATTGCTCAACACGTGGGGCGTGAGGTCTCCACAGTACATCGATGTTGTCGCCAGTGCTCGGCGGAAGGTGCACGTGCCCATCGACCTGGGACCGGACCGCAGCGACGCACGGATGCACGCCAAGACCGTAGGATCCTACGCAGTGCCGTAGGGGACCGCACCGCCACTTCCCAGCAAATTAGGGACACTGTTGCTCCTGGGGTATCGGCGACGACCATTCGCAACCGTCTCCATGAAGCTGGGCTACGGTCCCGCACACCGTTAGGCCGTCTTCCGCTCACGCCCCAACATCGTGCAGCCCGCCTCCAGTGGTGTCGCGACAGGCGTGAATGGAGGGACGAATGGAGACGTGTCGTCTTCAGCGATGAGAGTCGCTTCTGCCTTGGTGCCAATGATGGTCGTGTGCGTGTTTGACGCCGTGCATGTGAGCGCCACAATCAGGACTGCATACGACCGAGGCACACAGGTCCAACACCCGGCATCATGGTGTGGGGAGCGATCTCCTACACTGGTCGTACACCTCTGGTGATCGTCGAGGGGACACTGAATAGTGCACGGTACATCTAAACCGTCATCGAATCCATCGTTCTACCATTCCTAGACTGGCAAGGGAACTTGCTGTTCCAACAGGACAATGCACGTCCGCATGTATCGCGTGCCACCCAACGTGCTCTAGAAGATCTCCGGATCTGTCCCCCATTGAGCATGTTTGGGACTGGATGAAGCGTCGTCTCACGCGGTCTGCACATCCAGCACGAACGCTGGTCCAACTGAGGCGCCAGGTGGAAATGGCATGGCAAGCCGTTCCACAGGACTACATCCAGCATCTCTACGATCGTCTCCATGGGAGAATAGCAGCCTGCATTGCTGCGAAAGGTGGATATACACTGTACTAGTGCCGACATTGTGCATGCTCTGTTGCCTGTGTCTATGTGCCTGTGGTTGTGTCAGTGTGATCATGTGATGTATCTGACCCCAGGAATGTGTCAATAAAGTTTTCCCTTCCTGGGACAATGAATTCACGGTTTTCTTATTTCAATTTCCAGGAGTGTATATACAAAATAATAACATTCTAAGTTATACATCTAAACTCGCAACAATTGGGCGATACTGTCATGTTTGTGTTTGTCCATAAGACTTTTTTCATATGACATGCCGGTGTGTAGTGATCTTCCTAGAAAAGGGGAATGCATATGCAACGTGAAGCGACTTGCAGCTCTGTTGGACAATATGTTGTAAAAATTTTAAAGCAAAAGGTATAACACTATAAGCTATGCAACAAAACAGTTCACCAAGTTGTAATATCATGATGGTAAAAATTCACCTATCAACTGCTGCTCATATTGTTGGCGATCCAGTGAGGACGGCGTAGCTTTGTCGAAAATGGTCATCCAATAAAACGTCTTTTTAGTGATCTTGGCTTGCGAAGATTTCTTCAGTTATCAACCTTTCGATGAGTTCGACCGTCTGGTGCAGGTATTGACGCCACTTCGGCCACTTTTGCGTCCGTGATGATGAAATGATAATGCGGAAAAAACAAAAAAAAAAACAAATTAACATACAAACAAACACACACACACACACACACACACACACACACACACACACACACACACACACCAAGACCCGAGAGGAGAAAATCCCCGACCAGAGGCCGGGAATCGAACCCGGGGCACCGTGATCGAGAGTCAGCAAAACTAACCACGTGACCACAACCTGGTGATTATGCAGATGGCAGTGAATCACGGACGAGCAATGAAGTCGTTAAGAGGCACCTATTGTGAAGGAAAGATGACTGGCTGTAATGTTCATTTACAGGGATTGTGTGTTGATGCACTGGCAAATGAAACAGCACTGTAGGGTACAGGCTGCAGTACGGGAGATAAAAACAAATGAAATAAAGAGTAAAAAGCCGTCCTATTGTCCGGTGAAGCAGTAACAGGCCTGTGCTACAGCGTACAAAGAAGGTGTAATTAATTGCACGGGTGTAGGGGTAAACGTCTGCTGGTCTGCCTTACAGGAGAGGCAGAGAAAACACACGCAGCGGACAGCGAGGTCGCCCTTTGAGAAGCGGCAGCCAGTGCCGGCAAGTCGCAGGGCCTTTTATCACCAGCAGCGTGGGCGTGGGTGCCCGTGAGAGCAGCTCTGCAGCTCATTAACCTTCCGCTGGTGCACCGCTGCACGGACGCAGTCCGCGAAAGTCGCCGCTGGCATTGTACGCAGCCGGAAAGAGGCTCCCACGGGAAGAGGCGCGCCAGTCGTAACCTGACACCACAGATCAGCGATCAGAAAATTTTCTGTGAGTCGCGCTATAACTGTTCTTTACCCCTGATCTGGTGTTGCGGTTATTTTATGAAATGTACAGAGTCGGGGTACTGGGGTGCCCCTAACTGTAACTGTATTGTCCGCATACAATTTGAACGGAAAAATGTAATGATAACCATATGTCAAATTTACTAATGCATATTCATAATTTATATCAAAACAAATTCACAGAGGCAGAACAAAACGCTGAACTGATGAAAAACTAAGATCTTGATTACGTATTGATTCCAAAGCGCAGCACCTCTATTATTTGTTAAAAAATTAAAAACACAACATTGGTAATCAAAAACAGCACAGTTGTATGCATTAATATCTAGGAAACGAAACTAACTATATGTATTTAAGGAAATTTCTATTTTAGTCCATTTAATAAAGTCTAAACTTGACTTAATTTACGTTCACCGACACACTCGAAGCGGATTCAGCGCTGTAGGAAGCACAGATGTGTCGGTTGCAATTTACACATAAGACTTCAGGATTGTTATGGTATGATCGAAGACAAAGAGAACATCTCTTCACTTTCGTCTGACCATGTCGCTGCCCAGCAGATGCAACACAGTTATAGAGAATACCTCAAAATGAGACTCTCTGTGTTCTCGAGGCAGCCTTGCACTGAATAACTTTCACTTAGATGCGACTCGCACAGATACCTTGACAGACCTTTCAGGAAATCAGATCTGCTACTGTCTCAGAAGGCTGAATAAAGTGATTGTGACAATGTTAAAATAAGTGCCATTGGCCAACGGCAAGTGGCCTTGGTAGTTGAAAATACGTTGTACTTTTTTATTTAATAAATTTTCCTTTTGTTATTCGTAACACATTACAGTTCCTGGTTTGCCGGTTTCATTGAAAGTACCCTTACAATGATGCACAGCCGAAATTAACACCGTAGCCTTGTTTTTCTTGTGTAATAACAAATAAGTGTAGCGTCTTTGGTAAAACCATATTCAGATAATCCCTCTTTAATTATTTTTCGGTAAGAATTTTAATGGAATTTCCGTTTTATTTTTCTTCAGTGTGTACATGCAAATTAACTTTCGTTTTTTTTCACTTTATCAGTAACTTCTGCCTCACTGACATAACTGTCAGTCCTAGTGTTTCCACAGTTAACTTGAATAGGTGATCATGCCGAATAACGTTCTGCAGTGGTATCAATAGATTCTTCTCTTGAAATGACAAACTCTTTCCATCAACGTCATTCCCATTACAAATATAAGTGTTTAAGAGATTATGTGTTCTGCATGATTTCGAGGCCATGTTTTTCAGGCTTTGGTGCAAAATACATCGTCCGTTGAACCTTAGCAACCTTTCATCAACATAGGTTGTTTCTCCTATAGACTATTGGTCTCGAGCATTCCTTATCACAGAGTTAAATACATATCACATTGCAGAAGCAGGATCCGGTACAAGAGTCGTCTGATCGAAGACAAATCACTGCAACTAGTATTCTCTTCAGTGACTTAGTGCACTGAAATATATCGTCATCTATTCCATCAGTATCAAAGAGATATTCTAGAATCTTTATTCTCTTGGCTGGATTTAAAAATTGCAGAGTAATTCAGTAACACAATAAAGGCCCTCACCTCAGTCGAAGAGGTATGTGTCCATTCGGTTCTACAAATACTCAGATCTTGTCATTAGTACCTGTGACTTCTTCAAGTAACATGTATTCTGCGAAAATGCATTCCCACATGTGTAGCAATGTGCAAGAATGTCCTAGATTAAAGGAAGAGGTATGTGTCCATTCGGTTCTACAAATACTCAGATCTTGTCATTAGTACCTGTGACTTCTTCAAGTAACATGTATTCTGCGAAAATGCATTCCCACATGTGTAGCAATGTGCAAGAATGTTCTAGATTAAAGGAAGATGGATTATAATATTGTTGACAGGTGTTTGAACATTTCTCGCAGATTCCTGTACTATTCTTATATCTGTTGATCCCATAGAAATTATTACGTTCGCTTTCATTACCAGATAAAAGTTCCGTCTCATCCTTACCTAACACATCTGAATTGGATACAGTATCGAGTTCACTGTCGTAATCGGGATCACCGCCATTGTCAGCTTCATCATCACTGTTTTTATTATCATCAAAGTAATTCAATCACTGAATTAGAACGTGATCAAAAGTTGGATGCGCAACACGCACACTGTCCTTAGAAGTTCTAGCAACAGTAGCAATTCTGTAAACTATAAAAATATAAAATATCTAAAATTATCGTCTATAGAGCAAACAGTGTTATGTAGGTGCTTTATATTCCAAGGTTTTACTTATCTGGTCCAACGAAGAGACGCTCATAACAACGACCAGTCATTAAAAACACTCTTAATGCGCTGAGCGCAAGGTACTGAGAAGGGGAAGAGCGCAGAAGGGAAAATTCTGCCGTTATGGGCATTGGAACATTGGATGCGGTGTTCTCGTATTCACAACACCACACCTCCGTCAAAAAAAAAATACGATTGAGGCTTAAACAGACCTGACAGGAAGACAGCTACGTCTCAGCAAGACTCCTGAACAAGCGGGCATTGTTATGATAATGTGCACCACGAAAGAGGAGAGAGTGAGAACCGTCTGCACTGCACGTCACGTCCTTATGTATGCGAGTCATCATGTGTGTGGTGCCGAGGGAGCATTGTATACCAATACCGTAGCGACTTTGACAGTTTTACAAAAAATACGTTGAACTGTCTAACGATTTATGGGGACAGCTAGAGCACGAGCAATATTGAAGCAGAAAATAGTGTACGGTAAGACTATTTTTGCCGGCCGATGTGGCCGAGCGGTTCTAGGCGCTTTAGTCTGGAACCGCGTGACCGCTACGGTCGCAGGTTCGAATCCTGTGTCGTGCGTGGATGTGTGTGATGTCCTCAGGTTAGTTAGGGTTAAGTAGTTCTAAGTTCTAGGGGACTGATGACCTCAGATGTTAAGTCCCATAGTACTCAGAGCCATTTGAACCATTTGAACCAAGACTATTTTTTCAAAATAAGAACTTTTAAATGAATTTGCTTCGATGAAATCAGAATCGTTTCTAATACCTTTTAAATGGTGTACTGCAAGCGTAATCATGCATCATAACAAAATTCGCGACAGTGTTGCATTCGCCAAATTGCAAAAGTACGTTTTTCTTCTAATTTTTTTTTGGCTTAGGTATTCAGCATGAATGTCCAAGAAAAGTGAATAACCATAAACATTATGATAATTTTCCCAGAATATCGTTAAGCACAAAAAACAATCCGGTTTGTGTAAAGCTATTTTCCTTCATTTATAAAGCTAACAATTTTAATATGGTCTCTAGCCAGATGCCCTTTCAATTGGACATGACCGTTTACATTTGTCCTAAAATATTTCTAAAATTCTGTAGTTATGATGCGGTAAATTTTGTAATTAGTAATTACAACACAGGTAAGTGTCGCCTTCTTTCGTGCTACGTCTTCGAAAGACGTATCTTCGAGACAGTTTGCGACGTGTTTCGAAAAGACTGGTGCGATATCGACAGTTAATCACATCATGACCTAGTTACGTAAGTGGCAAGCTGTTTTTCGAGCAATGTGTATAAAGAGCTCTAGATAATCCAGATAAGTGCATATGGAATGCTCATGATCACATTTATATTCATACACTAAAATGAGTCGTGGAGTTACAAATAACCGCCCATTTGTCCGGTCGAAACCACAGGACTACTTTGCCAGTTGACGACGACAAGAATTTCTTTCATTCAAAGATTAAACATACCAATATAATTATCTACATAGTGTTAATAACTTGGATGAAAATAATATGATCTCTTAATCACTATATTTTAGAAATTAACAACGCCACGGTAGAATAATCTTACCCATAAGTTTAGTTGATTAAAAACCACAAGAGCTGTCACATATTCATGCCTAATTATATAGAAAATAGATGGCAGTGAAAGAGAAGATATAAGATTATTTAAGAAGGAAATTTTTCTGGATTCAGGATATTCTAGAATTTCTCCGAAATGAAAAACATTTTAAGTTTAATTGAGCTCTTCCGATATAACATCTAGTTTTAGAAACGGGACGGGGCAGTCAGTATTAAATTGCGAGAGGAAGTAATCCTCGAATGTGTGTTTTCAGGTATATTATACTTAACATTTAAATCAAAAATAAAATGGTGAACCTGGCCAACTATGGAGAACATGTTCGAGTTTTATGGTACTCTAATCAGTATTTCTTGCTACCACAAGTGATATGAATCGCAAGCAAGTACAGTAGGAAGCGCCGTCTTGAGCGCTTTGTACAACTTAACAGTAATGCAGTTAGTTCCACCTTGCAACAGTTCGTTTGGTACAGTCAGATTATAAGCCTTCCATAGGGACCCACTCGTAATATCGGGAATATACTGCATATCGCGAACATGTGAAAAAGTCTTTGAGGAAAAGACGGTACAGGATCGTAATATAGGGAATGTCTAGCATACCGCGTACATGTGAAAAAGTCTGTGTGGGAATGTCTATATGATACAGGATCACCGAACTTAAACGGTGCTGCAGTAAGGGGCGTGTGGAGAAGTCGGCCATAGATGATCAAGCGCTGTGTGAGATCGACTACGTAATAAAATTTGCAAACACGGAATTTCTCACTGTAAAGAAGAGCTAGCACGCTCCCTTTACCTTTACAAATTCACAACCATGACAATGGTTTCAACAAGAAGCAAAAAAAAAGTCTCCAGATAACCGGATCATGGGGTACTGAGCTGCAGCGAACGACCACTGCAGATAAAGACGGAAAAACCATAGTGGTAATGACCGTGAAAAATACGCCAGGCCTTGGCGCGACTGGTAAATATTCGTATAATGTCGGGCAAGAGGCTCCACTCCAGTTAGTCACCAGCAAGGAAGGGTGAACCTTTGACAGTGCCAGCCATTCAAAAAATGGTTCAAATGGCTCTGAGCACTATGGGACTTAACATCTATGGTCATCAGTCCCCTAGAACTTAGAACTACTTAAACCTAACTAACCTAAGGAAATCACACATCACCCAGTCATCACGAGGCAGAGAAAATCCCTGACCCCGCTGGGAATCGAACCCGGGCGTGGGAAGCGAGAACGCTACCGCACGTCCACGAGCTGCGGACGTGCCAGCCATTCTTGTTGGCAGAACGTCAGGGATATCGTTAAACGAATGTCGATCGAGGATCCGTAGACAGGCCAACAAGCATTAAACCAACAAGTGGCCACGAAAGCCTCAACAACTCTGTACTGATATTGATGTTGGTGTGCAATTTCCGGCCCAGTTCTATTTTGGTCTCCGTGAGTGTCTACATTAAGCCTCGTTCCGTTTAGAGCTACTAATGACACTTCCCTCGCCATTCTAGGTAACGCACTTGAGGGAAAACAGGTCGCGAGTAAATGGAACCCAGCCTTGGTGCCGCCTTGTTGAGAGCAGCAGACGGGAAGTGAGTGGGAGGTAGCTAAACACGGGCAGGTTGCCTGGCGGCCCGTGTGCGGCGTACATCAAAGGGCGCGAGGCGAGGGTGCAGCCGCAGCAGCAGCTGCAGCTGCAGCGGTCTATCTTCGGCGCTGCGGCGCAACTGCAGGGGCCTCGTGACGCAACACGGGGAACGGAGGACCGCGGGTGGCCACCGGGGAAGGCAAATGGGATGCTGCACTGCTTTGTAAAACGCGCTCGTAAGTTACCCCATCAGGTCATTCTGCCACATTGGGTGCTTACTTTCTCGCGCATACCTTTTGCAGTGCGCAAATAAGAAGTGGGGAATGAGATGTGTTCTACTCTTATACAGGGTGGTCCATTGATCGTGACCGAGCCATGTGTCTCACGAAATAAGCGCCAAACGAGAAAACTACAAAGAACGAAACTTGTCTAGCTTGAAGGGGGAAACCAGAAGCGCTATGGTTGGCCCGTTAGATGGAGCTGCCATTGGTCAAACGGATATCAACTGCGTTTCTTCAAATAGGAACCCACATTTTTTATTACACATTCGTGTAGTACGTAAAGAAATATGAATGTTTTAGATGGACCACTTTTTTCGCTTTGTGATAGATGGCGCTGTAATAGTCACATACGTATGGCTCATAATTTTGGACGAGCAGTTGGTTACAGGTAGGTTTTTTAAATTAAAATGCAGAAAGTAGTACGTTTGAACATTTTATTTCGGTTGTTCCAATGTGTTACATGTACCTTTGTGAACTTATCATTTCTGAGAACGCATGCTGTTACAGCGTGATTACCTGTAAATACCACATTAATGCATTAAATGCATAAAATGTTGTCCGTCAACCTCAATGCATTTGGCAATACGTGTAACGACATTCCTCTCAACAACGAGTAGTTCGCGTTCCGTAATGTTCGCACATACATTGACAATGCACTGACGCATGTTGTCAGGCGTTATCGGTGGGTCACGATAGCAGATATCCTTCAACTTTCCCCACAGAAAAAAATCCGGGGACGTCAGATTCGGTGAAAGTGCGGGCCATCGACGACCAATCCACCTGTCATGAAATATGCTATTCAATAACACTTCAACCGCACGCGAGCTAAGTGTCGGACATCCATCATGTTGGAAGTACATCGCCATTCTGTCGTGCAGTGATACATCTTGTAGTAACATCGGTAGAACATTACGTAGGAATACATTGCAACATTTAGATTGCCATCGATAAAATGGGGGCCAATTATCCTTCATCCCATAATGCCGCACCATACATTAACCCGCCAAGGTCGCTGATGTTCCACTTGTCGCACCCATCGTGGATTTTCCGTTGCCCAGTAGTGCATATTTTGCCGGTTAACGTTACCACTTCGTCGCTAAATCTGTCATCGTCACGTAATTTATCTTGTGCCCAGCGGCAGTAAAGTGCACGACGTTCAAAGTCGTCGCCATGGAATTTCTGGTGCATAGAAATATGGTACGGGTTCAATCGAAGTTGATGTAGCATTCTCAACACCGACGTTTTTGAGGTTCCCGATTCTCGCGCAATTTATCTGCTACTGATGTGCAGATTAGCCGCGACAGCAGCTAAAACACCTACTTGGGCATCATTATTTGCTGCAGGTCGTGGCTGACGTTTCACATGAGGTTGAACACTTCCTGTTTCCTTAAAAACGTAACTATCTGGCAAACGGTCCGGACACTTGGATGATGTCGTCCAGGATACCGAGCAGCATACGTAGCACAAGCCCGTTCGGCACTTTGATCACAATAGCCATACATCAACACGATATCGACCTTTTCAGCAATTGGTAAACTGTCCATTTTAACAGGGGTATTGTATCACGAAACAAATACCGCCCGCACTGGCGGAATGTTGCGTGATACCACGTGCTTATACGTTTGTTACTGTCACAGCGCCATCTATCACAAAGTGAAAAAAGTGGTGCAATTAAACCATTCATATTCACGTACTACACGAATGTAATAAAATTGGGGGTTCCTATCTTTTTTTTTAAAAAAAAAACGGTCACTGTCAATGGACCACCCTGTAGAGACGGCAGAATACCGTCCGTTGCTGTCCCACGCTACAAGCCCCAGCCTTTGTTTGCCCTGGTGACTCGCAACGTAATACTTGTCTTGTTTGCTTTATGTCAGCCGTAACGAACGTTACAGCCGCTGGAGCGTCACGTGATACGCTGACTCTTGACACTGCATTTCGCCCTCTCTCTGAAGTGCACACCATTGCTGGCGAAGCGTATCGGGAACAGGTAGAACGTCTGTAGATGCAATCCAATAAGTCGTTCTCACAGGAATATGTCAGAAGCGAATGAAGTGCACCTCACTGGAGAGACGAGGGACAATAAATCAACTTCAGTTCCATGAACAGGAAATAAAGGTTGTGAACAGGCGGGGGGATTTTGCAGGAGGTCATACTGGAAATGGGTTGACATTATCTTCTTACAACCAGTTACGAAGTCTCAAGTGTGTATATGTGTGTGAGTGACCAGTGTTTGTCAGTTATGGATGAATAGAAGGTAGACGGTAAAACCCTGTGTCGGCATGATATCTACTTCTCATGAATAGCACCAAGAGGCTCGCTGACGTATTACCTCAGTCCAACGGACAAATCACCATGAGATACTGCGGAGAGGTGTGTACTTTAAAGTGAGGCATCAGCAGGAATTGTACACTACCGAAGAAAATTTCTGTCACCGCAACGATTCGCCGGCGTGCGTTAACAAACTCTGCCACGGAGGCAACACTGACAAAGACGCTAAAGTAAATGAACACGTAGTATCCATAATACGTTCGAGAATCTGACAGAAGGAAGCACATCATCGTAAAATGATGGTCTTTTAACTCTTGCACTTGCTTACTATACATGGTGAACTTTAGAAAAACCGAGAAACTGCAGGAACGGACTCCTGACTTGAAACGGAGGAAAAAAGGTCCTATGAGAATGTGTCTGCAAAAGCGTCGCCGTCAAGGTAAATGACGCTGACGCGTGAAAGTTCCTCTGACCACATGTCTCAAATGGCATTGAGCACTACGCGACTTAACTTCTGTGGTCATCAGTCGCCTAGAACTTAGAACTAATTAAACCTAAAAAACCTAAGGACATCACACACACCCATGCCCGAGGCAGGATTCGAACCTGCGACCGAAGCGGTCGCTCGGCTCCAGACTGTAGCGCCTAGAACCGCACGGCCAGTCCGGCCGGCTCTGACCACGTGTTCTTTGCGTGTTACAAGCTATGATTGATGTAGTGTACTGTAAGAGCGTTCGGTATTCATGTCTGGGAATAAGCCAATATGGTGCATGTGTACGGCCAAGCAGATGGAAACGGTCGAGAGGCAGCACGATTACACCAAAACAAGTACCCTCACAGCTTGTGTGATCGTGGGTACTTTCAGACTGCCGAAAGAGCAGGTAGGCGGCAGTCTATGCGTACGCCAGATTCGGAGGACCAGATCCCATGCGATATTGAGAAAAATCCTTTTACAAGCTCCAGCAAGTTGCCCATCAACATGCTGCAAGCCAAAGCACGGTCATGTGATCACACAAACGCCCAATAAACGACTTGAAATATTGTGTGATGTGATTGGTGTCTGTGAGGGTACTTGCTTTGATATAGCGGTGGTGTCTTCGACAGTTTCCATGCACTGGGCAGACAAAAACTTTATTTTGGCTTCTTCCCTACATGAATTCCAGATCGTTCTGCTGCTTACAGTACACTACGTCAAGCACACAGCCTGAACCACACAAGGAACACGCTGCACATCGTCAGAGAAATTGTCATTCGTCACCATCGTCTACCGTGCCAACGATGTATTTCCGGAAATATGTTCATAGGAACTTTTTTCCTCTATTACAAGACAGTATTGCGTCCCTGCAGTGCGGCGGTTTTATTAACCCTGTGGGGCATAACGTCCACTATAGTGGAGAGCTGTTAGTGGTCACTTCTTTAGCGTTGGTTCAAATGGCTCTGAGCACTATGGGACTTAACTTGTGAGGTCATCAGTCGCCTAGAACTTAGAACTAATTCAACCTAACTAACCTAAGGACATCACACACATCCATGTCCGAGGCAGGATTCGAACCTGCGACCGTTGCGGTCGCTCGGCTCCAGACTGTAGCGCCTAGAACCGCACAGCCACTCCGGCCGGCTCTTTGGTGTTGCAATCAAATCTGAGCGTGTAAATTCGCACTGTCCACTGCACTGGCACTCCCCACTGTTGTTGCGCCCTGCATGGACTTGGGGTCTTACGACTGAAGACACCAGAAGTGAACATTAAAAGCAGTCCATTGCAGTGAACATCATGCTCACAAGTTTGTCTATTCTGTATGTAACTCTCGCCGTGGTAGTTGTAAACTAACAATCCAAAGGGAGTTACGTTTGATGAACGAACATGGATCATAAATTCAATGCAGGCCGAGTATGGAACGGACTTAACGACACATGTTATCGTGTAATATGACTAGGAGAGTTCCAGAAATGTAATAACACTCCATACTTTTATGGTAGTTGATGGTTGCAGACATAACATCGCTATTACAGTAATCTTCAGAAACCAGTACGTAGCTGTTGGCTACTGACGGGATCGAGTATACGATTGGATTTCATCCCCTAAGCGTGAGTTAAGGCCCGAAGATGGTTTACTTAGTGATTGGAACGTAGAAAGAACAAGGTGTATTGAGTCATCGTAACGTCGAAAGAACAGCTGCAGGTGTTTAATTTTTTTAAATACCTTCACGATATTAGCACATTTGACACGTGAGCGCAAAAGTCTATCAAATGAATTGTAACTGAGGTTAGGGTAAAAAATCTTTGCAGTTTACATTTGCAAAGCATTAGGGTTAAAATGTAGATTCCTGGTAGTTACTGCATTATTGTTGAATGCCAGTTTCGGAGCACTGTTTTTCTGCCGAGGAAGTTAAGTACGTACGGTTGAATGAAGGCTCGTAAGTTATAAAGAAGAGGGATCTGATTAATGACAAGGTACTTACCATAACTCTCAACAAAGTTTCGTGACATTACAAGAAAAATTTGACACGTTGTGTAGGATGAGTTAAAAATCCAAGGGTATAATATTAAAGGAGTGGAGTCAAACCTTCTATTAATCAGCCCTATATCTGGAATGAAACTGCAGTGGTATTCATACCGAGTGGTACCTTAAACAATAATTAAAATCCGCATTCGATTCTCAACCACTTACACAGTGGAAAATGGGTGGGAAACGGAATGTGATGATACACTCCAAAGGATGCACTGGGGACAGCGTTGGCGAACTTTTGTTATTTTTTAATGTAGACTTAAAGTACACGTGTCTTCCCAGAAGAGGTTTCTCTTCCACCAATTTCTCCCATTTTATCAAGTGTAACGCCAGTATCCATAGCCGACAAGAGAAATTATTGTTTAAAGGCCGAAGAAGTGAAAAGTTTCTCACGGAACACGTGATGCCGCCTCCATCTGATTTATAATGAAGCAAATTACTGCAGAATAATTGATGCTAAAGAAAAACGGGGTAACAGATGAGACAAATGTGTGCAGGTCCGCTTTAAACGGAGACTGGTTAGGGACCCGAGTGACACAGTGCGGGCGCACTGTTGGGTGGCAAGTTGAGCGTGTTGCAAGTTTGATGCCCTCATCAGCACTTGTGCCGCGCCTGCCCCCAGCTGCCGCGTCGCGACTGAGTTCGCCCCTTGTATAGGCCTGCCTAATTCACGCGGCTCCTGTTCTGGACACGAACGGTCACGAACACTTGACTGCAGAAAAAGCGGCGGCATTATACCGCCGTCAGAGGCAACGTCCGGTACAGCACTGACGCAAATGAAATGTAACACGTCGTTTTTTTTTCGGATTGCGTGGGTGACGTGCGGTAGATGAAATATTACTTGAAATATCCCTAAAAATGGTTTTATCTTCCCATGGGGCTGAGTTCTCATTCCATATTCTTTATTGGTATAAGAGACACGTATTATACGGAGAACTTGACAGTATTCCGATGGCGCGTAGTTAATTTTCCACAACAGATGTGACGATTTTTAGGACGTTAATCATCAGGGCCACTTGTTTTGGCAAGTATGATAAAATTGGAGACAGCATTTGCTGTTAGCCCATCCATATGAGCAGGCTCTGATTTCTACAAAAATAATAATAACAAGACTACACTACGGATGAATTAGTTCTATCACAGTGTAGACTAACGAGCCCCCCCTCCACCCCCCCCGCCCCGTCCCCCCCCCCCCCCCCTCCCCTCGTGATTTCGACGCGCCTTAACGGTCTCCTCCTTCATATTGATGCTGATGATGGACATCAGATCTAAGTGGAATGAAACTTTAATCTTTTAATACCGGTAATGTGATGAACATCTCCTAAATATTTGGCTAATATCAGACTGATGCTTCCTGGCGTAACATTTCCTGCAGCCGTCAACGTATTTGAAGAATTTGACTTGACCGTCGATTTGAATGATTAATAGTTTCTTTGGGATTTCGTTTCTTCCTAGGAATCGATAGATTGATTTTCGGATCTTGACTTGGCTTTTCCGTTTGGATCTATACGATTTATAGTTTATTTCGTGATTTCATTTGCTTCTAGTACGTCGATAGTTGAGAACAATCATTGATGAGAACCTGGATTGTGGAAGTGTACCGAACCGCGATTATACTCGGATTCTTGAAAGTGGCTTGGATTTTCAATTTGGTTTTAAATGACTCATAGTTTCTTTGGTGATGTCGTTTGCTTTTAGGATCTCGGTAGTTTGCTTTTCCGGTACGTCTGTTCTTCGTTTCGTACAATGACATGGCATGTGATTTGGATTACAGATTTGGGTCATCGATTTTTTTTCCGGCGTCGTGCAGTATGATGGGCTGAAAGTGGCTCGAGCCACAATTTTTGTGACGGTGAATACGTATTAATGATGAGTTTCAGCATTAACATTTCTTTTATAAATAACTGTTTAACCGCGGGTAACACAGCAGGGTGGAGCTAGTTTTCTTCATGTGGGATATCAAAGCTGTGAATTTATTGAAGATTACAGATGCATGAGCCGCAATTTTTGTGGTTGTGAATATGTATTAATGATGAGTTTCAGCATTAACGTTACTTTTATAAATAACTGTTTAACCACGGGTAACACAGCGGGGTGGAGCTAGTTTTCTTCATGTGGGATATCACAGCCACCGGGCGGGGTGGCGGAGCGGTTCTAGGCGCTACAGTCTGGAACCGTGCGACCGCTACGGTCGGATGTTCGATTCCTGCCTCGGGCATGGATGTGTGTGTGATGTCCTTAGGTTAGTTAGGTTTAAGTAGTTCTAAGTCCTAGGGGACTGATGACTTCAGAAGTTAAGTCCCATAGTGCTCAGAGCCATTTGAACCATATCACAGCCATGAATTTATTGAAGGTTACAGACGCAGGTCCACACTGGCTGTTATTTGATTTACTGCATTTAACACGATTGGCCTTAGAGGCCATTCTCGAGTACTATAGGTACCAAATTACCTACTGCTTGTAGGCGTACTGTTATCATAGCTGCCGATGTGAGTATGCCTACATGATGAAGGTGTTCCGATATTAATAGCGCTTGAGAATGACCTGCAAGGCTAATCGAGTAAAATGCAGAAAAATACTTGCAAATCTAGAAAAGAACGGCCGAAGTGCAACCATGTCTCTACATTCACTTTGAGCTATGGTTACCTATGTGTCAACCGCAATCTCCCACAACTTTATTGAGATTCATTTCGGGGCCAACCCTAATAGAACATGAGTAATGTACATTAAACAGTTACGCAGTGCTTATCTTTAACTTCAGTTTGCTCTGTAAGAAAGAAGTTTCGCAGTCGACATATATTCGGCAATGAGCTTCTTTTAAATGTCGCGCAAACGCAAATGTCTAAAACGGGGAAAATGTTGGCGCAGCGGTCAGTTGCGAGAGCAACGGAAATGCGGTAAGCGAGACGCGAAACGGCTACGGTGGGTCCGTGGCTCGTGGAAGAAACAGGAAAAAACGCGCCGCTATAATCCCGGCACATAACAACCCGCTAAATGCGGCCCGGGGAGAAAATTAAACAGTAATCACGGGTTTGCGCCGGCTGAAGAGGGGGAAAAAAACGCAGAAACGGCCGGAAAAAAAAGAAATCAGTGCAGAGCGGAGTGGCGGTGAGACTGGCCCAGAGCAGCTCGCAGCGCGCAGCCGGCAGCCTTGTCGCTGCGGTCCTGAAGTACGCGGCGCATAAAATGAGCCACGTGAGGCCGTAAATACTTGATGGCTTGTACGGAGGTGGGGGCGCTCAGCTCCTCAGTATTCACGGCTCGGCTGGCCGCGGCTTATCTGTGCAAAACGCGGACGTGCCGCCCCGCCGCCCCGCCGCCCACGAGAGCCACTCATTTGGCGGTCTGGGGCCAGCGCCGAGGACCGGACCGGCCGCGCTCGTTACGATGGCCTCCTTACTGCGCCTCCCGCCATTTTCCTAAATTACTCGCGGCGTAGGCGGGGCCGGTTCCCTAATAAATGCCACCAGTACTTCTTATGTTGTCCCGTCCCCTGCGAGGGGGCCGCAACTCCGCGTGTCCGGAGGACAAGCACATAGCTCACTTTCTGTTAGCGTTCTTCAGAGCGCGAAGTCACGGGAAAGGGACGACTACAGCTGATTACTCCGTTCAGGAGTGCGCCATACTTTGACGCCTGATAGAAGGTGATATGAAATATACTGGTGTCCAAAATTAAAGCAACAAACCACTACTTCAAACTTCCTGGCAGATTAAAACTGTGTGCCGGACCGAGACTCGAACTCGGGACCTTCGCCTTTCGCGGGCAAGTGCTCTACCAACTGAGCTACTCATGCCCCGTCCTCACAGCTTTACTTCTGCCAGTAACTCGTCTCCTACCTCCCAAACTTTACAGAAGCTCTCCTGCGAACTTTGCAGAACTAGCACTCTTGAAAGAAAGGATATTGCGGAGACATGGCTTAGCCACAGCCTGGGGGATGTTTCCAGAGTGAGATTTTTCACTCTGCAGCGGAGAGTGCGCTGATATGAAACTTCCTGGCAGATTAAAACTGTGTGCCGGACCGAGATTCGAACTCGGGACCTTTGCCTTTCGGGGGCAAGTGCTCTGTCAACTGAGCTACCCAAGCACGTCTCACGCTTCGTCCTCACAGCTCATTCTGGAAACAACTACTTCCCCCTCCTGTGTCTAATTCACGATATAATCACACAAACTGCCAACAGGTCCATACGATCCTGTCCTGCACGGAAGGTGGCATTCTCGTCAATGGACAACCACGATGACGCCAGGGCACCTATCAAACGCGATAGTGTGCGCCGGATAGTGCCACATCCGCAATCGCAGTGTATACAGAAGGTGCGGCATGGCACAGAGAAGACGCCTACAAGGCTCTCTGCGGTGAAAGGCCATGGGAAGAATCGAACCGGGTCGCAGACTGATGTCGCCTGTTGGCTTCATGTGAATCGTCCTGTTAATTTTCGAATGTGGCGACAGTTTACTTCTTAAGTAATAGAATCCAGTACGTTGTCCTCGATGGTGAGTGTTCATCGGAGGTGAGGGTATCATCTGGAGTGCCCCAGGGAAGTGTGGTAGGTCCGCTTTGTTTTTTATCTACATAAATGATATTTAGGATAGGGTGGACAGCAATGTGCGGCTGTTTGCTGATGATGCTGTGGTGTACGGGAAGGTAGCGTCGTTGAGTGACTGTAGGAGGATACAAGATGGCTTGGACAAGATTTGTGATTGGTGTAAAGAATGGCAGCTAACTCTAAATATAGATACATGTAAATTAATGCAGATGAATATGACAAGGAATCCCGTAATGTTTGAATACTCCATTAGTAGTGTAGCGCTTGACACAGTCGCGTCGATCAAATATTTGGGCGTAACATTGCAGAGCGATATGGAGTGGGACAAGCATGTAATGGCAGTTGTGGGGAAGGCGGATAGTCGTCTTCGGTTCATTGGTAGAATTTTGGGAGGATGTGGTTCAACTGTAAAGGAGACCGCTTATAAAACAGTAATACGACCTATTCTTGAGTACTGTTCGAGCGTTTGGGATCCCTATCACGTCGGATTGAGGGAGCACATGGAAGCAATTCAGAGGTGGGCTGTTAGATTTGTTACTGGTAGGTTTGATCATCACGCGAGTGTTACGGAAATGCTTCAGGAACTTGGGTGTGGGTCTCTGGAGGAAAAGAGGCATTCTTTTCGTGAATCGCTACTGAGGAAATTTAGAGAACCAGCATTTGAGGCTTACTGCCGGCAACTTACATTTCACCGATAGACCACCAAGATAAGAGAAGAGAGATTAGGGCTCGTACAGAGGCATATAGGCAGTCATTTTTCCCTCGTTCTGTTTGGGAGTGGAACAGGGAGAGAAGATGCTAGTTGTGGTACGAGGTACCCTCCGCCACGCACCGAATGGTGGATTGCGGAGTATGTATGTAGATGTAGACTGAAACTGTATCCCGACGGAAAGGGCAGGGCTGACCACTTGTAACATCAGTAAGAGAGAATCTTTATTTGGCTGTAAGGTAGGGACAGTACCGCCTTAGTACTGCACGGCAACTGGCACCTGACCTCGCAGCATCCACTGGACATGTTGTAGCGAGGCAAACGGTGTACAGAAGGTTTCGCCAGAGTGACCTTTATTGTTGGAGACCTGCTGTATGTCCACCTCTGACGGGTCTTCACAGAAGGGAACTCCTAGAGTGGATGCTTCAACCTGCCACCTGGACGGTTCTTTCCACAGATGAGCCCCGATTTGGTCTGGACACTGATTCTCGACTGATTCGCATCTAGAGGGAACATGGAACATAGTTTCTGTACCCAACCATTGTAGAAAGAAACTGATATCGAGGATGATCCCTAAAGGTGTTGGCAGGGATTATTTTGACCGCTCGAACACCTCTTCATGAAATTGTGTGGTTAAATCGGCAAAGTTTAAGTGGTGTCAGGTATCGTGACGAGATCTTGGGACCTTATGTGCGGTTGTTGCGAGGTGGAGCCAGATCAGACTTCCTATGGCTGAACGATAATGCTCGACCCCGTAGAACACGCGTGGTCGACGTTTTCTCGGAAACGGAAGCTACTGCACGCACGGCGTGGCCTGCACGCTCTCACTTTTTTTCTTTGCTGTGGGACTTAACTGCTAAGGTCATCAGTCCCTAAGCTTACACACTACTTAGCCTAAATTATCCTAAGGACAAACACATACATCTACGCCCGAGGGAGGACTCAAACCATAGTGCACGTATGGGATGCACTAGGGTCGCGGGTTGCATCACGTCAGCATCCACTAACCGTTTTCCAAGACTTGAGAGCAGTGCTGCAGGAAGGATGGGCGTTATTGCATAACACGAGATTGATGACGTCATTCACAGCCTGTATTGCTGCCAGAGATGGTCGCACCCCATATTGAGCGCATTAACCACTTGTCGGAATGTTAGTGTAAACCCGTTAAGTTGGAAACGACGAAGAACATTTTTGTCTACCGTTTCGCATGTTGCAGTTGTTTACGTTCTATACTCTTTACATTATTTCTGCTTTACTATCACTTGATTATACTGTTTTGTGGCAAAATAAAAGCAACTTTCAGAAGTTTCGGTTTGTTGCTTTTATTTTGGACGTCAGTGTAGATTTAGGAATACACATTCTATCTGACAAAGCAGTCACATCTACAGGGTGGTCAGAAACACTCTGAAAAGCTTGTAATGTTGTTGCAGTATATGTTGTGATGAGGAATAATTGTTAAGAAAAAAATTCGCTACTTTACGCCGTTTCAGAGTTAATTAGCATTGAAGTTAGCCAATCAGACTGTTGAGAGCGCAAATTCAAGGGTCTCATCAGAGACGGCGTCACCAAACGTGTTCTTCGTTTGGTTTCATAAACCAGGACAAGAGAGCTGTAAAAAAAGTGGACATGGGTCGGTAGTAAGGATCGAACATAAACAGAAAGCTGAGCTGCCTCGTGGGCCACCGTGAACGCTATTACAACAACTGACACTAATTGTATCTGGCGGGCAATTTGAATCTGCGCAAGCAACGGCCCGATTGGCTAACTTCAATGCTAATTAAATCGGAAATAGCGCAGCGTATCGATTTTTTATTAACAGTTATTTGTCAGCACAACCTACCCTAAAAGACCCCTACAAGCTTTCCAGACTGTTTCTGACTACCCTTTGTATCAGTTCTATGAAATACGCCCATGCATGGACAGACATGCTATGAAGTAGTACCACATTACCAAGTACGTACAATTAACTACAAGTACGAGAATTTTTTACTTAGAGAAAAAGAGTAAAACGTCTGACTTTGCTTGATTGTACTTACTTGTAGAGTGGCATAGCAGCATACAAGTGGTTGCGATCTATCTACGCATTGACGTATTTCGTTGAACCGTATATGTCACTGATTGTCCAGATACAAGTGAAAATGGAATGAATATTCTGGATCCAGTCTTGTATGTCCTATGAGTAATCAACATCAGTGCAGCCTGAGAAAGTCTGCCAATAAGTGTTCAATCTAGTTGCCATATGCATAATCAATGTTGCCAGTGAATGCGACACAGGAAGCTGTTCCCTTACTTTTTAGTAAATACTGGTCTAATTTTCAGTCGCCCGATCTAGGGAAAGTCATTTATATTATTATTGTTATCTTACACGCAGCGTAACACTTTTCAGTATCAATGTTTAAACAACATCTTTTGGCCTAGAAACAAATTACTGGTTATTTCTGTTGGTTGAATAGTTTCATCTGTGAATCCCTAGTTGTCGAAATAGCGCCCGATCGGCGAAAGCAGCCGCACTACTCGTCGGGAAAAGTAGCCAAGCTGTTTACCCCAATAAGAGTTAGTTACTTACATATATCACGCATAATACTACAGGTCAGACTGACTTTTAAACCCTTTCATATAAAAGGTTGTCATCACTGATTCTATCCTTTTGTGACGATTTGGAATTAATCGATATGAATCATTTAAAACCGTCTACGTTCTGTCGCATTGGACCTAATAAAAACAATCCGGTTGAAAGGTGTCTGCTTCAGCCACTTGGTATAGTTTCAGATACTAGGACATCAAAATGCCTAGAAAATATGTCCGACAATCACAAGAAACAATAGATGCCGTTGCGGTGGCACTGGCCACATTACCCTCTTAGCAATCGAAGTGTGAACAGCATGTAAGCCTTCAGAAAAGCATACAATTACTATATATTACCTTTTCTTTTCAAGTTAAAAATATTCGGTGATACCTTACAATACGCAGATTCAAAATGTGTAAGCGGCAAGCTGCTATCGAATACCATCGTATGGTGAAAATTAAATTTCCATTACGACAGAATAAACTTCTGTTATTTCCGTCAATGATCAAAAAACTTTTTGATATTTGCACTATGGATTTCGTTTTTTTCCCCATTCCTGTGTCTATTTGCACCAACGTTTACCAGTTTCCCAGGGCGTTTGTACGCTTTTTGTAGTCGATGGGACAATGCTCTGTCCAGTTGTACAATCTCAAACTGATGAAATGAATCGTTACCTTTGAAAATGGAGATATAATGTTCCGAAACCAGTATGTAGATATGTACTTGCACAATGTAAAAAATTTTCCCTCATGCAATATGTACATTTACACTACTCATGACGGCAGTAAAATGCAAAGTAAGTAGCGTATCATAATCATATTTCACCCTTTCTGTTCCTTTCTCAGGTGGTGCGTGGGAAGAAGGAGTGTCAGTATGCATCGTCGACATTTTCACAGCCGGGATCTTTACATGAATCTTATGTTTAAGGAAATACATTATTTCTAGACTCTAACTGCAACGTGGACCCTCGTAATGTGCAGGATGTACATTGCCGTTCTTACAAAGTCTGGTATTTTTATGAAACTGCCTGGCTTATAAGACCGTGACGAAACTCACAGCTCTTTGAATTTTCTGTATGTTTCCTTAAACCAACTTGCTACGGTCTGCAAAACAATAAACACTAGTCAAGAATCGGTTGAACGAGGGTTCTGTATTTGTCAAATTTCCTTGGGATTTTTCTTACACACTTTGATTTCTGATCGACTTTCTTCACTCCTAGATACTCACAGGGTGTGACTGTTTCTTGTGTCGCCGATGTATACTACTTAAACCTATGAAATGTCCCCTTAGAAAAATCATAAATGACTGTGCTTAAACTGACACACAATATTCTTAGCGCAACGCAATCTGACTACAAAAGAATGGCCCTGACTAACAATAACCTATACCTTTCATGAATCACTTACCTCACAAAAATCTTCGTTACTCGAACTACTGCAATGCAGCGAGCGTCACTACTGCCAGCTAAATAAAAGATTCTTAAGTACTGAAGGCACTAACTATTGATAGGCATAGTTCGAAAATGAAAGATTTTGATAGAGAACAAAAAATGTATTTACGTTAATAGTATTCAAAAATCAATTACATATATGAGTTCATGACATCCAGTCTTACAAATTTACTGTCTCTGTCCAGATCATCCGCTCTCAAACTCCGCCATCTCCCTCTCCAAAACCACCACTGCTGGCGGCTCACGTCCAACTGCCCAACACTACAATAGCAAATTCCAACAATGCAAACCAGCCACAGACTGCACATAGCACAGTCCGTGATTTTCATACAGAGCGGTACGTGACTTTACCAACATTAAAACATGAACAGCCTACTTACACCTAACTAATCAAAGGACATCACACACATCCATGCCCGAGGCAGGATTCGAACCTGTGACCGTAGCGGTCACGCGGTTCCAGACTGAAGCGCCTAGAACCGCTCGGTCACTCCGGCCGGCTCAGCGTCATTATTGATTATTACAGACACGTGGCTGACGCTACCACTTCAAGATGCTGCAGCTCGTAGTGAGTCCGCAGCGTTACTCTGCTAAATACATATTCTGCCTGGGCGCCATGAAGATAACAATAACATTCGCAGTCCGTGGTACGGAAGACTGGAACGTAATGATTTCCGCACTGCAGCAGCTACGCCAAACACTTTTTTTTGTTACAGACGCGTGACATTTTCATCTTTCGCTAACAAGCGTCAGTTTCTCATGGAGTTGGTACGATCCGAAAGCGTTCGCATATGGAGGCATTGTGACTTTTGTGGGACGCGTACAGTGGAAACGCCGCGCCGGCAGTGTTTAAGCGGAGACTGCAAGTCGGGCCGAAACCCCGGAAGGCGCGCAATTGTGTGGCGAGCGGTGCGGCAGAGCAGAGGGCGCCAACGGGAGCTTCCGGCCGCCGGCCGCCAATTGGCACCAGGAAATTACACCCCTAAAGCCGCGGACACACCCCAGGCCCCGTTCCCCTGGCCGCTTCTGCTATCCGACGGATATTTCGCCTCAGCCTTTCCCTCGCCGGTTGACATTTAACTCCGCTGTGGTCGCCTACTCGCCGGGGAGCGACTGGAAAGTGAATCGAATCTGAATGTCAGCGGAAAGAAGGGCGTACAGCTGCATCGAATAAATCACTTCGGTTAATCTTTGAAATTAATTATAACAGTTTAGAACGGAAGGCGCGTTTATTAAAAGGTGATCAGTTTCATACATCACATGATCATCTTCGGACATCTACATCTACATTTATACTTCGCAAGCCACCCAACGGTGTGTGGCGGAGGGCACTTTGCGTGCCACTGTCATTGCCTCCCTTTCCTGTTCCAGTCGCGTATGGTTCGCGGGAAGAACGACTGCCAGAAAGCCTCCGTGCGATCTCGAATCTCTCTAATTTTACATTAGTGATCTCCTCGGGAGGTATAAGTAGGGGGAAGCAATATATTCGATACCTCATCCAGAAACGCACCCTCTCGAAACCTGGCGAGCAAACTACACCGCGATGCAGAGCGCCTCTCTTGCTGAGTCTGCCACTTGAGTTTGCTAAACATCTCCGTAACGCTATCACGCTTACCAAATAACCCTGTGACGAAACGCGCCGCTCTTCTTTGAATCTTCTTTATCTCCTCTGTCAACCCGACCTGGGACGGATCCCACACTGAAGAGCAATAGTCAAGTATAGGTCCAACGAGTGTTTTGTAAGCCATCTCCTTTGTTGACGGACTACATTTTCTAAGGACTCTCCCAATGAATCCCAGCCTGGCATCCGCCTTACCAACGATTAATTTTATATGATCATTCCACTTCAAATCGTTCCCCAAGCATACTCCCAGATATTTTACAGAAGTAACTGCTATCAGTGTTTGTTCCGTTATTATATAATCATAGTGTAAAGGGCCCTTTTTTCTATGTATTCGCAATACATTACATTTGGCTATGTTCAGGGTCAGTTGCCACTCCCTGCACCAAGTGCCTATCCGCTGCAGATCTTCCTGCATTTCGCTGCAATTTTCTTATGCTGCAACTTCTTCGTATACTGCAGCATCATACGCGAAAAGCCGCATGGAACTTCCGACACTATCTACTAGGTCAGACCTACAACTATACCTAAAACGGACGTGCAACGACATTCATGAAGAATGGCTGTGCATGGATTAGGAATCGCTGAAAGATTATGATATGACAGTAGTGATACGAAACAAGAAAAAACCCGATAATACTACATTAGACCTTAACCAACTGGGAGTAATAGCCGGCCGCGGTGGTCTCGCGGTTCTAGGCGCGCAGTCCGGAACCGTGCGACTGCTACGGTCGCAGGTTCGAATCCTGCCTCGGGCATGGATGTGTGTGATGTCCCTAAGTTAGTTAGGTTTAAGTAGTTCTAAGTTCTAGGGGACTAATGACCACAGCAGTTGAGTCCCATAGTGCTCAGAGCCATTTGAACCATTTTTGGGAGTAATAACAAAACATCGATAAACGCTTATTAACTGCATATAACATACTGGGCTACAAATACCAAACAGACTTTTGAACACAAGCATTCAACAATAATGTATGTATTTCTTCTTCATGTTAATACACTCCTGGAAATGGAAAAAGAACACATTGACACCGGTGTGTCAGACCCACCATACTTGCTCCGGACACTGCGAGAGGGCTGGACAAGCAATGATCACACGCACGGCACAGCGGACACACCAGGAACGGCGGTGTTGGCCGTCGAATGGCGCTAGCTGCGCAACATTTGTGTACCGCCGCCGTCAGTGTCAGCCAGTTTGCCGTAGCATACGGAGCTCCATCGCAGTCTTTCACACTGGTAGCATGCCGCGACAGCGTGGACGTGAACCGTATGTGCAGTTGACGGACTTTGAGCGAGGGCGTATAGTGGGCATGCGGCAGGCCGGGTGGACGTACCGCCGAATTGCTCAACACGTGGGGCGTGAGGTCTCCACAGTACATCGATGTTGTCGCCAGTGGTCGGCGGAAGGTGCACGTGCCCGTCGACCTGGGACCGGACCGCAGCGACGCACAGATGCACGCCAAGACCGTAGGATCCTACGCAGTGCCGTAGGGTACCACACTGCCACTTCCCAGCAAATTAGGGACACTGTTGCTCCTGGGGTATCGGCGAGGACCATTCGCAACCGTCTCCATGAAGCTGGTCTACGGTCCCGCACACCGTTAGGCCGTCTTCCGCTCACGCCCCAACATCGTGCAGCCCGCCTCCAGTGGTGTCGCGACAGGCGTGAATGGAGGGACGAATGGAGACGTGACGTCTTCAGCGATGACAGTCGCTTCTGCCTCGGTGCCAATGATGGTCGTATGCGTGTTTGGCGCCGTGCAGGTGAGCGCAACAATCAGGACTGCATACGACCGAGGCACACAGGGCCAACACCCGGCATCATGGTGTGGGGAGCGATCTCCTACACTGGCCGTACACCTCTGGTGATCGTCGAGGGGACACTGAATAGTGCACGGTACATCCAAACCGTCATCGAACCCATCGTTCTACCATTCCTAGACCGGCAAGGGAACTTGCTGTTCCAACAGGACAATGCACGTCCGCATGTATCCCGTGCCACCCAACGTGCTCTAGAAGATGTAAGTCAACTACCCTGGCCAGCAAGATCTCCGGATCTGTCCCCCATTGAACATGTTTGGGACTGGATGAAGCGTCGTCTCACGCGGTCTGCACGTCCAGCACGAACGCTGGTCCAACTGAGGCGCCAGGTGGAAATGGCATGGCAAGCCGTTCCACAGAACTACATCCAGCATCTCTACGATCGTCTCCATGGGAGAATAGCAGCCTGCATTGCTGCGAAAGGTGGATATACACAGTACTAGTGCCGACATTGTGCATGCTCTGTTGCCTGTGTCTATGTGCCTGTGGTTCTGTCAGTGTGATCATGTGATGTATCTGACCCCAGGAATGTGTCAATAAAGTTTCCCCTTCCTGGGACAATGAATTCACGGTGTTCTTATTTCAATTTCCAGGAGTGTATTTCGGTCAATACTTATAGTAACGTAAATACTATAATCTCAGAAAGCTGATAAATATCATAATGCATTATCTCTTTGTATATTGTTCGCCAGATAATAAATAAAACTCACCGAACATGGAGAAGTTTCTCTCAAACATGTGTGGGTAGCACAACAAGAAAAATTGTGTTTTCTCAAGACAGAACCACATATCCTGATGACAACTCGGTTGTTTTAGATGTCTATTCGCTCGTCGATCGAACTTCCTCGTGTGATAAATAACCGACAGATTTGAATTGCTAATTATTGCTACACTAATAATGCTTAAAGAAACTGGCTGAGCATTAATTGTTTTGTCTGTGGTGTCATCGTACCACCATAGATACATGTATGTGATTATTACGAATTAGCATTGATTACAGTTATAAATTGTTGTAGCGTGAAACACATTTAACCAGGACATTGATTCCGATATCGTTGTGAAGAGCAGCGTTGCCAAATCTCGTGTAATTTTTTTTATGTCTCCCGTATTTTACCCACAATTTCTTCTGTCCCAATATTTTCGAGAGCCTCTCGTATTTTACCTATTTCACGTGTTTGACCATTTGACATTGTTTTCCTTCATATTTCATAAAGTTTTATTTATTTATTTGTTTTTGGTAATATTTCCGTGTTATTCAAAGATTAGCTTTTCCTAATGAACAATATTTCGAGTTTATCATCTTTAATTCTCCCTTTTTCATATCTGCAAGGTTGTAGCATGTATTAAACCGGGGACCTAAGAACGACGGAGAGGCTTCGTCCCGCCCACCGTAGCAGTCAGTGGCTCATCACCCCACAACAGACCACAGCAGTTCACCCACCCCACCGCCGCCGGAACGTCTCATACCAGACGAGTGTAATCCCAGATGTTTGCGTTGTAGAATAATTATGGTGTACGCGTATGTGAAAACGGTGCTTGCGCAGCAATCGCCGACACAGTGTAACTGAGGTGGAATAAGGGGAACCAGCCCGCATTCGCCGAGACAGATGGAAAACCGCCTTAAAAACCATCCACAGGCTGGCCGGCACACCGGACTTCGGCACTAATCCGCTGGGAGGATTCGTGCCGGGGACCGCACGCCTTCCTGCTCGGACAGCAGCGCGTTAGAACGCGCGGCTAGCAGGGCGGGCTAAGCTTGTAGCTTACTTGACGAAATTTTCGTCTTGTGCTTCCGTAGCGTGCAGAACTGCATCTCGATGTCAGTTCAGTGTGCAGTTTGTATTCTGGTTAGTACACCTATTTAATTACAGGTAGGGAAAGTGACAAGGAGAACACTCGAAGACTACATATGTAGAAGATGCATTTTTTGAATGAGTGCAAAGAAAATGGTTAATGGGAATAGAGCCATGTTCCTAAGCAAGTTCCGTAATTAATTATTCTAGTAAATATTTACAATGCTACGACGCTATGAAAGTTGCTGCAATTAAATATTATGGTAACTATGAGTAGTGCTATAATGCTATGAAAGCTGTTTTAATTAAATGTTTTTAAGTACAATGCACAATGACTATTTCTTATCAACTTTCAAACCTGTTTTGTAAAAGGAGTTTCAATATGTAAACATTTGAGAAATACTGATTATGTCTTTACACTTTTGAGTACAGTTGCGTATAACGGCCTCCTAAAGTTCAAGTACTCCGATAATACCACGATGACACTATTCTCGCAATCATTTTCAAAAGTTTCCGCTTTTTAGTTTGTAAACCTGACAACCATAGTGAAGAGCTTGCGAAGCGCTCTTAGAATCCATGGTGAGAGGATAAAAATATTAAACGTAAGATGTAAAATTAAAAACACCTTCAGCTCTCTGTATTTTGTATGTAATTTATTTATACGACCATGTGAAATTATGCTTAAAATATAGACGGCTGTAGTTATTTTTAATTTCACATTTTATATTGAACAGTCGAAATTCCTCAACCATCTTGTACAAAGATGGACTTAAAGGGAATAAAATTATTAGTCTGAATATATGTGAAAGTAGGTAGAACACTGAAAATTACAAAATAAAAATACTCGTAATTACAGACAAGTCATAGGGAACATCACGTCGAAAGGAATCCAAAAACCCTAAGCGTCGAATGGTGAAAGGCGCGAGAGCTATGGCAGCGTGGTAAAGAAATTGAAACAACAACGCAAAGCGATTAGCTAGAGAGATGGCCGATCGGGCATACACCGCCCAGTGAAAGTCCAAACTTGTGCTTTATACACTCCTGGAAATTGAAATAAGAACACCGTGAATTCATTGTCCCAGGAAGGGGAAACTTTATTGACACATTCCTGGGGTCAGATACATCACATGACCACACTGACAGAACCACAGGCACATAGACACAGGCAACAGAGCATGCACAATGTCGGCACTAGTACAGTGTATGTCCACCTTTCGCAGCAATGCAGGCTGCTATTCTCCCATGGAGACGATCGTAGAGATGCTGGATGTAGTCCTGTGGAACGGCTTGCCATGCCATTTCCACCTGGCGCCTCAGTTGGACCAGCGTTCGTGCTGGACGTGCAGACCGCGTGAGACGACGCTTCATCCAGTCCCAAACATGCTCAATGGGGGACTGATCCGGAGATCTGGCTGGCCAGGGTAGTTGACTTACACCTTCTAGAGCACGTTGGGTGGCACGGGATACATGCGGACGTGCATTGTCCTGTTGGAACAGCAAGTTCCCTTGCCGGTCTAGGAATGGTAGAACGATGGGTTCGATGACGGTTTGGATGTACCGTGCACTATTCAGTGTCCCCTCGACGATCACCAGAGATGTACGGCCAGTGTAGGAGATCGCTCCCCACACCATGATGCCGGGTGTTGGCCCTGTGTGCCTCGGTCGTATGCAGTCCTGATTACGGCGCTCACCTGCACGGTGCCAAACACGCATACGACCATCATTGGCACCAAGGCAGAAGCGACTCTCATCGCTGAAGACGACACGTCTCCATTCGTCCCTCCATTCACGCCTGTCGCGACACCACTGGAGGCGGGCTGCACGATATTGGGGCGTGAGCGGAAGACGCCTTAACCGTGTGCGGGACCGTAGCCCAGCTTCATGGAGACGGTTGCGAATGGTCCTCGCCGATACCCCAGGAGCAACAGTGTCCCTAATTTGCTGGGAAGTGGCGGTGCGGTCCCCTACGGCACTGCGTAGGATCCTACGGTCTTGGCGTGCATCTGGGCGTCGCTGCGGTCCGGTCCCAGGTCGACGGGCACGTGCACCTTCCGCCGACCACTGGCGACAACATCGATGTACTGTGGAGACCTCACGCCCCACGTGTTGAGCAATTCGGCGGTACGTCCACCCGGCCTGCCGCATGCCCACTATACGCCCTCGCTCAAAGTCCGTCAACTGCACATACGGTTCACGTCCACGCTGTCGTGGCTTGCTACCATTGTTAAAGACTGCAATGGAGCTCCGTATGCCACGGCAAACTGGCTGACTCTGACGGCGGCGGTGCACAAATGCTGCGCAGCTAGCGCCATTCGACTGCCAACACCGCGGTTCCTGGTGTGTCCGCTGTGCCGTGGGTGTGATATTGCTTGTACAGCCCTCTCGCAGTGTCCGGAGCAAGTATGGTGGGTCTGACACACCGGTGTCAATGTGTTCTTTTTCCATTTCCAGGAGTGTATATTCTTTAACCATTATACTACTCTGTGCAAACATTGTAGTAAAGAGATTGTTAATTAAATTACATATTAATGCGAAACATGTTATGACTGTTCAAACAATTTTCGGTCTTGTAGCTGGTAGTCGTTTAATTCATTGGACGATATTTCGACTGGGCACCTACCAGTCACCTCCACGTGAGCCATCGTCGAGGAAGTATTTTAGCAGGAGATCTGAATTAAATATGATAATGATTCTTGGCACGTTTTATCTTATTTCTCGGCGAAAACTGTTACTGTCAATTATAGTAATTAATGTTTCCCGTATGTATGACGATGCAGTTACGGTTAATAGTTGATCTCTTTCTGGCAACACGTTCATCTTACCTATTTTTCGTAAACACATTTGTTTAACAGATTTTGTATTTCATTATGGAGCAGAAGTTAATTACTGTAATTACGCAATCTCAAGTTGTGTTTGGTTAAAAGAGTTTTTAGTCAATGACTCTCTCTTGCATAGTTGTTTCAGTTTTGTATTTCTCAGGTGCCTGAGGTGGATCATCTAGTTGCACAATATAGTAACTCATCTTAGTAACTGTTGATATTCTCGGCATTACTTTCTAAAAATAATCGTTTGGATAATTTTGGAGTAAATGTAATGAAATTTGCCTGCCGGTGTGGCCGAGCGGTTCTAGGTGCGTCAGTCTGGAACCGCGCGACCGTTACCGTCGCAGGTTCGAATCCTGCCTCGGGCATGGATGTATGTGATGTCCTTAGGTTAGTTAGGTTTCAGTAGTTCTAAGTTCTAGGCGACTGATGACCTCAGATGTTCAGTCTCATAGTGCTCAGAGCTATTTGAACCATTTGTAATGAAATTTAAAAACCAAAGTGAAGTGAACAGTATAATTATCGTGAACAAGCACAGTATCGTTTCTGTTACGAAGCAACAGTTTTAAGGGTAACGAATGTCCTACAATGTCAAATGTGGTGGATTCTGACTTTTATGTCGCCCAGTGTTACCGCTGCACACGTTAGGTGAATGGAAAAGAGTGAGAATCTGTGGGCAGAGGCACTGCAGAAACGAAGCAAGCACCTCTGGCGGTGTGCCACACGCCCCGAGTCCGCTGGCCGCCACGAGGCCTCACTAGGTGTCAAGGGGGTCATCATCCGTCCAAGTCGGCACATATTAATTTCCAAATTTATCAGGTAACTTTCGGAGAGTAATGCCTCTTGTCAACTAAAAGCCTAGAAAATGGCGAGAAATTCTAAAAATTTACAGGCTTCTTTCAACACAACCCACTTTTCACTTGCGTTCCTAAAGATTAGTCCACATTGTTTGGTACCAAAATGTCTGCACAAAACATTTCAGGACATTTCTAGGACAGTTCGTGAATCCACGGTTGGATAGGGAGAACACAAGAAGCTAAGAGAAGGCAAGATGCTTAACTAAGAACGTAGGTGGAAACGACAGAGTTGTAGGATTCCTCCAATTTATAGGGGGCGAACGAAAAGGTCCCGTTCGAAAGGCGTATGATCCGGAATCGGTATGCCATCAGGCGAAATCGCCGTGAGTACTGAGGAAGTTATCCCACCGACGCACCAGGCTGAAGATACCCGTTTGGTACAGCTCCATGTCCTGCTGCTTGAGGAAGTCCGTAACTGCCTGCTGCACATAGTCCGACAGCAATTGGCGATCCTTCACGGCTTTTTTAAAGGACCAAAGGCGTGGTGATCGTATGGGGAGAGATGAAGACTATAGGGCTGGTGTTTGCGTTGTCTCCAAATTGAGTGGGCGTAATTTCCCAGCTCCACCGGCGTCTTGTGACGAATCGCAACCAGCACGGAACTGTAGGCACCATTTCACAACGGTGGTTTTCGACAGACATGCTGTCCCATAACAATTCTTCCTCAGAATAACACCACGTTGGTCCTGTTTCGTCGCATTTGGTGATAAGATCGCCATAGTTGACTTTCCGCATTATCACATGCACTTCAGAAAGACATGAATGCCATAATACCCTGCACGTATGTCAGTGCTTATGTACCTGCATCGGGGTAGCGCTACGTTGCATATACGCTGCAGCAGTGCCTTGGAACCTTAAGTGAATTATTAATAATTGTAAAAGCAAACTTCGATATTATACTGTATAGATTATGAAGCTGTGACACTGTGTTATTATTATAATTCTTAAAACGTATGGGTTGACTCTTACACAGAAGGTTACAGCAACCAGTCACTCCTTACAATGTTATTTATTTATTTAAACAGTGCCTTTGCCGGTTTCGAACCGACAACTTCATCTTCAAATGGCTAGTTCACTTTTACACTACATTTCGCCTTGTTTCCCCACCTGACGAAATTCCCTTAGGATGGTGGCGCCGACGAAGAACCCGCGCCATTATGTTCCAACGCAAGTTGCTTATCATCTTGCAGCAGCGAAAACTGTATAATGCACTTTTTTGTGAGTACATATATGCTCATAACGTAAAGCACCATACTGGTGCAACCTGTACTGGAACATAACGGCGTGGATGCTTCATCGGCACCACAACCCCAAGGTCATTGCATCAGGGGAAACAAGGAAAAATCTAATGTAAAACGTGATCTAGCATTGTCAAGATGACCCTGTCTATTCGAAACCGGTAACGGTGCTGTTTAAATAAATAAATAGCATTGTAAGACGTGGATGGTTGCTGTAATCTCCTGTGTAAGAGTCAAACTATATTTTTTACACAGCCACGAGTTCAAAATGTTAGTTTTTAACAAAAAAGCAATTCTTAAAACAGATATGTGACTCGCGTACTTCTCAAATTTTTCGCAAATGCTTTTCATGCAGTGTATTTATCTAACTTCCAAGTGTATACGAATTTATGCTGAACTCATATACTAATAAGCGATTTAAACAAGTTATATTAATGTTTTATTACAGCAATAATATACTGTTACTGTTTTTAAGATTTTAGAGAGCTGTGGCTAGTTAAAGGCACGCATGAAGACAAGCTGTACTGCAAGGGGTGAAGGAGTGGGACACAACCAAACTGTTATCCCACCCGAAATCGAACCCTAGATCTTCTCTGGAGTACGGCGTCATTCAGATGGTCGAAAATCAGTATGTCAGGGAGACAAAAGCAGAGCAACCTTGAGTAGAGCAGGTGGTAATGTAAGATAATCTTCTATCGCTCAAGACAGTAGACTACTACTAATACTGTAAATAAAAATTACTTCATAGCGTGACGTACCAGTCAAGCCACTTTTCTACGAATCGAAGGTTTCACGAGATTTCAGTTTTCAGTCAGAGTCTCCGACCGAACAGGAAGCGCGGGAAGTTCAGTAGGAAGGAAGAAGAAAAATTAAGGTTTAACGTCTCATTGACGACTAGGGATTAGTGAATAAAATAGACCGAGTCCATTTCGAAGGAACCGTCCCGGAAATTGTATTGAGATATAGTGAAACCACGGGAAACTTAAAACTGGACGCCGCGCGGGAGTTTGAACCGCTATCCTCCCGAATGAGAGCCTCGTATCCTGGCTCTGCGTCATCTTACTCGTTCGCGCGAACTTCCGATAGATGTGCCCAAATTGACTGTCTTTTGTTTCCTTCCGAGGTGACATATCTGCAGAGACGAAGAAAAATATCATTGTATTGAAATACAAGGCGTTGGACAAAAATATGGAAACGTTGCCAGAAGCACAAATGCAGAGGCTAGCAAATTCTGAATGTTTCGCTGTTGTATTGGTATTCTCGTCACACCCTTGCCACTGTGGATCTCGGAATACTGAATGCTCTAACGATTTCCTAAATGGAACGTCCCATGCGTCCAGCTGGAACTACCATTCTGCATTCAGAGTCTGTTAGTTCCCGGCCTGCGGCCATAATCCCGTCGGAAACCTTTTTCACATGAATCACCTGAGTACACACGACAGCTCCGCCAAACCAGTGCCCTTTTATACCTTTTGCACGCGGTAGTACCTCCTTCTTTATATATGCACATTGCTATCCCGTGACTTTTATCACCTCAGTGTATGTTACGGTACGTGTTTACTGAACTGACGACACTAGGAATGGGCTACATATGTTACTCAATGTGAGTATGAACCGTGGCAGTTTTCCTGCAAGATGAAGACGTTATTTTCCGCTTCCCCGTTTGTAACAGGGACGCCTGAAGAAAAAGAAGCATTATTACTCGTCGTGTTTTCTTGTACCTGCCGCCGCAAGAAATTTCATTTTTACAGATATTTTTAACTCTCTTCTATGTAACGGTCGTTACATGAGGCCCTAAACGATTTTACTGCAATTGTGTCCGCGAATTACAATGACATCCATATGGCGCTTGGTACATTATGTCAGATTTCGCGGGAAGGGTTGTTAGAACGTCTAAAGCTGCACGGTGTTACATCCGAAGAAGTGACTGTGCGGGCCAGTGCAACGTGCCGACCAGCGCCAGCCTGCAAATGGAACGCGCCCCAGCCAAACAAAGTTACTGGTTTCCCGAAACGACATTGAGAGCAACAACTCTGCGGGATAAAATATGCAACGCTCTGCTCCGCCGCAAAAGCTGGCAGGGCCAGGGTACCCGCTGTGCGCAGCCGTTCGCCGGGGAAGCTGAGGGTAGAGTCTGCAGGGAAGCCCACTCCACGAGAGGAGGGCATTACAGCGGAATCCGTTTCGGAAACGGTGACATACCAAAGCGCACTGATTTATTACTCGCAATTATTGTAGAGCAGTGGTTCCCAATCTTTCTTAGATCATTACCCCTGCGTGCGATTAGGCATAAGGTAGCACCCCCTTCCCCTACATTGTCACCTACTTTGACATCTAAATAAACTGTAGAATGAAAGACTTGTCTTGGAACACTGTTATTTTGAAGATGACCAAAGATGAATGATATTTAGTTTGTGTATGTGTGTGTGTGTGTGTGTGTGTGTGTGTGTGTGTGTGTGTGTGTGTGTGTGTGTGTGTTGGAATGAATGACGAAGGAATTCGAGTGCATCGCAAGTGCTACTTGCAACTCCTTCTCAGATAAGAAAGGTGAGGGTAGACATTATGTAACAAACTTTCCATGCATCACTTCTCTCCACTGCGCCACTTGATTGACCTGCACACTGCAACACCATTTGAAATCATCGAAGTTAAAATGTGTGCACTATACTTATTGTTCGTAAACCACTTGATCTCCTTACATCTGAATTCGCAAAACTGGAAGATTCAAGTTGTTAATGCTTTGTGTCTTACCACAGCCACTAGTAGTAGTAGTAATAATAATAATAATAATAATAACCACATAACAAACCTGACATCATACTCACCAATAAAAAGAAGAAATTATCACAACTAATCGAAATATCCATACCAAATACAACAAATATACAGAAGAAAACAGGAGAAAGAATTGAAAAATACATCCAACTGGCTGAGGAAGTCAAAGACATGTGGCATCAGGATAAAGTTGACATCATACCAATTATACTATCAACTACAGGAGTCATACCGCACAATATCCACCAGTACATCAACGCAATACAGCTACATCCAAGCGTATATAATCAACTACAGAAATCTGTAATTATTGATACATGTTCAGTTACCCGAAAGTTCCTAAATGCAATGTAACATACCGTACAGTTAAAAGAAAGTCACGATTGATGAAGGTCCGCATCACTTTCCATTTTTAACCAGACATAACGTCTGAGAAAGGAAAGAAATAATAATAATAATAATACTGTGCACAGCACTATAGTAGCCCTTACGTAGTTACTGCTATGTCATGCTGTCAGTTAATTCATTTATCTGTATAAGAGAGTAATAACGCAATTTCTGGACTACTGCAGGTACCATCTACAACTTGGAAAAGACATTTTATTGAGACATTTAGCATTTGTTATATAGGTCTATATGTCTCACTTTTATCATCAGCGATGTGCAGGACAAAGCACAACATGTGTGTAGTGGGTGGACTAAGTGAGGAACCTGTAACCTCCATCGCATTAATGCTACTAATTGAGAAAAAGTAATTATTGAAACTAATATAATTAGTATCACAGTCTTACAAAATTGAGATGATATTAATAATCTTCTGAACATAATTTAGTTACGTGACTGAAGCAGAATCGAGACGTTAAGAATTGAAAACTTCGTTTTACTTCTCAAGGGGTAATTACCCGCAGGTTCATACAACCACGAGAAACTACCAGAAAACACTTTCTTTGGGCTGTTGTTCAGCTCGCACGTCACATTTGTTTCAATGTCGGTTATGTCGTCAAAAGGTTTACTCATCATGTGAAGTTATGGACCTAGTCATTTTGTGGTATGTTCGAAATGATTACACCAAGTCTCGTCAGACGTGATGCTTTTTTTTTTTCAGAGAAGAATTTTCCATGTTCTATATTTCAGACAAGTGGCGGCACATGTTCATGCTCCTTCGGCTTTGTTGAAGCATCAAGGTATGCGGGGAAAACTTTGTGCAAACTTTCCTCGCCTTCGGAATTTGATTTAGATATGTTGTTCCATTGTGGTTTGTGACACAACAACGTTGCCACTCCACGATCGCACGTTTGCTACTTAACACTGCCTGCCCACAACTGGTGGTCGAATGCACATCTCCTATTTACAGCTGGTAGTTCAAAGTATCATAGTAATTACTGCACTGACGTCGTCTATTCGGCAGGAATAGAATCAGTCTTGGAAGTTTTTGGACCGGCGGTGTACTTGGTTATGTATTATACAGAACTTTGTATGTGGAAGATATGTGAATTGAAAAGATCGACACAACAAAAAATAAATATCAGAAAACTCTTCCGTGTAGCTAGTGATGCTGGGTAAGTGTTAATTAAATCTAGAAGGGACAGTGATGCAACACGACAATCTTCGCCGAGTCTAGGCATCATAAGACGATAATCGTTAAAATGAAACTTGTGCACTGACGGAAAAAACCCAAACATCATGAAGATGTTGTGAGAGATACATCAATGTTGGTAGCCGTGTTACTGTACCTGAAAGAAATTTCGCGTCAGTCGCGGAAGAGTGGCACTACGAGGATGCAAATCATCTTTGTTAAATCTATCGTGAACATTAATTGCCTTTGAGATCGGACGTAGTGAGTTGATGTTAGTCAAGACACACGCCATTATCAACAAGTCACTGACTTTAAACGAGGTCGTGTAATGGAGCTACAAGAAATTGAATGTTCATCGATACTGCAGAAAGACTTCGACAGGAATATAGCTACTGTACATGATTACTTACAGCGATGATCACGGGAAGGTACGGCCGCAAGAAGGCAGGGCTCCGGATGGCCAAGTGGCACTAAACAGAGGGAAGACCGTCGTGTTCAGAGTATGGCCGCGGCGCATCATACTGGGTCTGCAGCAGGAGTTCGAGCAACAGCTGGCACCACAGTGACGCAGTGAACTGTCACAAATCGGTTACTTCAAGGAGAGCACCGAGCCAGATGCCCTGCCGAGTGCATTACACTGACTCCAAACCACCGGCGACATCAGTGGTGTCACGCGAGAGTGCGTTGGAGAGCCGAGGGGAGGTCTGCTGTCTTTTCTGATGAAAGCTGGTTCTGCTCGGTGCCAGTGGTGACCATGTGTTGGTTAGGAGGGTGCTAGTTGCGTGACTGCAACCACACTGGACCTACACCTGGTGTTGTGGTCTGGGGTGCGATTTCGTGTGACAGCAGGAGCATTCGCGTGGCTATCTCACGCTTTTGATTGCTAATTTGTAGGTCAGTCTGGTGATTCGAGCAGTTGTGTTGACACTCATTGTAAACTGAAGAGCCAAAGAAACTGGCATAGGCATGTGTATTCGTATACAGAAATATGTAAAAAGGCAAAATACGGCGTTGCGGCAGGCAACGCCTACATAAGACAACTACTTTCTGGTGCAGTTGTTATCTACATCTACATGACTACTCTGCAATTCACATTTAAGTGCTTGGCAGAGGGTTCATC
Organism: Schistocerca gregaria; assembly: GCF_023897955.1. Classification (NCBI taxonomy): domain Eukaryota; kingdom Metazoa; phylum Arthropoda; class Insecta; order Orthoptera; family Acrididae; genus Schistocerca; species Schistocerca gregaria. Next base: position 331,204,806 of record NC_064921.1, read on the forward strand.
GAACCACAATCATACTATCTCTCTACTATTCCAGTCCCGAACAGCGAGCGGGAAAAACGAACCCCTAAACCTTTCTGTTCGAGCTCTGATTTCTCTTATTTTATTTTGATGATCATTCCTACCTATGTAGGTTGGGCTCAACAAAATATTTTCGCATTCGGAAGAGAAAGTTGGTGACTGAAATTTCGTAAAAAGGTCTCGCCGAGACGAAAAACGTCTATGCTGTAATGACTTCCATCCCAACTCGTGTATCATATCTGCCACACTCTCTCCCCTATAACGTGATAATACAAAACGAGCTGCCCTTTTTTGCACCCTTTCGATGTCCTCCGTCAATCCCACCTGGTAAGGATCCCACACCGCGCAGCAATATTCTAACAGAGGACGAACGAGTGTAGTGTAAGCGGTCTCTTTAGTGGACTTGTTGCATCTTCTAAGTGTCCTGCCAATGAAACGCAACCTTTGGCTCGCCTTCCCGACAATATTATCTATGTGGTCCTTCCAACTGAAGTTGTTCGTAATTTTAACACCCAGGTACTTAGTTGAATTGACAGCCTTGAGAATTGTACTATTTATCGGGTAATCGAATTTCAACGGATTTCTTTTGGAACTCATGAGGATCACCTCACACTTTTCGTTATTTAGCATCAACTGCCACCAGCCACACCATACAGCAATCTTTTCTAAATCGCTTTGCAACTGATACTGGTCTTCGGATGACCTTACTAGACGGTAAATTACAGCATCATCTGCGAACAACCTAAGAGAACTGCTCAGATTGTCACCCGGTCATTTATATAGATCAGGAACAGCAGAGGTCCCAGGACGCTTCCCTGGGGAGCACCTGATATCACTTCAGTTTTACTCGATGATTTGCCGTCTATTACTACGAACTGCGATCTTCCTGACAGGAAATCACGAATCCAGTCGCACAACTGAGACGATACCCCATAGCTCCGCAGCTTGATTAGAAGTCGCTTGTGAGGAACGGTATCAAAAGCTTTCCGGAAATCTAGAAATACGGAATCAACTTGAGATCCCCTGTCGATAGCGGCCATTACTTCGTGCGAATAAAGAGCTAGCTGCGTTGCACAAGAGCGATGTTTTATGAAGCCATGCTGATTACGTGTCAATAGATCGTTCCCTTCGAGGTGATTCATAATGTTTGAATACAGTATATGCTCCAAAACCCTACTGCAGACCGACGTCAATGATATGGGTCTGTAGTTAAATGGATTACTCCTACTACCCTATTATAACAGTTACTGCTGCTACACTAGCAGGCTATCAAGATTTAGGTGAGTTCGAACATGGTGTTAGCGCACGAGCCATGAGACACAGCATCTCCGAGGTAGCGATGAAGTGGGGATTTTCCTTTACAACCATTTTACGAGTGTACCGTGAATATCAGGAATCCGGTAAAACAAATCTCCGACAGCGCTGCGGCCGGTAAAAGATCCTGCAAGGAAGGGAACAACAACGACTGAAGACAATCGCCCAACGTGACAGAAGTGCAACCCTTCCGCAGACTGCAGCAGGTTTCAGTGCTGGGCCATCAGGAAGTGTCAGCGTTCGAACAGTTCAACGAAACATCACCGACGTGGGTTTTTGGAGCTAAAGGCCCACTCGTACACCCTCAATGAACGCACGACACATTCGGCCGGGGTGGCCGAGCGGTTCTAGCCACTACAGTCTGGCCGGCCGTTGTGACCGAGCGGTTCTAGGCGCTTCAGTCCGGAACCGCGCGACCTCTACGGTCGCAGGTTCGAATCCTGCCTCGGGTATGGATGTGTGTGATGTTCTTAGATTAGTTAGGTTTAAGTAGTTCTAAGTTCTAAGGGGACTGATGACCTTAGATGTTAAGTCCCATAGTGCTCAGAGCCATTTGAACCATTTGAACCACTACAGTCTGGAACCACGCGACCGCTACGGTCGCAGGTTCGAATCCTGCCTCAGTCATGGATGTGTGTGATGTCCTTAGGTTAGTTAGTTTTAAGTGGTTCTACGTTCTAGGGGACTGATGACCTCAGAACTTAAGTCCCATACTGCTGAGAGCCAGTTCAATCATTTGAATGCACGACACAAAGTTTTGCGTCTCTCCTGTGCCCAAAAACACCAAGATTCGACTGTTGATGACTGGAAACATATTTCCTGGTCGGACAAATCTCGTTTCAAATTGTGTCGAGCGAATGGACGTCTACGGGTATGGAGACAATCTCATGAATCCATGGATTCTGCATGCCAGTAGGAAACCGTTGCAGGTGGTGGAGACTCGATAATAGTGTGGGGCGTGTGCAGTTGAAGTGATGTGGGAGCCTTGATACGTGTAGATACGGCTTTGACACGTGACATGTATGTAAGCATCCTGTTTGATCACCTGCTTCCATTCATGTCCATTGTGAGTTCCGACGGACTTGGGAAATTCCAGGAGAACAATGCGACATCCTGCAAGTCCAAAATTGGTACAGAGTGGCTTCAGAAACACTCTTCTGAGTAAACACTTCCTCTGACCACCAGACATGAACATTATTGAGCATATCTTGGATGCCTTGCAACGTGCTGTTCAGATGAGATCTCCACCCCCTCGTATTCGTACGGATTTATGGACAGCCCTGCAGGATTCATGGTGCCAACTCCCTCTAGCAGTTCTTCAGACATTGGTCGACTCCATGCCGCATCGTGTTGCGGCACTTATGCGTGCTCGCGGGGTCCTACACGATATTAGGCAGGTGTACCAGTTTCTTTGGCTCTTCAGTGTAACTCAGCATGCTCTACGGAGTGTTGAAATATTGCCTTGGCCTGCTCGATCCCAAGATCTGTCTCCAATTTAGGACGTGTGGGGCAAAATCGAATGACATTCACAAACAGCATTAACCGTTCCTGTACTGACCGACCAAGAGCAACAGGCATGAAACTCCATCCCACAAACAGACCTCCGGCGTGTTTACGATACAATACATGCACGTGAGCATGCTTGAATTCAACATTCTGGCGGCTACACCGTTTACCAGCATTTCACATTGGCAGTGGATTTTCTCGCGCTTAAGTGAACCTGTATCTTTCAACGTTAATCACTTACACATATGCGTTACCGATATTTCACTACTTTCTATTGCTCTTGGTGGTGCGATTTTCTTGCGCTAGTGTATGTGCGGACGCCACACCTTCACCTATGAGTAACGAGAGCGAACTTGCCTCTGACTGCAGTGAGGGCGTAAACACTATCAGTGGGACGTACTTAACTGGCTCCTGAGTCAGAGGTGATGAAACTTTGGAGGCCCGCACTGCATTAGCGCGCCGACGGCCGGCAGCCGCCGGCCTGACTTATGATGAACAACGCTCTCTGTGGCGGACCCAAATCCGTGCCGGCGCGTTGCGTCGCGTCCGCATATCGCGGAAAATATGTGCTGGCACCGGCTCAGGGCGGCAATGCGTCACTGCAGTGGCGATTTACTGCGCTGCCAGCGCCGCGCCGCGGCGAGCTTTCGTAAGCTGTTACGATTCCCCCGGCTTCCTCTCGTGCCCTGCGCACTTTCCATTTTAATTACGTCTGCACGCATCCGTCTGACCACACCGGAATATCACGCGGAAATCTGACAATGGAGGAGAGCACATCTGTCGAACGAAGTAAACTGTGTCTGACGACAACAGTTTATATTACGGGATATTTCACAATTATTCTTCCTATTAAACAAAACACAAATAAATGAAGACAGAAACTGGGCCTAACTTACGTGCCCAAACAGAACGTTTACCTTTTTTAACGATATTTATTGTTAATAACTTTAAAAATGATTGTGCATAGGACACGTACAATATCAGCAAATCTTGATGGAGAAAGAATCTCAAATAAGATTGAAAAGCAAGCCCCAGAAAACTGTGCAAAAGCATTTCAAGGAAAATGTGAATAATTTTATCATAAGAGAATTCATTTGCAATCCTACAAAATTGTAAAAAAGTATGGGATACCCCTTAGAGATTATGAAAACAAACAAACAAAAATAAAATGCCAAATGAATTTAGGTGCTTCAACGGTAAAGCAATGTAACTGTTTTCGCGTTTCTTATAAAAGGTTTTAATGAATTAACTAATTGGCTAAAACTCCTTTTACCAGAATGACTGATGTAAATTTGCCTGTTAACGTCTGCAGTAAAATACCAGCAGCTATAAATCATGTATCGCAATGTCAGCATCTCTGTATCTTGTTTGAAAGCGCATTTCCATTACAGAATTTTAACAGTCATAAGAGTACTTTACTATTTATCGCTACGGAGAGAAAGAGTGACGTCATCGCCAGGCTAGAGGTGAGCAGGCCTCTTCAGAGTGTGAGTGACGACACACGCTGGTCTGCTTCTGGATGCATATCCGGATGACCAACATCTTCAGAAAACACTCGTGATATCTCCTTGCGTTTGCTTAACAAAGCAAGAATGTCATACAGTTACGGATGTACATAAGAAAGACATTAACATGAGCCGGCCATAACTATTAATGAAACAGCCCATAATACTGTATAACGACGAGAACACTGTTTTCATCTCTCTGCAGTTTCAGATGCGTTGGCTTGCAGTTTCAGAAGAATATGAAAATACAGGTATTACAAACAGCTACTGCTTTGTTCCTTTAATCAGCATTTTTCTCCCTTGGATCTAATATTAGTGAACTCGAGCTTGTCTGCTAATTTTATACTTGGAGTGTTTCGCTGTGAAGCAATAAACGATGTTAGTATCAAGTAACAATGAAATTATGTAGTGTTCTACAGCTACTTCACCCACGTAATTGATTCATTTGGAGTGGCCATGTACAGATACACAAAAACTGTTTGGTAGTGACCATTTGATAAACTACACCCGTCTATTTCACATTACTTTGGTTAAGTTAAAATGTTCTCAGCACGGAAAAATAAAAATCATAGATATTTGTTATCTACATGAACTGATGCGCCACGCATCAGTATAATCGACATTTTCATTTTTATCAGGAGAAACTAGGCACATGTGCAAAATCAGTAATTTTACCAGAATTTTTAAGGTAATAACCACTTATTATGAATACAAGGCAAAATTTGGGAATTATGGTTAGTTTTCGTAACCAAACTGGATTATTAAATCAATTCTACAATCATATTTGCCAGCTAGTGAATACATACTCACTGCTTCTAGTATATATTGCTGAAAAATGATAAACATAACTTAGACTGCGCGTGGTATACTATTTTTTTATTACTACATTTGTTTTAAAGTATTATATTTCTCGACACTTTTCAATATTTCCTCTATATCGATATTTCTTACGACATTGTGAATTTATCGGTCTGGGGATGGAAATTCCCATATCGCACAGTCGTTACGGCGCCTCCCATGACCACCAGAGACATACGTCGGCCCACATAATGCCACCCCAAAACAGCAGGGAACCTCCACCTTGCTGCACTCGCTGGACCGTGTGTTTGAGGCGTTCAGCCTGACCGGGTTGCCTCGAAACACGTCTTCGACGATTGTCTGATCGAAGGCATATGCGACATTCATCGGTGAAGAGAACGTGATGCCAACACAGTGGTCCATCCGCCATGTTCTTGGGCGTATCTGTATAGCGCTGCAAGGTGTCGTGGTTGCAAAGATGAACCTCGCCATGGACATCGGGAGTGAAGTTGCACATCACACAGCCTATTGCGCACGGTTTGAATCGTAACACGACGTACTGTTGCTACACGAAAAGCATTATTCAACATGGTGGCGTGGCTGTCAGGGTTCCTCCAAGCCACAATCCGTAGGTACCACTGCAGGCCTGAGCGAGGCATGTCATCAACAGTTCCCGTCTCTCTGTACCCCCTCCAAGTCCGAACAACATCTCTTTGGTTCACTCTGGAACAGTTCCCTTGCTGAGAGCCCTTCCTGCCATAATGTAACAATGCGGACGCGATCGAACGGCGGTATTGACCGTCTAGGCATGGCTGAACTAAGAACAAGAGCAGTGTACTTCCTTCCAGGTGGAATGACTGGAACTGATAGGCTGTCGGACCCCCTCCGTCTAATAGACGCTGCTCATGCATGGTTGTTTACATCTTTGGGCGTGTTTAGTGACATATCTGAACAGTCAAAGGGACTGTGTCTGTAATACAATGTCCACAATCAACGTCCATCTTCAGGAGTTCTGGGAACCGGGATGATGCAAAACTTTTTCTGATGTGTGTATAAATGACCTAGTGGATAACGTCGGGAGTTTCATTATTCAATGTCGGGGCGATAATGTTGTACACAGAGAAGGCAAAAAAAAAAAAAAAATTGTAGCGAAATACAGGAAGACATACGAGGATCGACGCTTGGTGCAGGGACTGCAATTGACTCTCAACACAAACAAACGTGACGCATTTCGCATAAACAGGAAGAAAGCGCCATTACTGTATGGTGTCATGACTGCAGAAATTACTGGATGGAAGTACAGTAAATTGCGCACGGATTGATTCAAAGTGGAACTAATTGCAAGTAAGGCAGATGCTGGACGAGATTCATCTGAAGAATCCTCAGTAAGGAAGGATGGTAGATTTGGGTTTAACGTCACGTCGACTTAGAGATCATTAGAGACGGAATCCAAGATCTGAACGTTTTAAGGATGGGGAATAAATCGGCCGCTCCCTTTCAATGGAACCTTCCCGGCATTTTTCTCGAGTGGTTTAGGGAATTCAATTGATACCTAAATCTGAATGGCCGGACACTGATTTCGACCGTCGTTCTCCAAAATGCGAGACCTGAGTGCTAACCAATTTTCCACTTCGCTCGGTGATTCCTCAGGATATATAATCCACCCACAAAAGGAGGAAGCTTACAAAAACACTCGTTCGACTAATATTGCTTTCCAGTCCAGAATTCGTACCACATAGGATTGACTGAGGAAACAGAGAAGATCTAAAGAAGAGCAGAACTTTTTCGTCACAGGTTCATTCAGCAAACACGTTAGCGTGGCGGAGGTGCTCAGCCAACTCAGTGGTAGACGTTGCAATAGAGGCGTTTTGCGTCACGTTGTGGTATACTTTGAGTGTTCAGAGGGCATATGTTCCTAGAAGACTCAACTGATATATTGTTTGTGTTTATGCAGTGTCTCTCCCGTCCTCCCTCGGGCATGGGTGCGTGTGTTGTACTTATTATAAGTTAGTTTAAGTAGTGTGTAAGTCTAGGGACCGATGATGCCTTACGAATTCATATACACACATACAACGTCTGTATTTTCACATTAAAATGTCCTACAGACATGCAGAAATATCTGTCCTTCAGAAATACAAGCATGCCTGACGGAACAGACACTATTCTGACGATGACGGCTGTGGTAAATGTTACGAAACGGATTTGCATTACGCGAGCGGTGGTTTTAACCACTTCGGCTATCCGTACACGCATCTAGATCCAATCCAAACTTCCATATGCCACGGACTGGCTTTAATCCAGATTAACGAAGTGCGAATTCATTTCGCAATATATTGCTTCTTCCTACGTATAGTTTGTGAAATCCGTCCACAGATCCTGGCGAGTCCACCGGTAGTGAGCAAACGCCGCGTCGTCCTCTGCTAATGGCGTCATTCGTTGCGATATGCGCTTGCGGTCACACAATGTGGCATATACATAAAAAAAAAAAAAAAAAAAAAAAAAGTTCAAATGGGTGTGAGGTCATCAGTCGCCTAGAACATAGAACTAATTAAACCTAACTAACCTAAGGACACCACACACATCCATGCCCGAAGCAGGATTCGAACCTGTGACCGTAGCGGTCGCTCGGCTCCAGACTGTAGCGCTTAGAACCGCAAGGCCACTCCGGCCGGCTGGCATATAGCCACTACTACTCGGTCAAGTAGCTCCTCAATTGCCATCACGAAGGTCACAGTGTTCCAGTCATCCACCATGGGAAAAGGACTGGCAATACCGGGTATCGAATCCCGGTCCTCCACATGGTATTCAACCATACTGACCACTCTGGTAAGGTCGCTGACTACGAAGGTAAAATTAATTCGAGTTCACACAAAGACTTACCAGCCGTCGCTCGTCTGTGGCGCACCATTTGCGCCTGATACATAAAAAATGGGGTAGTGAAAGTAAGCACACACCGTAAGGAGTGGAGTATCAGTGTACACTGAGGTGACAGAAGTCGTGTGATACTTGCTAACATCGTGTTGCTCCTCCTTTTGTCCGGACATGGCATGGAGTCGACAAGTCGTTGGAAGCCCCCTGCAGCAATATTGAGCCATGCGGCCATAATCACGAAAGCGTTGCTTGTGCAGGATTTTGTGCACGTATAGACTTTTCGATTATTTTCGCTAAATGTTCGATGGGATCCATTCTGAGCGATTTGGGTGGCCAAATCATTCGCACAAACTATCCAGAATGATCGTCAAATTAATTGCGAAGAACTGTGGCTCGGTGACGTGACATTGTTGTTCGGGAGTATGAAGTCCGTGACTGGTGGCATATGGTCTCAAAGTAGCCGAACATAATCATTTCTACTCAATGATCGCTTCAGCTGGACCAGAAGACCCCAATCAATTCCATGTAAACGCAGCCGACACCGTTATAAAGCCACCACCAGTTTGCACAGTGCCTTGTTGACAACCTGGATCCACGGTCTCGTGGGGTCTTGCGGCACCCTCGAACCCTTCCATCACCTCTTACCAACTGAAATCGGGACTCACCTGACCATGCCACGGTTTTCAAAGCGTCTGGGGTCCAATCGATGTGAGAATTTTGGAAATTTGTGGTAAGGTACTAAGGGACCAAACTGGTAGTTAACCTGGCTTAAACTAACTTACGCTAAGGACAACACACACATACACAGTCATGCCCGAGGGAGGACTCGAACCTCCGACGGGAGAAGCCGCGCGACCCGTGACAAGGTGCCCTAGACCAAGCGGCTACCCGTTGTGATCACGAGCCCAGAACAGGAGTTGTAAGCGATGCTGTGGTGGTAGCAATGGCAATCGAGTCGATCGTCTGCTGCCGTAACCCATTAATGCCACATTTAGCCTCATTGTTGTAACGGATATGTTTGTCGTACGTCCCACATGTATTTCTGAGTTTATTTCACGCACTGGTGCTAATCTGTTAGCACTGAGAGCTATATGCAAACGCCGCTGCTCTCGGTCGTTAAGTAAAGGGCGTCGGCCATTACGTTGTTCGCGGTGAGAGGTAGTGCCTCTTACCACACACTTGGCACTTTGGAACTTGGAAGATTGAATTCCCTGACGATATCCGAAGTGGATTGTCCCATGCGTACATATGTCTAGCTCTAACTCTCATCCGCGTTCAGAGTCTGTTAATTCCCGACGCGCGGCTATAATCCTGTCGGAAACTTTTTCACATGAACCACATAAGTACAAATGACAGCTTCACCAATGCACTGTCATATTTTGTGTACGCGTTACTACAGCCATCTGTATACGTGCGAATCGGTATCCCAAGACCTTTGTTATCTCAGTGTGCATGTAGAGTCTGCTGCAGAGTGAAAATTCATTCTGGAAACTAGAGTCATGTGCTATTTTTGCATGTGGGAGCTGTCCTCTCGCTGTACCGTCGCGGAGCTGACGACTTGTGACGCCCGGACCGCCGTGTCGCGGCTGCGGCAGCGGACGCGCTCTCTGGCTGCAGGCGGCCACGCGTGGCTGCGTCTGCTCTCGTATGCAGCGGCGGCGCGGCGCTGCACGCACAGCGGACTTTCACTGGCGCACTGGCCCGGAGCACCACCCAGCGCAGGCCGGCGTTCACGCCTCTCCCAGCCTACTGCGCCACCAAGCCGGATCGTTCGCTGCTGGCGCTGCGCCTTTTATTTATAGCGGCGCCTCAGCCGGCGCGGTCCCGGGTTCAACGCACGGCGCTCGCCTTCCTAACAGCAACTGCGCAAACCATGGGCGCGCTTTTCCGTTAACAGGACTACGTGCGCCCTATGCCTGTGTGTTAAAATATTGACGACTGATAGTTATGATCTGAGAAAGGTGTATAAAAAAAATTCATCCGATTTGCACGTCTATATTTCTGCAATAATAAACATACACAATGAATTTTATTTTTTGATGAACGGGAAACTCAGAAAGTTTTTTCATACCTTTTCACAGGTGCTCAACATGCCCCGCTTGAGATGCATGGCATATATCAATGCGGTATTCAGACTGTTCGCACACTGCAGCGTGCATGTCTTGAGTTACAGCTTCCACAGATGCGATGTCTCAGTTCATCCATTGATGTTGGTAACGGAGGCACGTAAACCCGCACAAGAAGTAATCACATACAGTCAGGTCCGGTGACCTTGGAGTCACAGTGCTTCCAACTCGTAACATGAATATGGAATCAAGGAATAAATAGCTTAAAAACTATAGCCTTCTAGATTCAATACTTCCAGATTTGGAGACATCATTAGGGGAAGTGGCAACAAAATGACTATTCACGTTGGTTTGTAGAATATATGAGTCTGGCGACATACCATCTGACTTTCGGAAAAGCATCATCCACCCAATTCCGAAGACGGCAAGAGCTGACAAGTGCGAGAATTATCGCACAATCAGCTTAACAGCTCATGCATCGAAGCTGCTTACAAGAATAATATACAGACGAATGGAAAAGAAAATTGAGAAAGCGCTAGGTGACGATCAGTTTGGCTTTAGGAAAAGTAAAGGCACGAGAGAGGCAATTCTCACATTACGGCTAATAATGGAAGCAAGGCTAAAGAAAAATCAAGACACGTTCATAGGATTTGTCGACCTGGATAAAGCGTTCGACAATATAAAATGGTTCAAGCTGTTCAAGATTCTGAAAAATGTAGGGGTAAGCTATGGGGAGAGACGGGTCATATACAATATGTACAACAACCAAGAGGGAATAATAAGAGTGGACGATCAAGAACGAAGAACTCGTATTAAGAAGGGTGTAAGACAAGGCTGTAGTCTTTCGCCACTACTCTTCAATCTGTACATCGAGGAAGCAATGATGGAAATAAAAGAAAGGTTCAGGTGTGGAATTAAAATACAAGGTGAAAGAATATGAATGACACGATTCGCTGATGACATTGCTATCCTGAGTGAAAGTGAAGAAGAATTAAATGATCTGCTGAACGGAATGAACAGTCTAATGAGTACACAGAATGGTTTGAGAGTAAATCGGAGAAAGACGAAGATAATGAGAATTAGTAGAAATGAGAACAGCGAGAAACTTAACATCAGGATTGATGGTCACGAAGTCAATGAAGTTAAGGAATTCTGCTACCTGGGCAGTAAAATAACCATTGATTGACGGAGCAAGGAGGACATCAAAAGCAGACTCGCTATGGCAAAAAAGGCATTTCTGGCCAAGAGAAGTCTACTAATATCAAATACCGGCCTTAATTTGAGGAATAAATTTCTGAGGATGTACGTCTGGAGTACAGCATTGTATGGTAGTGAAACATGGACTGTGGGAAAACCGGAACAGAAGAGAATCGAAGCATTTGAGATGTGGTGCTATAGACGAATGTTGAAAATTACGTGGACTGATAAGGTAAGGAATGAGGAGGTTCTACGCAGAATCGGAGAGGAAAGGAATATGTGGAAAACACTGATAAGGAGAAGGGACAGGATGATAGGACATCTGCTAAGACATGAGGGAATGACTTCCATGGTACTAGAGGGAGCTGTAGAGGGCAAACACTGTAGAGGAACACAGAGATTGGAATACGTCAAGCAAATAATTGAGGACGTAGGTTGCAAGTGCTACTCTGAGATGAAGAGGTTAGCACAGGAATGGAATTTGTGGAGGTCCGCATCAAACTAGTCAGTAGCCTGATGACAAAAAAAAAAAGAGCGCAGAACGACCAGATTTTATTACGTTTGTACTATTAACTTTGAAATGATGAAAAGTTCTCTTCCAATTGGAAATATTTGATGAAGAATGAATCAAACTGTACAGGAGAAATCAAATATTATTACGAGACAATAACTGGAAAATGTCACTTTAAACCAGTTTCACTACACTTACTACCCTTAAAAACGTTCTGCGGGCTGTCTACTCCAATGTAAAGTTAATCTCAAGTTCACTAGAAACTCCGTTATCGAGTTACAAGGCGATTTGTGAAAAAGTGTCTACGAAAACTATTCACAGCGAACAAAACGAATACTTTATTTCTTCTAATGTTTGCTTTGGTAATAATGTCGTCAACAATGGAACCTTATTAGCTAATATCTCATAGCACTTAGGGGTAATAGGGGTAATGGTCTGAGGAAGTTCGGGAACTGCACTAGACGATGTAATATTCAGTCTTCGTCGTCGTCCTTTTTTTTTAAATTTAAGCGTTACCATACCAAAAGAAACTGGTATTTTGACATCTTTCAAGACCTGCTCGCGTAGCAACACAGCGAGTACGGCGGACCACGTACGGATTGACGCTTTACCTGTCCTCCAGCGGGTGCAAGCTGTGACTTATCTGGCCATGGCTACAGCGCGTCACTGTTTTATTCAGTTATATTTATTGTCGGGCCGAGCGGTCTAACGGTGAATCACGAGCCTGGGAACCGAAAGGTTGCGAGATCAAAGAAGGAGGTCATCAGAGAGGGAGCTCGCAAGTGTTTCAAGGATGGGGAAGGAAATCTGCCGTGCCCTTTCGAAGGAACCATCGTGACATTTGCCTGACGCGATTTAGGGAAGTCACGGAAATCATAGTGTTGATGATTGGACGCATATCTGAACAATCGTCCCCACCAGTGCGAGTCCAATGTATAGCGCCACCGAATTCTGGTCCGACTCCGCAGATTTCCAATTTGTCATTAATATAGCGTTCACCTCTCAATAGGCCGGCCGCGGTGGTCTAGCGGTTCTAGGCGCTCAGTCCGGAACCGCGGTACTGCTACGGTCGCAGGTTCGAATCTTGCCTCGGGCATGGATGTGTGTGATGTCCTTAGGTTAGTTAGGTTTAAGTAGTTCTAAGTTCTAGGGGACTGATGAACACAGATGTTAAGTCCCATAGTGCTCAGAGCCATTTGAACCTCTCAATGACGTGAGGAGTCGGCAGGAACGATACATGGTTCTGATTCCACGTTAAACTCTAAGTTCCCTTTCCTAGGCTGGATAATTGGGGTAGATCGGAGACACGGAAGTCGCAGAAGAGGCGTGCAATCGAAATACTTCTACACGGCCTTTGAGCCAAACGCAATTATTATTAGGCTTATTTATATGACTGAGATGTACAACGAATATCAGATGCATCGCTGTGAGGGTTCTGTGGCGTTTGAAACAAGCAATCGATCATACTAGTTAACGTTACTACCAATACAAGCCTCAAATGAAAGATAACCAGTAGTAAACTGCTCCCCACCCCTTGCAACTATCAACTCTAGCTGTAAAAGAGACGTCAAAGAAGGTGATTCCACCTCGCCTTAGCAGTTCTGAATCATAATGTCCCAAACGATTTGCGGAGATAGGGAATCAGTCAATGACAGAAGGGCCCAACAATGTGGGATGTGCGGACGACGTTGAGGACTTCCGTTACTCTTCCGAATGGTGTCAACGAAAGTTGATGCGGTTTTTCTACGCAAGATTTACTTTATGAATGAAGTCGTCTACAAACCCAGGGCAAGTCAATCTTCACAATATGCACTACTGGTCAGTTTGATGAGAGAATTGGGTGTTTGATATGTCCACGTGCGGGCGGGCTGGTTTTGTTCGTTTCTTAACAATGAATTATGGAGTCAGTTGTAGCGAACATTCTTGAAACCCCAAGTAAACACGATGGTCGCGGGACGATGATGATACCGATGTCAAACATTGCCTTTTAATTTTAACATTGCCTTTTAATTTTAATATTTTACGTCCTTGCTACGAAGGGTTGATGAAAAGTAATCTCTCTGAATTTTGTATGTGAAAGCTCTTAAGGCTTTCCAAATAAAACAAACATTATTAATGTTCTTCTTCTTTATTCTTCGTTGCTACACTTTTATTTCTCAACATAATCACCCTGGCGAGTAACACATTTCCCCCAACGACAGACCAGCCTACACCGCTTCATCACTATCAAAGTGAAATTTTCGAAGGTGTTCCGTAAATTATGGAAACAGATGAAAATCGGATGAGGTCAAGTCGGGATGATAGTGAACCAAAGAAGTCGGATTGTTGCAGATGTCGCAGCGCTCGTGTGTGGTCTGGCATTCATGCTGAAGGAGACGGATTTCAATTGGAATTCGATTACAGCACGCTGTTTCTTATGCACCGACGTAGTTATGTTACACACTGCCATCTTACACGCTGCAATTCGAAGTTCTCTAACTGGAGAGTCAGCGAAGGGGGAAAGTCGACCGAGTGTTAACATGCAACAAATCAACCGACATTGAGAACAGTATAAAAACTTCGGAGGCAATACCTTTAAGCACGCTCTCACGTATATGTATTAAGCACTACAGTCCTATTATCTTACAACACTTCACTTCCTTGGATTACACTTAAATTTCGTTTTACATCTATTGTTTTCGTTCCGTCAAGAACAACGTTGGTAGGACTCAGTCTGCTGATTTAAAGGTTCTGAGTTTGATCAATGGTCATTCTACTTCCGTTGCTAATCACCATCTTCACCTCTGGAATGATCTGGGTACAAGAAAAAAGGCTAAGACAAGTTATGGTCGCCTTGTAAGTATGTGAATAAGTTAGCTTTCAGGTCAGTATTGTCCCCAGTGGCTAATGAGGCCACGCCTTGTAAAGTGCTGTAATGTCCAACGTCGTGGTTGACGAGTGATAAGGTTTGTGTTTCAGGTAATTGAGTTCTGTTCCCTCTCCGAGTTTATGCGTAGCATCTTGTTATAGAGCTGTTGACATATCTCCAGATATGTTTTCCATATTATGTGCTAACCTTTTAGGTATCTTTCCATGAACACAATATACTAAACTCTTACGATAAGAGAATTTTTGTGCAGAAGGAACCGCCTGTTCAACTTCCAGCAGAAAAAGAAGAGAAGAACAAATATCTAAAATGGGGAAGACTTTTCTTTTTTGTGAGCTCACTTCTCAACGTCAAAACTTGAGACCACGCGATTTACGATGAAACTTGTGGAAAGGAGACGCCTTCTCGTCACAAATAAAAAAAGAACTTCGTCAAGAAGTAAGCCCCAGCAGCAAGGGGTTCCTTTCATTCGAAGATTTATGTATTCTCAATCTGATTAGAAACTGCGTTACGAGAATTTCGCATTGCTACCTGGACGACAATCGCTTTCCGTTAGTTCTTATGCAGATATATATATTTCCATGCAACAATAAAGTGAAATAAATAAAAATAAAAGTGGTGATATTATTTACAATGATTTTTAATTTTCTCGTTGTAGACCGCTAATAGCATGTGGCCAACTAGATACTGTGTGGAGAATGTTTGCAGGCATTTCTCTGAAGGATTCTGTTACGAATCTATTTTCCAGTTCACGTATGTCTCCAGTGCTACACTGGCTTGTATTAGTAAGGGACAGTGGAGGTTGTCTCGCGACCATTATTTTCTAGTACTATCCTGACTCCACTACTCTTCGAACATGTACCCAAAGTGCATGATGTAGTAACTCTAGGTATACGTCATAAGGTAGTCTTCGATAGTCAGTTGCTCAGTAACATCCAGTTCGTCTAGGTGACTGCGTACTATGCGTTTACACACCAAAAATGAAATATTTATTTCCTTTTGTGTTTAATTCAAATGTCTTGGAAATAATCTCAGAAATAGTTTTTCGAACGGAAAAATGACAAACAGTAAACACTACAAAATGTGTCAGTAAAACTCTTTGTGACTCTAAAAAAACAATCAAAGTCATACGGTATTTTAATGTGAAACATCATGAGAAACGGCTTTACAATATAACAGAGTAGGTGCTTTTTGTTCCTTGCTGTCCGGACTACATTGTTCGTCTGGAGTATTAAACTGAAAAAAGGGTTTCTGATGCGTGATTGTCTGTTGATACTCGTCTCGGAAGTAGCCGTGTGGAGCCTGGCGGCAGAAGAAAAGTTTCGTCACCAATTATACATGTGACACGTGTAACAAGTAATAAGAGTAGAAAATTGAAGTCGTATGGCAATGTTGCCTAAGAGACCCTAAAGAATGGGTTCAGCCCCTAATCAGACAGCTCACAGTTATTGGGAATGTGGTTCGAATCTCGATCACTCATCCAGACTTAGGTTTTTCTGTGGTTTACCTCTGTTGATTAAGACAATTCCGGGAAATTTTGATACGGTTATGTCAATTTATTTGGCCATCCCTGTCTTATCCGTACTTGCGATCCGTCTTCAGTGACCCTGTAGTCGACGGGACGTTGAAGCTTTATGCACTACTGTGTGTACGGTGTGTTGATTTGCATTGGCGTACGATACCGACACAGTTCGGACGCGTTTAGGGTACTTTTATCTTCTGTTTTCTTGAAGAGGTGAAGACGTCAGCTGGTATGGTATTGTTGGATCGAATAACTATTTGTTGTCTTTATTTTGCTATTAATTCCAAACAGCTGCATCTCATGGCGGTTCTTTTATTACGACCGATTTCGATACTCTGATGGTTTCGGCATCCGGCACACGCCGTAGCTACCGAATTGCTGGACATGCGCCAAGTATATATCTGCACAGACATGGAACTGAAAACATAGATTTGACCCAGGACACCAGTTCACACTCTAGTGCTTAGCAACTGTGTGCCATCACTTCTCCTGCCGAGCGTGGCGTCTCTATACAACGGGCGGTTCACCAAAAAGTCACGTGACCTTACTCCAGAGGTTTTGGAGGCGCTAAGGGTTTAAACTACGTCACTGGTTCAACATCCAACTCACTACTCAGTGAGGTCTCTATCCAATGGGCAGACCTCGCCTCGTGAGACACTTCGGATGTTTTTGACTGTGATCAGTAAATATTCGCGATAGACTCTTCTATCGTTAATTACCAAGGAGACCACTTAGTGTGTTGCCTCCATCGAACAGGCAGATCACCATCAAGTTACACGACCTCCCTCCGTGGACTTCGGACGTGTCAGGGATTTAAAATGTGCCACCGCTCAGGGTGACATCTACATCTAAGGAGGCGATCAGAAAGTTTCGTTTGCTGGCGTCGCTGCAGCGTATATGGCAAGCTTGGCGTATATGACAAGCTTGCGGTAAATTCAGAAACGTGAACTATGGTGATGTTATTACAAACTTTATCCAAACAGGATCTACGTGATGTTAGTTCTTTCTTGCCTGCCGAAGGACAACCACCGGTAGACAGCCATCGTAAAATGAAGAATGTCTATGGGGCAGTATGTTGAAACCACCATTGTGGAAGGGTGCACTAAGTTCCGCGCTGGTCGCGGTTTGACACCAGGCGCTGGTCGATCTGGGACGCACGCCTCATCCATTACTCACAAGTGGGGGACATTCGAGCGCCCACTCCATAGTTCTGACTTCTTCCCACACAACTGCTACGCCTTCGGTCAAATGCTTTGAAGGGTCGACGATTCATGTCGGATGAGGATGTGCAGCAGCTATTTACGAACTGTTTTACGCAGTAGGACACGGCGTTTTACCAAAGAGGTATCTTCAGCCTGGTGCGTCAGTGGGATGATTGCCTCAACGCTCACGGCGATTTTTCCTGATGGCGTACGGATTCTGGAACATACGTCCTTCGAACAGAAATTTTTGATGGTCCGTTGTTAATCAGATCAAATGTCCTCACTTCGTAAGACATTTCAGAAGTGTTTGGTTGAAATTTACCGTAGGATATTGACTCACAATCTAGTGCTTAGGAACTGTACGCCATAACCTCTCTAATCAAATATTACCTAGGAGACAAACGGTTAAATCACTGCCCAGTCAAATGATCTCACTTCACAAACTTCGGACGTGTTTGGAGATTTAATCAGGACACTGGCACAGCATCTACTGATTAAAAACGGCACGCTAGATCCTTCTCTCTTACAAAGGGCCAAAATCTGGGTTCTTGGGTGGTTGACGACGGGAAAAAACTCTGATAAAAGATCTTTGCACTCATACGAATATGGCTCTTGTAGCAAGGAGCTGCCAGAAATGAAGGCAAATGCTTTTAGCAAGTACACTGTGTAATCTAAAGTATACCAACACCCCCAAACACATACGTATCTCATATTAGGTGCATTGTGCTGCCACCTACTGCCCGGTACTACATAACAGCAACAACTGTAGTCATTAGACATCATGAGAAAGCAAAATGGGGCGCTCCGCGGAACACAGGGACTTCGATAGTGATCAGGTGATAGGATGTCACTTATACGTCAGTACGCGAGACATCCCTAGGTTCACTGTTTCCGATGTTACAGTAAAGTGGAAACGTGAAGGGCGACGTGTAGCACAGAAGCGTACAGGCCGACCTCGTCTGTTGACTGACATAGACCGCCGACAGTTGAAGAGGGCCTTAATGTGTAATAGACAACATCTATCCAGACCATCACACAAGAATTCCAAACTGCTTCAGGATCCACTGCAAGGACAGTTAGGCGGAAGGTAAGAAAACTCGGATTTCATGGTCTAGCAGCGGCCCATAAGCCACACATCACTCCGGTAAATGCCAAATGACGCCATGCTTAGTGTAAGGAGCGATTGAACAGCGATTGAACAGTGGAAAAACGTTGTGTGGAGTGACGAATCACGGTACACAGTGTCGCGATCCGATGGCATGGCAATGAACGTCATCTGCCAGCATGTGTAGTGCCAACAATAAAATTCGGAGGCCGTGGTGTTATGGTGTGGTCGTATATTTCACGGAGAGAAGGCTTGCACTCCTTGTTGTTTTGCGTGGCAGTATCACAGCACCGGCCCACACTGATGTTTTAAGCACCTTCTTGCTTCCCACAGTTTAAGAGCAATACGGGGATGGCGGTTGCATCTTTCAACACGATCGAGCACCTGTTCATAATGCACGGCCTGTGGCGTAGTGGTTACACGACAATAACATCCCTGTAATGGACTGGCCTGCACAGAGTCCTGACCTGAATCCTATAGAACCCCTTTGGGATGTTATGGAACGCCGACATCGTGCCAGGCCTCACTGACAGACATCGATACATCTCCTCAGTGTAGCACTCGGTGAAGAACGGGCTGCCATTCCTCATGAAACCTTCCATCACCTGCCTGAACGTATGCCTGCGAGAGTTGAATCTGTCATCAAGGCTAAGGATGGGCCAACACCATATTGGATTCCAGCATTACGGATGGAGGGCGCCAAGAATTTGTAAGTAATTTTCAGCCAGGTGTCCGGATACTTTTTTATCACATGGTGTGTTCAGAATCGATTTGTTAAATGTGTGAGATGAATAAATCAATAAAAAAAGTTCCTGTGTGTGAAGCGACCAGTGACGAAGATTGTGAAATTAGAGGAGATGTCAAGTTGCGGAGGGAAGAGGACTGGGCACAAGTGACAGGGCAGCGGCTGACTGGTGGCGCGCGGTCCGGCCTTGGAGTAATTTTGGACTCGCGTGGGCTGCGGGCCTCAGATGCACCTCAGCCCACCTCGGCCCCCCGTCTTGTAAACACTGCCACCTGCTGCTGCTCGGCTCGCACGCAATGCAGCACATTCCGGCGCCGCTCAGATGCGCACGCCAGTCTATTCACCTGCCAACATCGCAGTTTCTATTCTCCGTGAAACGCAATACGGCCTTCTGAAGGACATGCACTCGAATCCCAAGATTCCTCTACTCACGTAACCAACTGGCTCCTCATTCTCATCGGTTTCTCTTCTCAACCTCGGCATTTATTTCGTTCTCCATCCGCTTGCGTCTTTCTTTCTTTGTTTTCTTATTTTTGTTACATTATGCTGCACGACTCACGTCGAAGTAGAGGGTTGCTGCATTTTTGAAGAGAAGAGCTAAGGGTATTTTGGGGAAAAAAAGTCGCTGCGGTAGTTTTAATGATCTATCGATAGCCTTGTTGACAAGCGGCATCATATTTTCGTTATCATCTCCATTATTTTTGACGAAGAAATCTGTTAGTGGGTCCGTAGTTGGTAAAACAACAGTTTTTGGAAACAGAAGGTGTACAGCAACACTATGCTTACATCGTATTTACTTATATTTCTTTTTGCCCGCGACTAATTTCGGTATCGCAAACCCATTCTCAAGCTCTGCTATATAAAAATGATACATAAAAGGCGAGTCTCATGTCAAAAATAAAAATTTTAATAAATCGTTATAACTGTATTACTCCCTTCAGGGTGAATCCCGCAATCACACTTCATAGCTCGATTTCGCGCACACTAACAGTACAACAATATCTCTAAGAAAATTTTATCCCGTCGTATATTTCTGTAGTAAATGGATGTCAAAGAAAGGCAACTATAAAAACATCCACGAGAAGTAACTTGATTGAACACTATATATCTTTGACATAAAGTTAATACAGTAAGTGGAGTTTTGCTTTAAAATACTCGAGTTCCACAGTTCTATTCCGCGTAATTTTTATTTTTTCTCTTCTAACTTTCATCCACCCAATAATGTTGTAAGACGCAATTTATCTTAAACGATACTTATCCTACAATTTCACTGTTTCGTTAACACTGAGCATATCAATTATTGTTCAGATGCATTACAAATGTTCAGGAGCGTATTAAGCAGCTAAAAATAATTTAAAAAATAAAACAAAGCAGAGGGGCGTCTGTGGAACCTATGGATCAGTGTCGTCCGCAGCGACTAGAGGATCATAGACCTAAATCACATAACGAGATCACCGCACGGAATGATCGCCATCTTGCCATCTTGTTTGTATGGACCACACTATTTGTCCAAGCAGGCTTTGGAAAACTATAACGGTTGAGGATAATGCATCGAGGGTTCGCCACTCAATACTGCGGGCTTGGCTGGCGGAACTAACTTCATTGCGTCGCCTTATATTGCCCATGGACAACGAAACATTCTTACTACAATCGGCAAGTGGACGCCCTCGCTGGCCTATTGAATGCAGAGCAAAACTGTTGTCTTCACAGCAGAGTCTTGGTTCACCCAGTGCTATATCGATGGTAACGTAAGCTTCAGTGTTCACCGTGGACATTACAACATAACAGCCTGGCTGCTGAGAAACGTACAGACAATTGCTAAGTATGATAATTTGTGGCAACTTCCAATCATGTATCGTATCGAGGGCTGTCTTCAATGTGCGGGCTTCTTAATCTCGACTTACTATTCCTTCTTCATATAGTCCTGCACCTGGACAATGATCCAACGTTAGATTACATTCGAATATTCAAAAAGCCGCCGTTACCGCTACTACATGTTCGGCTGACATTTCGACCATCGAGCGTATGGGATGGTGTTGATGGACAATATCTTCGTTACGATCCTCCAGGAAACACTGTCGATGCATCATTTCATACTGAATTCTCAGTCAGAAACGTACATAGTTTTGTGATCGTCGTTTGTTCGTTGTGACGTAAATTTGCATTTAAGTTCATTACAGTCGCATGTACCATTCTTTGTGTTAACACTTGTTTACAGTCTCGTAAACCCCGACAATAATGGCTTGGTGAATAAGTTCGTTGCGTTTTGCCCTAAGTTTAAGAAATACAACAGACATACATAAAAAAGACTTAAGTCGCCCTAATAGTCTGTCAATGCTGGGGTATATTTTAGATTCCGCGCTTGTACAGACCACGTGGTTTGAGGTGAAGAACTAATCGAGCCATGTTCGGAGCGAATTTTCAACCGGAAAGGAAGTTCCTTGAAGATTATTCGATAGCATGCGGAAAATGAGAAAATCCGGGGGCGCAAGATCACGTGGGTGCGGAATAACTTCGCAAACCGTCAACTGTGTAGTGTTTTTGCGTCTAGCAGAATGCGGGTGGGCGTTACAGCGGAGTAGCATTAATTCACGCAGTCTTCCTGGTCGTTGTTGCTGGATTGCAAGGCCTCTCAGTTGTTGACAATAAATGTCAGCAGTGATCGTTACACCTCTGGGAAGCAATTCGGAGCACAACACACCGCCGCTGTTCCACCAGATGCATAACATTATCCTTTGCGGATGCGCGCAGGTTTTTGTAAGGGGAGCTGCTGCTTTCTTTGGGCTCAACCGTTTCTTTTCCATGTGCTAGCGAAAAGAAAACATTTCTCCTCGCCAGCAACGATTTGGTTTATAGCAATGATATCATCTTAAGTTTGGTTCTTATACAATTTCTTTTGCACACGTTATGAGCTGGTTTTTAAGTATCTCCCGCAGAAAAGACTTCAGTCAATGGGGTAGCTGCTGCATGGAAGTTTTTTTTTTGCACCACTGTCTTACATCATCACTCTGCAAGCCACCTGACGGTGTGGGTGGAGCGTACTTCTGGAACCGCTGACTGATCCCCCCTTTCCTCTTCCACTCGCTAAAGGCGAGCGGGAAGAATCACTGTCGGTAAGCCTGTGTATTAGCTCTAATTTCTGCAGTTTTCTGCTAACGTGATCCTTGTATTACTCTGGCATCCCCCTTCGTGAGATACGCTGCAGGTCGCTCTTTAACGAAGGCGGAGAAGCGTTCAGATCTTCGGCTAACTTTTGCTTTCAGGATCGGAGTCAAACACCTTGCTTTTATAGCATGTGACGCTCCAATGGGAACATTATTACTGACTGTCCAACAGATTCTCGTAATTTACATCAGCTTCCATTTCGACAACCAGCGAAGCCAGAGCGATTAGAGTTAACAATGATCATTTTACTTCGTGCATATAAATCTGTCACATTGCGATTTTAATTAATTCCATCAATGACAGACGCATTTTCATCGGTTGCGCAGGTGGTCCACCTAAACGTGGCTGGTGCTGGACATGCAGACACTGTGCCGAAATATTTGAAGCCGCTGATGTGTAATAAATTAATCCTGTTGTCGCCTTAGACTGACAAGAGCTTACGGTGAATCGAAGCTGCTAGGTTATTCCCGGAAGTGTAGCGTTATTCCATCACTGGATGTTGGAGTCACGTTGACGATCCATGGTGGGTTACCTGAAACAATAGAAAACGAAAATTAGACTCAAATCAGGCAAAGGATAACTGCTTCTGATTACAAAAAAGACTTCTCTTTAGTGATTACCATTAGAGAGCTTAACTGGACTTTCGTGTAACTGTTTAATTCTGTTTTATTTATTTAACCGAAATGTGTTGCGGTCAGTTTTGAGAACTATCATACAAGCCTTATCAGAATATCGTCAGTTGAGCTGAGCTGATTTTTCCGCTGCGCCAACTGCTGCCTAAAAGTTGCGTTAACATAAACAGCTCATGCCTCCCCCGAGACTGGCCAAAAATGCTAGTTTTTTTTAGACACCAATAGGCACGGTCCCCTTGTTAGCGAAAACCATAGCTCGGTGCATTTGCTGGTGAGGTGCCCGAATAGCCTCGCGCGTTAGCACAGCTGCCGGAATCCGGGTAGATGTGTCGGCCCAGGATCGATCCATCCGAAGGATTAACGACGAGGATCGGTCGTCCAGCCAGCTTGGATGTGGTTTTTAAATGGTTTCCCGTATCCTTCTTGGAGAAGACCGGTTTGGTACCCAAGTCCCACCATTAACAAACATTTCGAAAATGTTATCACACTTTCGGGTGGGTAATATGAGACGCAAACAGATGATGAACACAATTTTCATCCTGGTCGAAAGGCCCTCGTCTACCGCAAACATTTCCAAATCCAGGTTAACATGGCGACCTCATGAACATACTGGCTTAAGTTCGGAAAAAAGATATATTTCCTCGTTCGGGGTATATTTACTTTGGTGCATTTTGGCTGCCTCACCCTCTGTAATTGGAGTCACTGGAAGCCCGTCTTTATTGAATAAAATTCCGCTTCAGCTGCTAGTTATTTTCTTAATTTATTTCACGACCGATTTCGAAGCTTAAAGCTTCATCTTCAGGTTCAAAAATGGTTCAAATGGCTCTGAGCACTATGGGACATAGCTTCTGAGGTCATCAGTCGCCTAGAACTTAGAACTAAATAAACCTAACTAACCTAAGGACATCACATACATCCATGCCCGAGGCAGGATTCGAACCTGCGACCGTAGCGGTTGCCTGGCTTCAGACTGAAGCGCCTAGAACCGCATGGCCACACCGGCTGGCCATTTTAGGTCCCACCAAATAATTATGAAAACTTGACTGTCTGGTGGTCGAGCCAGACAATCCTTGGGGGTCACACCTACCTCAGACAAACGCATGGGAGCATGACACTAGCAACCACAGCACCCGCCAGGACAGCACGACACGGAGGTCACTGGACAAATTTGGAAATTTATGGTAAGGTCTTATGGGATCAAACTACTGAGGCCATTGGTCCCTAAGCTTACTACTTAATCTACGTTAACCTAAGGGCAACACACACACACACACACACACCACACACACACACACACACACACACACACACACACACACACACACATGCCCGACGGGAGGAGCCACGCGGACCGTTACAAGGCGTTTTCGACAGCTCGTATACCCCGCGAAGCTGTGAATGGACAGTTCCATGTAGTGCTGCCGAGGTGAGTGCTGTGGTTGGTGGTGCTACGCTCCCATGCGTTTGTATGAGGTGGGTGTGACCCCAGCGACCGACTGGCCCGACCGCCACACATTCAGGTTTTCATAATTATTTCATGGCATTCAAAGATGAAGCTTTAACCTTCGGAATGGGTCGTGGAAAAAAAATTAAAAAAGAAAATACTGGCAACTGAAGCGGAGTTTTGTTCTATAAATATGTTTCTAAGTTTCAGATGTTCACCTGATGATATGCTTAAGTCCATCGTTGTTCAAGTTGATCAAGGGGCTTCGATTATAACATAAAATGTAGAATTAGAGACAGCTTCAGCCGTCTGTATTTTGAATGAAATTTATGCTACCAGTTTCGGTATTTTCTTACGCTATCTTCAGGCCCCCTGATGATGGTCAGGGGACCGACCTGAAGATGGGTAGTGAAATGCTAAAACTAGTAGCATAAATAAATTATATTTGAAATGTAGATGGCTAAGGGTGCTTTTAAATGTTACATTCTGTGTAACAGGAGGTTGTCCGACTCGCCGATGGCTGTTTACCACAGTCAGCTCAATTGTGGGCGGCCACCTCGTTTAAAAGATGCACCAGGGGTCTGTCTCCGGCGAGTCTGGCGGGCGCTATTAGTGGAGGAGACTGGGTTGGCCTTGACAGATTGCAGGCGGGACAATGAGCGGCGACCCGGTCTTGAGGCTCAATTGCGGCCGTCGCGGCGTTGGCGCTGGCGGAGGCGGCGCCGGCCCTGCCCCAGTGACCGCCGGCGTCTCGGTGGCGTGGGCACAGAGCAGCACAGCACAGCAGGAAGCGGCGGCCCAGCGCTATATGCAACCGTCCGGCTGACAGCTCACGCAGGAGGGCGTAGTACAAGTCTTTTTGGAACTTTGTTTACTTCTCGTACAAAAATGGTTCAAATGGCTTTGAGCGCTATGGGATTTAACTTCTGAGGTCAACAGTCCCCTAGAACTTAGAACTACTTAAACCTAACTAACCTAAGGACATCACACACATCCAAGCCCGAGGCAAAATTCGAACCTGCGACCGTAGCGGTCACGTGGTTTCAGACTATAGCGCCTAGAACCGCTTGGCCACTCAGACCGGCACTTGTCATACAGCCAGGAGATTGGACACTTATGGCACCCAGTTGTGCTCCTTACTTATCACCACGCAGAGGTCACATGTGGGGCACTTTGAGGCTGGCACCTAAGAGAGGGAAGCAACACCGACAATTCTGAGGAGTTCTGCACTGAGCGTTTTCTCCACGGAGTACTGTGCTCCGTCACTCCTGAAGAGCGGTCGAACTTAATAACGCTATATGTGTCATTTTGGGAACAATTACGTCTACTCCCAGCATCTGGGAGCCGATTTCTGGAGGAGTGAATGGCTCCATAATGCCACAGCAACATACCGATACCGCCGCTTGGTTTGATGAAGCCCACAATATTTGGTCAACTCCAAACGATTGAGAACAGGACATGCAAGATGCAGATTCACTTTTTAAAAGAGGAATGCTGTCCTCACCAGCATGACTACGGCGCACCGAAGCAGACTATCTAACACACCAGGGAAGAATACTCTACCAAGCCATATAGAGGGTGTTAAGAGGAATTACTGATGGCAACCGCAAATTCTGTTAAACATACAGGGTGCACAGAAACAGTCTGGAAAGCTTGTAACGATGTTACAGGGTAGGCTGTGCTGAGAAATAGTTGTTAAGAAAAAAGCTTCGATACGTTGCGCCATTTCCGACTTAATTAACATTGAAGTTGGCCAATCAGATCATTGCGCGAGCAAGTTCAAGCAGCTTGCCAGAGTCTGTGCTGCCGAAAGTGTTCGTCGTTTGGCTTCCTTAATATAAGAACAGAGCGATGCAAAAAATTGGACATCGGACTATAGCAAGTATCTCTTTTTCGGTTTAAAGAAACCAAGCGAAGAACACCTCTGGCAATACCGTCTCTGGGAGGCTGCTTAACTTTACACGTGCAACGAACTGATTGGTTAAATTCAAGGCTAATTAAATTTGCAAAGGCGCAAGTATTGAATGTTTCTTCTTAAAAATTATTTCTCAGCACAACCTCCTCAGTTGCACCCATGCAAGCTTTTTAGATTTTCTGACCATCCTGTAAGTGAAGACTAGATGTTTGTTTGTGATCAGGTATTAAGTGTTTAGAAATAGTGTAATGTACTTAGATATCCTGCGGCAAATAAATAATAAAATTTGGATTCTACTGCGTAAGCGTTAATGAGAATGTTCTCATTACACTGTTACTATTTATTTTCATTCAACTAGCATCCACGATCTGCAGTGTAATTATAAATTCCATGAAACACTTTAAAACATCAGTACAGATAAACAGCTGAGAACAACGTAACAAACGCTACACTGTGTGACAGAGAAACTCTCAAAGCTTCTTTTACAACTTTAATGAATGTTCTATGTGACCACTCCTCGTCCCATGGCACACATTTAATCGGTAGTCCAATTCTGCCCGTAACCAGACTCAGCATATCACGAGCAACGGTAAGAGCAGCTGTTGCGATACGGCGTCGCAAATCTTCGTGGTTTTGTAGTGAGGGTCGAAAATAAACCTATCCTTGAGGTAACCCCACAGCAAAAATTACTATCTGCAAGATTCGGGTTAGGGCCGTAGATTTTTCGTGAAAGCGTCGGCATAAAATCATAAGAAATATTTCGTTTTAAGTATAATTTAATCATCAATCTCTTTAATACAATAGTTACACAGAGTGATATAATGGTTAAAAACACATCAGTCACAAGTCTGCTTTGTCACTGGCCGCTTTATGCCCGATGTCTCAGCTACGTAATAAATTTTGGCCTTTTTTCCATATCGTTTTCTACGAACTCTCGTGCTCACTCAGCACTGGAATTTTTATGCTTTTTGAAATCATTGCAGTAATTTCACGTACCCTCCTAAGTCGTGAAGTTTCCCCTTCTGTCAGGCATAACAAAAAACTCTCTGCTAGCCAATATAATACAAAGAAATACATAATCGAATGCAGCGTCTCCACAATGAGATTTACCACTATTTGCAGACCATGGCTAGTTGTCGAAGTGTGTGAACTTCACTTATTACGATTTACAGACATTCATGTAAGTTATGATGGGGGTTGTAGTGCAGCGAAATGAAAGTACAGAGTAAAGTACTCCAACAACCGTTCACCAGATTGGGAGAAGTTTGTCGTTTGGATAGAGACACAGAGTACTTCCCAGTGAGCTCGAGTGATTCTTATTCGCACATTAGAATTTGAGGAGATGATGTTGGGAAAAGACTCATCAATAGCAACCGACAACCTGCCTGTGCAGTAGACACTTTCAAGAGCGTGTGGAGAGTACTGGTGGAGCGGCAGTTACGAATAAGTATTCAAAGTAATGGCACAAGATTGTTTTGAACCCACATTTAGCTCTACCTATGTATCACCTTGCAGTGCGTACACCGACACTGGCGATACTCACTTGCTAAGATGGGTATGAGGTTAAGTTGTGGCTGTTAAGTGTATGTTGTTCCTGTCAATGAAAACTAAAGATTCACTTCGTAGCATTACTTCGTTAACTCAAAACGCTCAATTTAAGATGTTCTGTCATCTGTAGTGTTTTGCGTCTAGGCGCTTGGAATATCCTGTCTTTATTCAGGTACAAACACGCACATAGTCTTCAGTTTTGTGTCTCCTAGGTGAAATATCAATTGGCTAGAAATTTACTGTGACCCCAGTAAATATTGCATTTACAACCAACAAATTTTTGCAGTAGCAACTGAGAGATTACAGTATGAGAAGTGGCAGTTTTGTATGAAATATTGGTCACAGATAACACTTTTCCTGATTGCATATTCGAAGGAGGTTCTCTGGATTCCAAAGTTTATGCTATTGTCAGATAGTCAATCTGCGAGAGAGAGAGAGAGAGTGAGAGAGAGAGAGAGAGAGAGAGAGAGAGAGAGAAAGAGAGAGAGAGAGAAGCAAGGAGACTTAGTTGTCGGACGTGGTCAAAAACAAATGTGCGTACTGATACTGATGACGAGGCCTAATTTCGGAATTCTGCTGCTGTAATTTGGAAGATGTTACGAAGATAATTTGCCGCATGTGCTAGCTTAATAGATAGTGGGATGTTGTATTAAGGGAACATTTTCAGATTTGGTTTGTAAATTGTTGTAACTCGCATTGTACGACTATTACGGTACTGTTGTTTCATTATCTCTTACATGCATGAACTCAGGCTTTATGCTTGGTGTTCACGTTATAGTACAAATGACCTGTAGTGCAGTTTTGTTTATATCTTTTAACTTCGCTTATTGAAACACAAATCTAAAGCGCAATTAATTTTCAAATTATTCGACATTAAGCCTCAACATCACACTTGCTACCTAGAAATTTTAAAAGAAAAATATTTCGATTCGCATTACAGTTCTCGTTATCCGACTCTTAACTTTAGCTGGAGCGAGATCTTGCATCGCATATGGCAAGATTAATTTAATAATAGTAAGCAGCGCAATTGCACGCAGATAAGCCAAAGTGTTTATTAGGCCCAGAAATTAACATTTGTTTTATGCACTGAGGGTACAGTGAATATTTATTCAGATTACTTTCAATTTCTGATGTTGTTTACTTAAGTTGCTGTTGAATCGTTTTTCATTACACATGTATTTAAATCATATATAAAGTTTACACAGTAATGTAGTTATCAGATGTGATACGTCAGATTCATACGTACGTAATAATGCACGTAGGCAGTTAGAACACAGAAGTGTCATATGCTGTATATGCAGTGGTTACATGAAACCACTGGACCGATAAGGTAGGGCAGTGTTTGGCACACTGGACTCGTATTTGGGAGGACGGCGGTTCAAACTCGCGTGCGGCTGATTTTCCATGATTTCCCTAAGTCGCTTAATGCAAAGGCCCATTTCCTTCTTCACTGTTCCCTAATCCGAGCTTGTACTCCAACTCTGATGATCTCTTTATCGACAGGACGATAAGCACTAATCTCCTGTCTTCCTAAAACCACTGGTGAGTATAAAGTTACATCATGTTCATAGTCAGGTTGAAGTTTCAATGAGACGAAAAAGTAAAACGCTCGTTTGAAAAGTCACACAGGCAGGAACTCAGAACGTAGAAGTCTTACAGTGAATATTAGTCTCAGTAGAAAGCTTATAAAGCTGAAAAAAGACGCCTAAGAAAAACTACAGGGAACTTTCACAGTGCCTAAGGATAACAGCTGTACTAACACTGGAATAGGATGCGAACCCCCAGTCTAAGAAGTGGCGCGATGCATGTAATGCTAGACTGGACATTACTGCCATACTGACTGGCTAGTCACAAATGTAACAATTACCTGACTCATTGTAAAGTACATCCTTGATGCTTCATAAAGCTTTAAGGACTTCCAAACGAATCGGCAAGTAATTGTGCCGTCCTGCGCGGTTGATACCAAATATTTATTTTCGGTGGTACTGAAAGACTATATTTTCTAAAACAAAACAACAGACGAGATATTTTATATGTATAATCCCCTACCACTCTAAGACGTAATTTTCCTGCGAAGACTGTTGTTTTATTCTGAAATGAAAACTTTATTTAATTAATTAGTAGTTACTAAATTTCGTTCTCTTGGACATTAAGTAGCTACATCTTAATCGACAAAACATTGTTCATATCCATTAAGAAGTTTATGAAATATCAATGGCCTCGAAGTTGGGCGGGACTCCTAGTCCATATCACCAGTGCTAATATAATAAAGAATTAAATAGTTGCTAATTTTCTGCAGAGTTACAGATTGACGATGCCGTACTAAGAAAATTGAAAGCGCTCCAAGGAATGCTTCTTTAATACTTAACGGGAAAGAGGAGTTTAGTTGAGTACTGGCTGAATATTGTGAGGCACAGGACAATCAAAATATGCAAAACTGGCAAATTCTTTTGGAGCGAAACAGTTACTAATAAAAAGAAATATAATCAATGTCGGCAATGTTATAGTTTTCCAAGAAAGCTGACAGAAAACATAAAAGGTAGTATCAGAGGCTGACGTAATGGAAAATGTTCTCGTTTCACAAGCGTTTCTCTCGAACGAAGTCGAAGTTAATTTTAGAGGATATTGCTGTGATAGATTCCTGAATTAACTGCGTAATGAATGTTTTACGACCGACTGCAGCGACAAGAAATTGCTCGCGACGTTTAAGCTGTGATTTATAGCTACCACGGGAGAATGTCAATGCAAGAGCCATGGGTCAAAGAAGAGGCGACTTTTAATATCTGGTAACCGCTAAGCATCTGCGTTCCATTTTCTATTTCAGTCTGATAAGGTAGGTGTAATCTGTGTTTCACATTGATTTCATAACGGTGGAAGCCGTATTAAACAAGCAGAAGATCTACGATATGACGGCGCGATTTCCTTGGACACTGACCTGTTGTTATTGAAGCCTTGAATTCGGAACATAAAACACCGAAAGAAAGTGGTACTTCACTTTTTACCTTCTGGATACCCCAGGTAGCATCCAAACAAACGTGACAGTTTTAAGTTAAAAGTTAGGATCCAAGCGCTATGCATTTAAAAAAAAAAAAAAAAAAAAAAAAAAAAAAAAAGAAAAAGGAGAGCGAGAGAAGCGAGAGGGATGGAATGAGGGAGAGAGAGAGAGAGAGAGAGAGAGAGAGAGAGAGAGAGAGAGAGAAAAGCATTCGATCTCGTGAGAACACCCGAGGGACTACTTAAGACAGACCCAAAAGTACTACTCCGTCTTAGGCAAGCATGGTGCAGCAGTCAGTTTTCACTTAGATGTCGTGTAGGATCACAGAACACCGAAGTTTAGTTTCCTCTGGCAAAACTGTGAAAGCTCTCCGCTTCCAAAAATACATAGTTCTTGTGTCTCTGACTGGAGCCCATTTATAGCAAAATACTGCTAACCTTACAGAGGGAAAACTCGGAATTTGCTAGATTAATGTTTCTAGCCGATGAAAAGAAATAAGAGATTGTTGGAAATTGTTGCCAAGCTAGGAGATGTTTCCAAATTATTTTGACAAGGTTCAAGTTAAAACGAAGGGATAATGCTGAGGGCCGAAGTAGAACTTACCACACTAACAGGGGAGATGCTCCCCTATGACCAAATCTACCCACTGTCGGAAAGTTCTACCTTAAATTAAGTAATGGCCCAGGTGGGCAAATTTTTTGACAATAATGTGAGCTCATAGTTTAACATGAGGCTGATTAAATAACATGCAGTAACGTTGAGTTTTAAGTACATTGATTTATTATTTCACAGATTATTGTTAGTGGCAAGCTGTTATTGATAAAATAAAATAAAAATGCATACTATATCCGAGATTCAACCTCCAGACTTATCAGTCGCACGCAGTTCTTTTTTTCTTCTAAAAATTTCAGAAGTCAGTTCTTTTTTTATTTATTTCTTTATGTCGCAATGGATATTGTGGGACGCAAAGTTCTTATTTTACTATTACTTTATGTATAAGCCACAGCAGCAAAATCGGCAATAAATAAGCACATAACGAAGATTCTTTTCTTTTCTTTAATTTTGAACTGGGAAAGGCACAAGACAATACTTAAGAGTTGCGTTGGGAAGGAAGTCTGTTATTCCGACATACAGTTAATAAGAATTGTTTGGAAAATGGAACACTTTCGTAGAGATTACCGCCCCTACTAGAAGCAGAGTAGTGACATAATGGCGTGTTGAGAAGTGGAGCATCTCCTGGGGTTTCTTGGTAATACGGCGTGAAGGCAGCACGAGGACAGCACGGCCACACGTGTGGCCGCGGGGATATCTCGATGACACAGCTGGTCGTTGCCTTTGGGCGCTTTTCTTGTACTGCGCTTTCGACATCCGGGCTATATCCCCGAGGGCGGCGCGTGCAGCAGTGTAGCTCCCTGCAGATGTTATCTATTTTAAGTGGCCCGCAGAACACGTTTCATATTAAGTTATTTTTAAAATAATAGGCACGTGTCCGTATACGTGAGCCATTTTCGTCTCCCCTAGTTTTTATCCTCCAAAGCTCCCTCTTGTACACTGGAAGTTATTCTCTGATGTCTTAACACGTCCTGTCATCCTTACCCTTCTTCTTATCTGTGTTTTCGATATGTTCCTTTCCTCGCCGATTCCGTGAACCTCTTCGTTCCTCATCAGTCCAACATTTCCAACATCCTTCTATAGTACCACACATCAAACATCTCTTATGGATTTCTCACACCTACATAATGTCGTGCCCCAAACGTAAATACACAGAAATTTATTCCTGAAGCTAAGATCCATATTGTTTGGTCAGGAATGCTCTCTTTACCTGTGCTGGTCTTCTTTTTATGTCCTCTTTACTCCGAAATAATGTGTTATCTTGCTTCCAAGGTAGCAGAATTCCTTCACCTTATCTACTTTTTAGTTATCAATTTTTATGTTGCATTTATAATTTTACTCTTTAATAAACTTACGAACATTCCTGGAGAATTACATCTCAGTTTACAGGTTTGTTCTTTCTGGGATACCTATTTTCCACTTTTGAAAAAGTGAGAAAAGTTGCATACTACTTGGCACATAAGTGTAGTAAATGCCTAAGAACATGGTTTCTGACTGGTTGATTGGTTGGAAGCGGCACTCCAAGAGTTACGCTCCTGCGCCAACCTCACCATCTCAGAGAAGCAGTTGCAAATTACAGCCTCAAATTATTTGTTCAATACATTCCAATCTCTCCCTTCCTGTACAGTTTTTATCCTCTGCTGTTACCTTTAGTACTATGGAGATTAATCCCTGATGTTCTGACACATTTCCCTCTAGTACTGTGCACGTTATTCCCTGATGTTCTGACACATATCCTATCATCCTGTTCCTGTTTATTGTGAGTGTTTACCGCATGTTCCTTTCTACACCATTTCTGCTAGGAACCTCCTCACTTTATATTTCATCAGACCACCTGATTTTTAACGCTCTTTTGACGTTATGCTGTAGACGATTCGATCCTCTTCTGTTCCGAATAGCATGAACAGATAACGCCATATCAAACGAGTGGAGCGGTATTCGATAGGACAGCTGTCCATCCTTCATCAAACAGATATGTGCTACGTCTCTAGCGACCTGGTCCTCGATGACGCGTTAAACTCTAATGTTCATTCCCTCTTTGATAAGTATTCGTGCCAGCCTTCAAGCGTAGTGTAGGTGTCTTTCTACAGTCATTTAGCGAATGGTGGCGCTAATGACCTACATCAATTTCTACCCAAAACAACCGTAATACCTAACAGGTCATACCGAAACAAGCTCGTGTGAGTCCTATAGGGACGTTAGTCTCATTCTGCTCTCTTCTGTATTCCAGACTGGTATGAAATCATGTTTCGGGTGTTAGACTTGTCCGCTGCTGTATACAAAAAAATCAAGACGAATTGATCTAACGTTCACAGAAATAGAAAGATGTGTCATGACAGCAAGATGTGATCGAAGAAATGAATTATTGTATCGAATTACCGGCTAAGTGACCCTGCAGTACCGCCGCCAAGTCCAAGTCTTTCTACGAGGGTTGGAACTTTAATAGTGATAACTATATATTTACAACTTACACAAAGTAGATACATGTTTCATAGCTTTGCTGTCCTTCAGGGCATTCACCAACATTGTGCATAACCCGTTGCCAGCGATGTGAAAGTCGTAGACACCATTGGCAGTTCCAGTTGCGTTGATAGTTCGAGTGTAGAGGTCTGTTGCCAGAAGAACCTCTGTAACTGTTCTGAAGGGAACGCCACGAAGGGCTTCCTTCAATTCAGGATATCCGGGAAGCGTGGTACAACACTTCCCAGCCCACAGATCACAACTTGCGACATATGGGCCCGAGTAATGCCCTACAAAATGATGGGCAGGCCCTGCAGAAAGTGTCACCGCTTTTATGTCTAAGCTACTTTTTAACGTACTCTGCGACAGCTACAAGACCTGCCCATTATTTTGGAGCATATGGCGCAAGTAGTAACTGATTTGTTCTGTCAATGAGGTTGGGAAGTGCTGTACCACCCACCATGCTCCCCGGACTTAAGCCCTACTGACTTCAGCTTGATTTTCAAATTGAAGGCAGCACTTCATGGCATTCGCTTCAGAGTTGTTACAGATTCGTCGGGTAATAGACCGCCAGTCTCGGACTATCAAAACAACTGGCGCTCCTAAGGATATCCTACAATTTCGCATTACTGGCAACGGGTAAAACACAATTCTAATGATCACTATGAAACGCAATAAAACTTCAAAACATGTATCTATTTTATATAAGTTGGAAATAAATTGTTGCCACTATTAAAGGTACAATCTTGTATTTGACGCCACTTGGGCAACTTGAGCGAAGATAGGATGCGAAGGAAATCTCTGACCCGGCTTTAAATCGAACCTGGAAGGGCGCTGTCTAGTGACAGCAACGCAAAGCACTATACCACAAGCCGCTGACGATAGATGGGGAGAAGAAATTGTTTTAAAAAAGTTAATTTCAGAGTAAAATGTTCAGTTTCTGTGTAGCCATGTATGGTGAATCTACTTGCTTATATTTAGGCAGACATGGAATTCATAGGCCGTTGACGGCTCCCTGCTCAAACTGAGATTACAAATCGTTTTGATGAATTTTCGGGATTTATAATTTTACAGATGGAAAGTTATTCCATAATACGCAACCATAGGACATAATAGAATGAAAATTTTCGAAGCAAACATTTTGCCGCATTTTTGTGTCAGTAACAGTGAAAATTATGTGACTTTGATGCTCATTAAGAGAAGCAGTGTTAACACAATCCTTCTTGATGGCACGTAATACTTTGGAGGTTGTCCAGAAACGTCTTCTAAGTATTTTGGAATCAGGAACCCATGGTCTCAGATGGTCAGTTACAGAGTAATATACTGTATAATTACGGATTGTTCGATTTGTTTCTGTGAAAAGAGCTTTACCATAATAAAAATCATGTAACAAGTAATTTCGAAAATTTGCAAAACGATGGACAACGCAATGCAACAACCCTCAGATGCAAAAGCACTATAAAGTGGTTGCTGCCTTTGAGGGGACCGTTCAGCAAAGTATAGAACTGTTGCGCCGCTCTTCCCTTGCATTCAGTCAACCCATATGCGAGATGCACGCCGTACATCTCTTCACCTGTAGACCTATCCGTACTGCTCTGCATCATTGTTACCACCGCCGGAAAACACAACACGGAACAAATCCGAGAAGTACTGAAAGCAAGCTTGAGGGCTAAGAGTAAAGCAGGAATTACTGTTGTCAGCTGCAATTATTGTGGATGAATGGAACAGTTTTTTTTTCCAAACGAAACAAATACCGCATACTGTCAGAATGTACACTTTTGTGGACATACCTTATGTATAGGATAGGCACAAAGATAAGCTGAGGTAAGAAGTCAAACGAAACACAACAACTCTGTATGAGAAACCGGACAACATCTTTCGTTGCAACAAATACACAGAAAATATGGATGAAAGTAAATATCGTTCACAGGAGCTGGTGAGCCTATCGGTACCTATCGACCACCGTGTCATCATGCGCCAGTGGCGGTGTTGAATGCAGTACCGAGGGGAATCGAGTCAGCACATCGCTCTCCCGGATTTCTTCAGTTGTCGTTACCTGGAACCATCATTAGTCGGGCAAGTAGCTCCTCAGTTGGTATCAAGTGGGTGAATGCACCGCGTTCCAGTCTTCCTGCCAAGGAAAATCTATGGCAGTACCGGGAATCGAAACCGAGTCCTCCGTTTGGTAGTAAGCAGCTCTGATAGCTCAGCGGCGGAGGTGGACCAATATCCCTCGCCAGTCTCCGAAATCTTTCGGTGAAGTCCTTTCTCCTCATATAGATGAGTTACAGGTTTCGGTAGTATTTCTACATTCGTGCGCGATGAAAGATAATAGAAGTCTCTTTCAGCTAGCTGTTTAAAACCACTGTAGGGCACACGAATATATGTTTGTGACGTCGAGCGAGAATCCGTCTGACAGTAAATAAATCCGAGACTTATCTCCAAGCTGGTGCACAGGCACCGGAAATATTTTCTGGGAAGCCGTTCTTCTGCCAACGCGGCGTCTTAGAGTGTAACACGAGGCCCTCTACGTTAAGTAGCGACGCGCTCCCGCGAGATGTTTTATTTGAGCTTCCAGGCGGGGGAGACAAGAAACGGCCCCCATGTCGACTATCTTTTTTTATGGATAGCGGGAGAATGGAAGGCACCCCTGACGGCTCCCAGGGATCAGCTGTTGGGCGACACATTTAGCAGCCGGCCGGCTGAATGAGAGGCCCGCCGTATGACGGCCGCATTCCTTGGCGGAGCGCCAGCCTGGAGTCTGTGGGCTGGAAGCTGGAGGCGCGCCAGGGCGATCCACCTGAGTGAGCGCGCCTTCTGATTTCACGTCACCCACGTCGCTGTGCTGTCGATTGCGACCTGGATGTCTTGCAGATACTCGCCGTACTGCGACGTTATCTGACGATTTTCTGCTGTTAAGTAGTTGCTCTCTAACCAGCAGTCCATACGAGCAAACCAGCTACGACTTTACCTGGTGTTGCTGGAACTTTAGGTAGTTGGGTTATGCACGACTCTGTTTAAAACAGAATAGCTCTGTTTAGTCATTGAGTCGAGCCGCATTCGTCTGTTCTCATGCCTAGCAGCTAACTCGATGCGAATAATAATCTGTGTGTTGGCTATAATTCCGATTTAACAAAATATATAAAATTGTAAAAGAAAAGATGAAAGACAATTTAATAAAAAAGGTCTTACTTTAACGTCTGTAATTGATCTAGATGACAGAAAATTATACTGAGTAATGTTTATTCAAGAAAGGACAGCTCAAATAAATGGAAGGTGGTTCTAGGATATCAGTTGGCATACAGACGGCAAACAACTTTTTCAAATGCAAAACGTTGCGTTGAGAGCGTTATGAGAATTGTAGCAAAGCCCCAAAGAAAATAATCGTCCAAGACGTGTAAAAAGTAAGTCCATTTTATTACCTCAATACACGAAATAGTCACCAGCTCAAAATATTTCACAGTTCAACTACATGATTGAGAGATTAAGACACACTATAAAAAGAATAGTTCCGTAATGGAAGCGGAAAATTTGAGGGTCCTGGTCTGGAGCCTATTCAGACCTCTCGAAATGTATGTCCCTTCAGAAGTTAAAGTATGGTAGTGGCTGTTCACCGACCAGAATCCACCACCTACACAGTGAAATATCACACTGTACTGCAGACAGGTCTGCCTTCTTCAAGAACTACCCATAAAGTGTCCAGAATCGCTCTCCTTGAGCTCGTCACTCGAAAAATCACAGAAGGCTGGGACTCCTGTAGTGTTCCACTATTATCTGCTTTCTCTTCGCTGAAGGCCGTCTCCACCAAAAATACGTCGTTATTAAGTTCTACAGACACGATTTGTCTCAACTTGACGACATCCAGCACTAAACTAATATATTACAACAGTATTTAAATAAATACATGTTATACACATTAGGTGACATTCAGATCATTCACAATAATTACAAATGAAAGTTTGTTCATTAATAAATAAGCTAGTATTGCTGTTTTGGTGCGCTCACTTTCAACGACAACAAATTGTCGTCAAAAATATTTACACAATTATTTATGCGTGCATGACGGAAGTGTCGTTTGGCTCCTTTTAATGGCGATCTTAGCTAACACGAGCTATTGACCACTTATTAAATTACCGTATTAGCAATTGTAAACAATACTTAAATAAATATCAGGAAAAACTAGTAACATATTCATTATCTAAATACACAAGAATGACAAAATATGAAGTATTCATGTTGTACTCATTTGTTGCGTTACTGTGGAGAATACAATGTTTTGAAAACATTTGCATAATGAAAAGATACAAAAAAAGTAACAAATGATGAAATAAAATAGAACATGACACACTGATGGTCCAAAACATTGTGACCACCTACTTAATAGCGTGCTGGTCCAGCTCTGTATCGCCATTCAGCGGTAATTCTGTTTGCTACGGATTCGACAAGTACTTGATAGGTTTTCAGAAGTTTATGACACCAGATGCCTACGCACAGGTCATACATTTCCCGTAATTTACGGGCAGTTGGTTTGCGGGCGCGGTTGAGGTCTCCTATTCGCGGTTTCAGCGTTCTTCAACCAATTTACGTAAATGCTCATGACAGTAGCAAGCGAACAGAAAACCAGCTTTGCTGTTCCCGATGTGCTCGCTCTTCCACAACAATCTGGAGCTTTCCGATGATGTCCCATATGTGCTCGAATGGAGGTAGATTTGGCCATCGAGCAGACCAAGGCCATGGCACTTTCTAGAACATGTGGGGTTAGAAGAGCGGTTCTTGGAAGAGCGTTGTTCTGTTGGAAAACACTCGCTGGACTGCTGCTCGTGAACAGCAGAACCACCAGGCTGACGTAAAAATTTGCAGTGAGGGTGCGTAGGATAACCCCATGACTGCTCTTGGTGTCATAATAAACCGCACCCCGACCATAACTCTATTGTGTCTACCGCGCCGACAGGTTGGTTGCAGGCCCTGAACTGGCCTCCTTTCAACCAGTGCAGGGCCATCACTGGCACCGAGGCAGACCCAGCTTTCATCAGAAAACACAGCAGACCTCCACCCTGCCCTCCAATGGGCTCTGGCTTTTCACCACTGAAGTCACAAATGGTTATAGGGCTTCTGGCTCGGGAATGACCTTGAAGTGACCTATTTGTAACAGTTCGTTGTGTCACTGTGGTGCCAACTGCGGCTCAAATTGCAGCTACACTACGATGGGGCAGAGCCTTATGGCGACAACGACTGTCTTCCCTCTCGGTAGTGCCACGTGGTCGTCCAGTCTTCTTGCGGCCATACATTCTCTTGACCACCGCTGCCAGCAATCATGTACGGCCAAATCTTTCTGCAGTATCCCAGAAGGAACATTCAGCTTCTCGTAGTCCAATTACTCGAGCTCGCGACGTGTTGGAAATAGTGTCTTCGTCGTCTTAAATGTATTCTTGACCAACATCAGCTCACCATGTTCAACATGAAATGTGAGTAACGCTCAGCGTGTAGTTAAAGCAAACATGATTTTCATCCCCTAATAGCTAGTAGCGCCACTCTAATGCGACTGGCGCGAAATTTGAATTGACATCTTTCACACGCTTTCCAACGTTCGTACATGTCGCACAATTCCTTCTCGGTGTTGCGATTATTTTCCCGTCATTGTATAAAAGTATCGCTGAGATACCTTTCATGGCAGCAGGGGACGGTAGCACGGAGCAGCCGCACTGGAGAGGCATGAAGAACACTGCTGAATAAGGCTCAGTCGCTAGTAGCTTTTTAGCGAAAGCTCCACCCCCCTCCTCGAGCATAGCGTCACTGATAGCCAATGGTTGTGAGGGATAACTACCATTTATGAAAGTTATTCATACACTTCTAATAATTCCTCATATGATATGGATTCCGCCTTTTTGCAGACAACACCGTTTTTCTTTTCTTTTTACCCAAACATATTTCAGCACCTCTGTGCCATCATCAGTGGGTTTTTGTTTATTGAAAACTGTAAAAGTAAACTTTTTCTATGTTGTAACTGTTGTAGCAAAGTGAGACTTAAAGAGAATATTTTTTCGTTTTGTTTCTTACCGTGATTTTACATTATATTATTTTCCACGAGCAGCTGCGCTGATAGCTTATCTGCAGACCAAACGATGTAAATGCGAATTTCATTGGAGAGTTAATACATCAACTGATTTGTTTTTTATTGCGTATATATTTGTTACTACTAACAATTCCATCACATGTGGGTGGTCATACTGCAAAGGCACGGAGGAACTAACGTCGAGCAATAGTACCTGAAATGGCCAGACAATGCACTGCCGTTATTTAGTAACATTTCAGTTGCTCTGAATGGCTTAGCGATTCTCTCGGGCTTCCAAGGCCACTCGAAAGTATTCTAGTTCGCACATCGCAGTTGAGGTCTGCGTATCAAACGGCTTCCAGGAGCTACAACAATGTGACCTTCAAAATTTTATACAGTTAGTGACACAATTTAAAAATTTAAAGTGCTGACGTAACCTACACGTTAAGAACTATAATCTTATGTTAAGAGTTTAACACAGTAAGTCAAATATTACAGCTAGAAACTGTGTTCATGTCTTGAGACAGCGTCCTCCTGAGTGCGGAAATTCCCCAGACTACGTTCATTCATTACTCGAGAATGAGAGCAGTTAGCACTATACACGTAATTTCAAAACTTTATGACACTTTTTCCTCGCAGATCCCCACCCCCGCCTCCCCCTCCTCATCCCCGCACAGAATTATGAAATGAAGAAAATTTATCGCTTAGTACATGTTCATTGTTCATGCAGTAAAACTGCAGTGTCACGCACGACGTTGTAATTTATTACTTCTTTACTACTAACTGCATTCTCAACACATTTTGTCTGCAGTACCTACATACGCCCCTGAATGTACCTTCAGAATTACATTATTGTACGCCACATAAGTCCTTTTAAACATGGGACTTCGATTCTCTAAAGAATCGGAGGCAGTGGTCAAGTGGTACATTGTGCTTTCCCACAGTTTCTTAATTTTATTTTTTAATGATAACTTACACTGACTTCATATCGAACTGTGAGGAAATATCCGTCGAGTTAGATCACGGATTTGTAATCGATCTTCTTTCTGGCTCTCTGTCCTCACGAACGCATGTTGATTATTTCCAAGATTGACTACCAAATTACACACCAAAACTGCTATGGACAGTCTACCATCCCTGGTCGGGGCTCATTATATTGGGATCCTCATTACATGACAGGATGGTGGATGATATTTCCAATAGTTTACTCGACTTTATCCGAGATTTTTGTGAGCTCTTATATTATAAAGTTGCCTTTCGTTCTTAACTGTTCATACATTTTTTTGTTAGGGAGTCAAGTATGAGCTAGTGGATTTTTGATGCTTTTAAACTTGTAAATGTTAATTTTTAAATGGGTATGTGTGCAACGAATATCTGTTCATTTGCTGTAATCCGATTGCTATGCAATCTTCGTGTAAGAGCCTGTACATGCAAACTTTAATCTGGATCACTGAAATTCCCGAATCTTTATCTTCAAGCATTTTTTTTTGTGAAATATGCGTACAACCTGCTCGGTAATACCTATAAGGTGATGTTGAGCTCAGCGTGAGGGCGTCGATCTTTTTTTAATGCTGATTCCTACGTAAGTGATTAAATGAAATAATAGACCATAGTTATTCCTTTTAGAGTTATCACTTATTTACAATTTGTTTTCGGCACCAACTGTTATGATATAGCCTTTCCATTGATTGCACCACATTATTTTACAAGTTCAGACTTTGTTAAAATAAAACTTGTTCGACAGTTTTTCTTATTCAATAGTCACACTTATCTTGTGCTTTAAATATTCTGTCTAAAATAGTTAATTATTTAAATATTTTTATAGCAGTCCCAAATCATTCACCGCCATCACTCGTAAGTCCAACACTCTCGCCTTTGCTCTATTCTGACGTCACTTAACGCTGCTCTGGGTTCCCCCTCCAGCGGCATAGCGACCCTGTATGGCACGCGTCCCTGTAACACATGGCTGCACATGATTTTCCGATGAATGCAATATCGTTCCAAACAATTTCCTTTTCTTGCACATGCTTTATCTTGTCAAACTCCCCATAAAAGCAGGGTTGAGGCCGGGCTGGATTTATATACGTACACAGCCATTTCAGTAACGTAAGCAACACTCCCCTTAGACCAGTTCCTACTGAGCGACTGCTACCTAAAAGGCAGCACGAGAAGCGATATGTGAAAGGGGAGGTCGTTATTGGCAGTAGATGAATCCTGATGACGATGCTGCTGCTGCTTCTTTATTCAAGATCTCATTATATGGCCTGAGTGAATCCCATTACAGACCTCCGTACCTCAGAAAAAATTCTGGCCACGTATTGGGAAGCTAACCAGAGTCATACCGCACCGAAGACTGAGGTGCTATCCTTTATTTTTATTTTTTTGACAGTTTCTTATTTTCAATTCAACATAAATCTGACCGAACATTGGAGATTTCCGAAGAAACGCCACTTTACAACACACGTCTCTTGAGTGCTTCATTCTCTTCGTGCACTGTACTACAAAATAATCCCGAGTTTATCTACGAAATATCTGCTGTGACTTGGCTTAAGATACTGCAGAAATAGGACCAAGTTTGCCTTTAGAAGTTAGAATGCTGCTGACAGCGTTTTCCATCAGCAGAATCGTGCTGCGTAACGGAAAACTGTGAAAGAAACGGTGCAAACTATGAATGGAGTTCAGATGTGTGGGAAGTTTGCCAAGTGCGATTGACGGAGGAAATGAAGGGACAACAGAGCAGAGACGTAAGCGTCATGATCGATCTCTTTACTCGCACAACAACAACGCTGCCCCGAATTCTAAATGAGAGCTTTGACAGAGGCGTGCCATTCGTCTTCCAGAAACTGTGCATGAGCCACCGGCAGTCGTTTATTCTTCAGCTGGGACCCTTTCCTACATATCACGCAGCACCAGGATAGTAACGCAGATATAGGGTGAGGAACTTTCAGGGGAGAGGTGCTGTATTTAATCACGAAAGATAGTTGCCGAGAAGAAGAATGACGATTGATCTACTATTTAGGTCGACAGTGGAGAGATAACAAAATTATTACAGACGGACGTCAAACGTAAGCTGTAATAATTGTCATCACTATGCTCATTTTTGTTGTAACTCGAAGAATGCGTAAATCAAATGATGGAATAAAGATGTCACTAAAATCTGCTCATGGATTGAAAATTTGTTGGGGCAGATGGATACCTAATTCGGAGCAATGGTCAATTCCCTTCAAAAGTTAAACTCCAAGGGGACTTAACATACTGAGAAAGCCACAATGGATGTACGGGTGCGTTAATTAAGAAATGGCCGCCTTAAAGTTTCATCATGCGGTATGATGTAGACCGTGAAGGAACGTCCTTTCAGAATAACTGAATAATGCAGCTACCTACATTAATTTATTTAGGGTTACATTCTTGTCTCGTATGTTGAAAGATGGACTGTGACAGATCTATACTTTTTTACTTACTCCTCATTTTGAGGTGGCGATTGTTTCAAATTATTCCACTTTTTATTGAAAACAAATTTTTCTCCTTTTAGCTGAATGAATGTCGTGTTGATTCCATGTGATAAATTAAACTTACAGTATATGCTAGACCAGGACATTTACCTACAAATCACTCTATCGGACACAGCGCAATACAGTGCAATTACGTTCCTTAGGCCAGCAAGCCCCACTGACCTGATCGAGACATCCCTCCTGTCATTCGGACACAGCAGGAGGTTCTTCTCAGATGCAGTGGCATTGGCGGCAGACACTTCCTAAATAACTGAACAGGGATAGCCGTAGCACGTAAGAGCAAACGCAGCCTGCCCATCCGAGAGCGCTGGCAGTCTGTCAGTGTCACGACCGGCAGAAATTCCTGTCGTAGGCCACGGGGTTCGCGTCACACTACAGATAAAGGACGAACCTCTGCTCCATTACGTAGCCAGCTTTAAGTACCAGGCAGCAGAAGATATTGCAGGACCCTGTTTACTAAACCCAATAAACCTAGCACTGAAACTTCGTACTCTCGAACTATTAGCTTTACGTCTCTCCTCAGTAAGGTACTTGAATCCATCCGAAGTCAGCGTATCCACAAATAAGTATCCCCACTCATGGAAAAACACCTTTCTGATATCTTTGTCTCCTTCGACCATGAAAAAACATTTCACAATATGGCATTCCGAACTCCTTCTAATCAATTATTTCCGCCTTACAGCTTCCTTTCTTACTCGCCGCTTTCTTTTATTCCATGCTTCATTCGATATTTCCCGTCCATCCCCAGGAATGTTTCCTGAGCACCGAAAACTCACTCTCGATCCTTCCTGTTTCAAGTCCCACTTATGCTTCACATCATAACTCCAGCCCCCTCTCTCTCCACTCACATCTGTACTGCACCTCATTCCTCCATCCACCTGCCATACCTTGGCACCACTTAGTGAGATCTTATCTTAAACGACTCACCAGATAGCAGAAATCATTACTACCGAATTTAAGTCCCATTATTTTAGAAAACTATATTGTATTTTTAAAATTATTTCACTGAACAGCAGCAATGTGGTTGCTGCCACTCCCTGCTCCCCCTCCAGTATGGGGGAAATTAAATCATGAATAAAAATAAAATAATAAACAAAAACTAGTAGGCAATATCTGCGTGGCTTATGAGGAGCTGCTAGGTCATTACACCTCATTCCTTTGAACACTCTACGCAAAGAGTAACACTACAACCTAATGCCTCATGTATTTTGCAACTACTTGGTTACTCGTGTTGATAACCACTTTTTGTAGATATATGTATTTATGAATTTTGTCAGTAATTTTTATGAAAATGTAGTGTGTGCTGGTAGGATAAATAAGAATTACTTATGTTAAATCATTGTAGTAAACGCTCTGGCCAT
Source organism: Schistocerca gregaria (assembly GCF_023897955.1). Classification (NCBI taxonomy): domain Eukaryota; kingdom Metazoa; phylum Arthropoda; class Insecta; order Orthoptera; family Acrididae; genus Schistocerca; species Schistocerca gregaria. Next base: position 331,249,728 of record NC_064921.1, read on the forward strand.
ATCAGGGAAGCTATTATTGTATAAAGCCTAGAGAATATCTTTCGTGTTACGGTTACATCGTTGGCGCGAGTGCGCGCAGTTGTAGAGGTGACGGCAGAGAGGCAGTTGCGAAGCATCTGTGTTGGGAACAGACGTATGTTCAAATGGCTCTGAGCACTATTGGACATAAATGCTGTGGTCATCAGTTCCCTAGAACTTAGAACTAATTAAACCTAACTAACCTAAGGACATCACACACATCCATGCCCGAGGCAGGATTTGAACCTGCGACCGTAGCGATAGCGGGGTTCCAGACTGTAGCGCCTAGAACCGCTTGGCCACTCCGGCCGGCCGAGACGTATGTGTTGGTGTGCTAATGCTAGAGTGTTCTGCGTCGAAAACGATGTCGTAATAGGTGGCCAGGCATATTTTAATTGTGGCAGCAAGTATGTTTGCACACTAGATAAGCGCAAGAGCAATTTGGAATTAATGAATAATATAGTGTCGCACAAACTATTCAAGTGGCTCTATAATCAAGGAGAGCCTGTTTCCAACAAAAGATCCCATAATAATCACTGTTTTGCATTATCAGCAGCGCACCGCAAAGTAAGATCCAGCCTGTACTTGTGTATCTGTGCAATAGGCATACCAGCATCTTAGTAACTATGCGGAACATTATAGAGTATTGAGTGTTGACTGATTTTGTGTGTGTGTGTGTGTGTGTGTGTGTGTGTGTGTGTGTGTGTGTGTGTGTGTGTGTGTGTGTGTGTGTATGTGCGTTTGGGATTTAGGGATTTACGGCCGCTAACGGTGAGGTCATCATCTCCCTTACAAAGTCAAAACTATTTAAATTTACAGATGATTTTCAATCAAGCACTAATTCTGGTCAGAATTAATAATCTCAACACAGTCAGTTCGCCGTGGTAGCAGTAGATCGACGATGTGATCACCTGCTTCAGAGACACAATACATCGATACACAGCAATTATATTATAGTGTGAATTATAATTACTGGAAGAGCTCTAAATACATGCTCAAAAAGATAATGCCAAACAATTATAATTTGAAAAAGGTAACAAATGTTCTTACGCTCTCATTACGTACTGCACCTCTACATAATTCTATAAACACTGTTTTCTCGAGGTAATAATTAAAACTTCATGTCTGCTCCTCGTACTATGCGACGTATGAAAAGGTCGTGGACCACTCAGACGCTGCCCGGTCTGGAGCCTGCGGCTGCCCTCAGAGGGCGGCGCAACCAGATCCGGCCGGCGCACCTTTGTGGACCGTGCAGTGTGTGGCCCTGACTCACCTCCGCCGTCTCATGTCTCATGCCAGCGCTGAGTTTGCCTCCGAGTTGTAAAGTCGGCCCGCTGTATTAGGAGAATGGGTGGGCGCGCGCAGCTGCATCGGTTTACAAACCGCCTTTTTTTTCCCCTCTGTGGTAGCCGAGGACAAACATCTTTGTGTATTTAACGAGCGTACCACGTACCGAGGTCCCTTGCAAACAAGAACCTTTGTGACGACTGGACGTCTCAAGAACGTACTAACTTTCCACAGTACACTTCAAGCTGTTCTGGCGGTATATACCGCGTCGTCATATCTAGATTATTTCGCAGGAGCAAGCTGTTACACGCCAAAGCACCCGTCTTCGGCTGAGTAAGAAGTTCGGGAAGTTTGTAGGTGGGTCTGTAGTCTCGGCTACTACAATTCTCATCCAACCACCGCTGACCATTAAGCCGGTTCGTGTTAATTATGATCTAACTCTACAAAATTAAGTTTTTCTTTGGAGAGAGGCTCTCACCCATTCGGTTCCAATATAGCTTTTCAATTTGTTTGTCGCTCAATGTCATAGAAAGGACCCCATCGTTTGTGAGTTCCTGTTGTCTCTGCGATGTGTCAGCATCTTACACTTTCGCTGCAGGAAATGAACAATCGATAACACAGTCTTCAATTACAAAGGTTCTTTATTTGTTCAAGTTGAACCATCAGGCTGCATTTTTTTACTGACACGCTTCTCTAGAGTAAAATGTAGCTTTCTTGTGGCTTCTCACACATTAAGAAGCAGCAGCTCGATGAGAAGACGACTAATTGCTAACCATATTTGGATCACGTAACCACTGAAACATTCTTGACCACATCCTCAGACCGCTGGAGGTGTTTGTTTCGGCCGACGTCTGATGACTGATAATCTGATGTTTCGAAGACACGAGTGGTTAACATTCTCAAAAGTCTTCCACTGCGAACATTGGAGGATAGTTCCATATTCTTATTTTTATTTTATTTTATGGTTCTATAGAGAAGGTGAGAAATGTCTTTTAGTTTTTAAATGGTGTACCTAAATGTACATTGCATCTAAACTTGCCTTGTGTGTGGTAATATGTTACTCTGAGATGAAGAGATTTGCACACAGGAAAGGAATTCGTGGCGGGCCGAATCATACCAGTCAGTAGACTGATGAAAAAAAAAATATTTGGTAAAGAGCTGTTGCAGATTTCTTGTTGCATGCTCTTGAGTCCGTTGAAAGTCCCTGTGTTTATTTGCATGTTCGTTCGCCAATCTCCCCAGAATCTCCACATCGACGTGTCTTAAACTTTCTGCAGTAATTAGAATTACTAGAAAAAGCACTATTTACGTTCGAGTCCCACCTAATTATTTATCAGAGATGAACACTCGTCTATTTCTTCAGTGAATACAACTTTTACTCTTACTGTCGAACTGTAATACGTAATATTCACAAATATAAGTCCCCATTGTCTTTATCAGAAAATGGTTCAAATGGCTCTGAGCACTATGGGACTTAACATCTGAGATCATCAGTCCCCTAGAACTACTTAAACCTAACTAACTTAAGGACATCACACACATCCATGCCCGAAGCAGAATTCGAACCTGCGACTGTAACAGTCGCGCGGTTCCGGACTAAAGCGCCTAGAATCGCTCGGCCACCGCGGCCGGCTTTGAAAGTATTAAACCGCCGCTACCATATATCCATCATCGCCGTCCAATTCCAGCACTCACTGATTTAGCGCTTCGTCTGCTTTGGTACACGAAAACGGACTGACATGTAGAGTTAACGGTGCACGAAACAAAACTGAGCGCAGTGTAGATTACAGTTGATCTGCGTATTTCCAGCGTGAAGGCAGGGCAGGACCAGCAACTTGGATAGGAAATCCTTTATTGTAATTCCGTCACAGTTGCGTATTATTAAGCTGGTGACTAGTTTAGAACTTTTCATTTTTCGAATTGTTCATTTTCAAGCCGGGTCCATTAAGGGTAAATTAAAAATATTCGTAAAAACACATAAACTTAAATCCGGAAAAGAAAATTACAGTTCTTAAAATTTCAATAGTTCTTCACTGAACTATAACATGTCTGCAGTAATAGTGCTTAGTTGGTGACAGTCAGTTCACAAAGAGGTAATACGCACAGGGCACATAGTCACATGGAATGTCAGACCAATTTCGCACTGTAAATGTATTCATGAAGTTCAGTTGAACTATAGTAAGGGCTACCGCTGATGTCGCTAGTGTCTCATCTGATATAAGTGCGCGTACCTCCATGTCACTTTAAACTCTGTAATTGCAAGTGTGTTAACGTTAAATCTGGAGCTGCATAATTGCAGTTGTGTTAACGTTAACACGAATGTTACATAAATTTTTTTATACGTACAGATCACTGGAAGTTTTGATAATGAAGCAAACAGTGTCACGTGTTATTTACCAAGATATGTAACGCGCCATATAAAGATATTTACGATGCTTAGGGACCGGTGACCTAAGCAGTTTGGTTCCATAAGGCCTTATCACAAATTTTTAAAAGATGCGCATGAACATTTTAGACCTGAGATTCGACGCTCCGTTGACTGTGGGCGTACACAGATACCAAACGAGACTCTAGCGACATCAGCTGCATTCCTATGGAGCTGTCTCCAGCGGTAGTCCTTAATCTAGTTCAACTGCACTTCAACTGCATCATGTCCAAAAGAACAGACACCACGCGTTCGCCCCGGTGTGCAGTGAATCAACACCCTTCAGTGCTGATACACATTTACGTTCAACATCCACTGGGAATCAAAATGTTCAAATGTGTGTGAATTCCTAAGGGACCAAACTGCTGAGGTCATCAGCCCCTAGACTTACGCACTACTTAAACTAATTTACGCTACAAGTAACACACACACCCTTGCCCGAGGGAGGACTCGAACCTCCGGCAGGTGCGGCCGTGCAATCCGTGACATGGCGCCTCGAACCGCGCGGCCACTCCGCGTGGGCCAGTGGGAATCTAAAACTGGCGAGCACGGAGGACATGGATGGGACTGCGGATAGGTGGCGCTAGGTGGGGGAGTGGGTCAGCGAGGCAGAGTGTCGAGACAGTCGGCGCATTTGCGATAAACACTGTGTCCTGGTGGTGCAGTGGTTAGTGCAACTGTCTAGTTAGCTGGAGATCCCGGGGTCGAGTCCCGGTTCGCCACAAATTTTCACTCGTCGCCACTGATTCCGCATAAAGTTTCGAAGCGGTTGATATCATTAGTTTCTTCTCTCTCCTCCGCCCCCCCCCCCTCTACCTTCAATTTACATAACAATACCAATGTACACTGTTTTGAACGCTGGGCTATGGCTGGTAGCTACCAGAATCAAGTAAATGTCTATCCAAAGTCGTACGCCTTTTTGCAACTTTTGTCACTTCTACTAGTCCCATCAGCCACCACGCCGAGTGTTTTCTTTGAGTACTTTTATTTTCCACATTTTTCATCCGCTGTTAATGTGATGTGGACTGGCTGTTGTACAACCTTAATCTTTTTATCATTGATCTTTCACTAAAGGGGGTGTCTCAATTGCGAATGATTAAGAGGTTTAAGACGGCATTTCCAGAATTACCTAATGACCAAGAAAAATAGCCCGAAAATCTTGATCGACACGAAAAGAGTGGACCTATTTTTTTTTTTTTTAGACTATGTTGTCCGTTGACGAAGTGGGCCAATATCAGTAAAGAAAAGTTAATGGCAACAACCGAACTATGCGGTTGCTATGAGAGAGAACGAGAGGCGAAATATAATCATGGTAATGTTGTCAACCGGCTCTTTAGGTCAATTGGAGAACGGGCAGTTTGTTAAATCAAACAGCAGAAGGTCGACCCGCGGTTGCTTCTATCTGTCACCTATTAATAACTGGTGTGAAAAATCTCAAGCTGCTTAGTAACTGGTTGTAATAGCTGCTTCTATGGTAGTTCGAAGACAATGATAAACGCATCTCGCAGGCGTTAGAGTTGTTTTATGAATGTGGTGTACAACGAAGTTTTAGGTTGATAACTTATTGACTTAAGAAACGTTCAGAAGTGAAACAAGGCTATACAGAGGTGCATTGACGAATAATGGACAATAACGTAATTGGTACTCTATGGAACGCGTAAGTTACACCAGTAACGAAAAACGTTTAGTCTACTTACAGGGACGTATCATTTCCTTTCAGCTTGATACTTCCATGTCGTATTCAGAGTGATTTTGACTTATGTGTTAGACAATCTTACTTATTTTATTCATGCATGCAAGAAAGATTTAATATATTGTGTCTGCTATCTCTCCGTCAGTATCTGCTTCTGTACGTATTTAGCCCCACACATCATATCAGATTACGAATCTGTGGCAGGAAATAAGCTTCTCCCTCGAATTCAGCTAGAGAGATTCACACGTTTATTCGATAAGATTACGGAATTTTTTTCTGAAATTTGATCAGGATCAAGCAATCCAAAACATCATATATTTTCTGTAATGAATTTTTCTATCCGAAGAACATTATACACAGTTATAAAAAGCGTTGATCGGTTAAAACTTTGTACTAAATCGGAACTTGTGCCAGGACCCTTACATTTCACGGATAATACTGTTACCCAAAGAACTATTCAGCCACGTTTCAGAACACCATCCTGCCAGTACTTCTATTAAGTAAGCTACGTAGGTGTTCTCCTGTTTACCTTGCTGGTGTAGTTCACGTAGGAAAAAGAATGAAGAAAGGAGTGAAAGAAGATTAGGATTTTAGCGTCCCGTCGACATTGGGGTCAGAGACGGAGTATAAGCTCGGATTGGGGAAGGAAATCGGCCGTGGCCTTTCAAAAGAGCCATCCGGCTTTCACCTGAAACAGTTTAGACAGAACATAGATAACCTAAATCTGGGCGGCTGGACGCGTATTTGAACTGTTGTCCTCCCAAATGCAAGTCCAGTATGCCAACCAATATAGGAGAAAGAGAATCGTTGTGAACTGTTTAACAACATGCTGTGGGAAGAGGTATGGCCTGATTGAGGCTGTAAAACAAGTCTAGGCTAAGTAGCTCAGTCGGTAAGAGCATCAATCCTGAAAAATCTAGGCATCTGTTCGGCCACAAAACTTTGATGAGTGTGGAAGTTACATGGCACGGTCAAATACGTGAGGCAACTGACTTAGCAAACCAGCCTTGAGTTTATACCCCTACTCTCATGCTTAAAGAGCACTATCATCCTGGGATAAGCTACAGACGTACCTGAATTCGAAATACAGACAACACGTTGTGTATATGCAGTCGGGTGGTAGGTAATTACATTTTCTTGTATAGCATCGAGAGTACTTAATAGTTGATAACAACCGATAATTGCACATCATGGTATTTAGCAACATATTCTTCTATGTTATTGAAGGGGAAACTGATAAAAATAGTATTAACCTATTAAATTGTTCTGGAGTGAATATTGTGGTTAGTTAACGTCGTCCATGAGGTTGAAACTAAATAGCTCGTATACATGTCACTTCCGCCTGACATAGCGCATGCGATGACGCTAAAGCTTCCATGCGAAAAGACAAATGCGGGGGTTAGAATCTCTTACAACGTGCATTATGATGTCAGTTGCATTTGCTTATGCGAGGTGAACCTACGATAGTGATTGTACTATTGGGAGCTCTGTAATTTCAACTTGCTTCGTGTCTTGCATTAAGTGATTTTGCTGGTCGCGATGCCGCTACAACGGAAAGAAGTTCTTCAATAGACGTGCAAGTCACATTAATCTGACCACTGAGTTAATAGATCAACGACGAACTGAAACGGGTGTCTTGCGACGTCCGTCCCAAGCAGATACAAGGAAAACAAAAAAAGATGGGTAGAGCGTCTTCCATGAAAGCTGGAGGAGGTCGCGGGTTCGAGTCCCGGTCGGGGCACGCATTTCCAGCTTTCCCCATTGATGTATATCAACAACACCTGTCGGCAGCTAACGATTTCGATTTAATTATTATTCCCCTAATTTAAACCAATGGAAAGTCTGCAGAACGACCCCGATCGGGTTTTTCACGTTATGGGTCCCCAGACAAGAAACATAGCGCAGCTGGCCGCGGCACTGGAGTCAGCATGGCTTCAAATTTCTCTCTCCACAACGTCACTGACTTTCTTCCTGCACGTTTCGAGAGTTCCGTGCTGCAAAATATGGTTGTCTTGGTTTCTGACAGGTGGTCTCATTAATACGACAGGACAGGGTAACATGCTGATATTGACCCCCACGAGTAAGTTGGGGAATCTGTGAAGCATATCTTGAGCAGGTGACTGGAAAAGTTGCTTTGATGTGACGACGTTGGCCGGCCGCGGTGGTCTCGCGGTTCTAGGCGCTCAGTCCGGAACCGCGTGACTGCTACGGTCGCAGGTTCGAATCCTGCCTCGGGCATGGATGTGTGTGATGTCCTTAGGTTAGTTAGGTTTAAGTAGTTCTAAGTTCTAGGGGACTGCTGACCACAGATGTTAAGTCCCAAAGTGCTCAGAGCCATTTGAACGAAGAATGCATCAAACTGTTCAGGAGAGATCACATATTATTACGAGATAATAGCTAGAAAATGTCACTTTAAAACAGTTTCACTACACTTACTCCCCTTAAAAGTCTCATAGTGCTTACAGTCATTTGAACCATTTGACCGAATGAGAATCTGACACTAGCTGGTGCAGAGTGTAAGCAAATTGCCTGAAGCTCTGAGTCACTTCATTCGTCAGTAGAGATTTGGTATGCATGTAGTAGCTAAAATCTTATGTTTTGTGTGTTCATCAGCAACTCCAACAGCTTGCGTAGTCGAAGTATATTTGGAGGTTATTTTCGCTATCTGAAATCAATTTACCGATGGTGCCCGTGCGACGCTGAAGTTTAAAACACTGACACACGCAGATGCAGGCACAGCTGGAATCGGTCGTGGCCACGTCCACGCAACAGGGCGCTCGCGGAATGTACTGCCAATGAATGAAATGAAACCGCGCGGCGCGTTTATTTTTAGACCTGTGTACAAGTGCAGGCCTATCAGCGCATCCTGCAGCGTATCGGCGATCGCGGTGAGGATTAGTACACGGCATCGCGAAACGAGTGTTTGTCGACGGCGAGCAGTGATAAATGTTTCCGGGAAGGGCGGCAGCGGGCACTGCGACGGGCCGTGCCCTAATTTTAGCCGGCGAGAATGTCCGGCGCAGCCAGCCGGCTATAATAAGCGGCTGTTCGGGAGGCGCGTGAAGGTTAGCAGGCGGCCGGCCCGCCTAACCTGTCGCTGCGCCTCTTCCAAACAAACGCCGCGCCGCGAGGGATTCCCGTTCCTGCCCCCCGGATCCGCACTGCGCTGAGACGCGCCCACGTTCACGTTCGGCGCTTGGAACGGCGTGGCGCGCGTTCTCCGCAAGGACGGCCGCGCCCTGCTCTCACTGCCAAGTTTCGGCCTACTCTGCAGAGCGCGGCAATAACGTCCGCAGCACTATCACGATCCCTACAACAAAATTTTAAAAAAGAAACTTTCCGTCACACATGCCAAATTATATATTTTCAGGAAACGTTTGCCGATGCTTGGCCTTGGTGGTCTAGCTGGCAGAGCAGTATTCTCTGGCCCTGGATGTCGAGGGTTCAAGCACTGTCTGGGGCGGGGATGTTGCTCGTTCCAGTCACTTCACGACGACCTCAGATCCACTCGTCTAGCAATTAAATGAGTATCAGGAATCTTTCCCAGGAGTAGAAGGTGCCGGGGCGATGGTACTGCCACCCCTCCCCCCCCCCCCCCCCCCCGCCCTCCTAGTGCCACGGCGAATGAAGACTGTAGTCTCCCTGCAGTCATGCCTATGGCCCATCAGAGGCTTGTGCCACAGAAAACAGTCTATACTGGATTACACTCTTTGAAATTCTGGAGGGTGCACGTGCAGAATATATGGATCGAAAGTTTACCTACAACCAGTACAAAACCAGTCAGCAGTTACAGAAGTCGAAGGACATGAGAAGTTATGAAGAAAAGCAACGAGAAATTTGGAAATAGTTTTAGAGGTGTTCCAGAGATGAGATATAAAAACTTTGAAGTTTTCTGATGACACTGTAAATCAGTCAGAGATGGAAAAGGACTCTGAAGATCAGTTTATAAGAACGGACAGTGTCTTGAAAAGACGTTGTAAGATGAACATCTCAAAAGTGAGAGATAGGTAAGATTAGGAAATGAGGCAAGAAAAGCAGTAGATTAGTTTTTCAATTTTGGCAGGAAAATAACTGATGATGTCTGAAGTACAGAAATTGTGGTGTCACCGCCAGACACCACACTTGCTAGGTTGTAGCCTTTAAATCGGCCGTGGTCCGTTAGTATACGTCGGACCCGCGTGTCGCCACTATCAGTGATTGCAGACCGAGCGCCGCCCCACGCCAGGTCTAGTCTAGAGAGACTCCCTAGCACTCGCCTCAGTTGTACAGCCGATTTTGCTAGCGATGGTTCACTGACTACATACGATCTCATTTGCAGAGACAACAGTAGCATAGCCTTCAGCTACGTCATTTGCTACGACCTAGCAAGGCGCCATTGTTACTATTCTGAACAGATCATATTGTGAATCATGTATCGTCAAGAGCGACGTTCATCATTAATGGATTACAGTTAAGTATCAAAGTAATTACGTCCGCTTTCTGAATTCTAATTCCTTGTCATGTTCCAGACCTCACGTCAGTATAGTCCTTCCCTCCTCATGCCAGCCTGCGTGACCTAAAACGCATGCATTTCGGCCTCCTCTATTAACACGGTATTGGCTCTTCCGCCAACACAACAGAAACTATGCAGGGTGTTTGGAGTATAATTTTTATTGGTGATTGAATACAGTTTCCTGACGAAATTAGATTAATATTTATTTCATTTGCAGACTGATAACCATAACTGTTTAGAGTTTTATGTTTTTAGATTGATTATTACTTCCAAATACTTGTGGCAAGAACAAGCTTGTATGCTTATTTTTCCCCTGGGCAGAAGGTCAGGTATTAAAGTGTGGACACCTGGAAACCAAACTGTTAACCTATACTGACAGGTGTAGTCCACGTAGTGGTACAGTTATGACCATGCAGACATTAGATAGTAAACCACGGGATGTGTTTGTTTGCGAGAAGATGTTAGATGCTTTAAAAAATACATAATAGGGAAAGGATACATTTATTGACTCCAAATATGAAATTAAATGTGTATTAGCTAGTCTTTCCTGATGCTGTCTTTTCTAGAGTACAGTCTTGTATCAGAATTAAGGGGTTGCGGGAAGAGTCCAAAAATTGTTCAAGCGAACTAACTGCAATCACGGAATGCACAGTGACTTTCATGGTGTTAACTCAAAAACAAATAGAACTACAGAAGGGAATACATCGCACCTGTGCTTAGAGTTGAAAGTAGGCTGATCATTGAGTCAAAGTACATAGCTTCAAAGTTAAGCTTGAAGTGGTCAAAATGTTATTAAATTACTTTAATGTCCCTAAGCATCATCTTACGGCTGCAGCTCAGTCTCACTCTTGTACTCTAGGTGCAGGCTGAAGTTGCTGCAGAATTATTCATTCGCAGCAGCAACGACTGCTACCAACAGCAAAGTGCAAATCAGCCCCAAATTTCTCTGAGTCCTTTGACACATGAGCTCTGTTGATGGCAGGCGAGCAGCATCTCTCGACGGATTGGTTTTGCTATCAAGGTTTCCGAAGATCTGTGATAAAATGTTTTCTGCAAGGAAACTTCGCACTGGTGCATTTCACGTCACTGTATTCTACTTGGATGGGCTGACCAATAAAATTGCTCCTTAGAACACGCTAGACCCCTTCCCTGGGCCGTCCTCTATTCAGTTAACCAGTAATGCGTGTTCTACAATTTTACGCTGAATACAGTTGTCTCGCTTCCCATTTCTCTCTTTAATCAATGAGGTGGTCTTCGTTGGCACAGCACAGCTTCTTTGTCTGGCCTCTTACTTATTTAAGTGAGCCAATTCGTGTGATTCTTATATCACCTTTTTATTTTTTTATTTTTCTGTATTTTTTTATCTTATTTTTGTGAAGCTGACAAGGTATCGCACGCCTTCAAAGGCCCAGAAACTTTGGATCCGCATTCCATTTTCGAGATGTTTATCCCTGGTGTCTGGTGCCTTACAAAGCAACAACCTCAGGTACCTACTTTTGTGCACAATAGTGCCTTCTACAAATAACATTACTCGTCTTTCCACACTTATCGATTGTAAAAAGTTTTGTAGCAGTGATCTTGTGCCATAGGAGACCTTATCTGCGTCTGTCCACAGTGCTTTGGGCACCTTAGTGTGGCAGTACAAAGAGGATTACAGCCCACGGTTTATTGACCTACACCTCCTGTGCTCTGAGCATGGAAGTCTGCTTTTACTGCTCTGGCGCCCATATGCTTCTGCACCATCCAGACTGCTTTCAGCATTCTCTCATTTATGCCAAGTGAATCCTATGCAAGCGTAAATAAAATGGAAGGTTACAATATTCAATTTTCAATAATCACTAATACTGTAGTTTATCATATTACTTGGTGTCGATTAAATATTATGATGAAACGGGACCTCCATTATGACATTACATACACAATGTTCTGCATGAAATGCATTATCGTTTAGATTGTGTCCACATAACCAAGGCAGATCATAAATAACTGTACTTATTATTTGAACATTTCTTTTACATTCCCTGTAATTCTGATTGGTACACTGCAATGCATTCAATAATTGTTATATTCATTTTCAACTGCCCTGCATATTTCACGACAATTTTGCAAATTACAAGTTAAGAACGCACAGATCCGCATTTCGGATGTGAAGACATCATAATTAAGGTCCTTATATAAGCAGAAGCATTGATCTTGATTCTGTGGATGAGCAAAATGAAAGTCACCTAGAAAATATTTATAAGACTGACTTGGAATTTCCCACATTATCGAACAGGAGAACTGACACTTGTAGAAAATGCTGGAAACCGTGAGTTTAGTCCAACAGTCAATTGCTGTCACATGTCTGCACATGCGCGTCTCCCGCAAGCTCTGTCATGAGTAAATCACTGTGTCATTACGATTGAATGCATGAGAGGAATTAGTGACCAACTGAATACAACAGAAAATGGGGGTACTTATAAAACAGCGCGTTTTCGTTGTTGGGTTTTATGTGGAGCGCAGATCGCGGGAAACAAGTGCGAAACTATTTGCACAGGAGTGTGAGACCACAAAACCTCCAGCAAAATCTGGATTGCAAACCTTAGTGGCAAAATGGCCCGATACGGTCTCTACAGTAAATAAAAATCGTAACTATCCGAAAAGAGTCTGTAAACCAGAAAACACTGCTTGAGTGCAGGAAAATGGTTCAAATAGTTCTGAGCACTATGAGACTCAACATCTGAAGTCATCAGCCCCCTAGAACGTAGAACTACTTATACCTAACTAACCTAAGGACATCACACACTTCCATGCCCTAGGCAGAATTCGAACCTGTGACCGTAGCGGTCGCGCTGTTCCAGACTGAAGCCCCTAGAACCGTTCAGCCGCAATGGCCGGCCTTGAGTGCAGGAAAGACAAAAACAAAGTCCCATGAAATGGCAATAGCGTTTATCTGTGAAAGTGGTATTAAAAAGATCATGGTGTTGTATCATTATCAAAAGTATCTGTATATGTATCCTTATAAAGTTAATGCTGCGCATGACTTAAAGTGATCAGACGAACTTTTGCATGTGGCGTTCTCTCAGTGGTTTATAACTGATGTGGAATCAGGTCTTTTGGATCATAAGTTTTGCATTTCTTCAGATGAAGGCTGGTAAAGAATACTCCCTGGTTCAGCCTGTAAGGAGTACCTACCACTATACCTAAGAAATTCACATCAGTCCCTTGGTGTCCTGTGTGTAATTTCCTGTGTCAGATCATAACGCTATTACTTCGGTAAACTGTTAATGCTAAGTGGTATGTTCATGAACAGTTTAACCCATAGGTGGATCAGCTCGTAGAATATGAACTACTATATGGATATTTTCAGCAATATGGAGTAACAGCACCCACACCGCCTTGATAACCTTGCCGTGAGTGCATGAGATATCCGGTGACAGTAAACAGAGGCGCAGCAATCTCCAGGCCACCTCGATAGCCTCATCTCTCTTCCTGTGACTTTTATCTGTGGGGAAAAACGAAGGGTCAGGTGTAATCAATTAATCCTCATACTCTAGAAGAGCTGCAATAAAACATTAAAAACGCTACTACTGCTATCTCTTTGCAGAGCTGCTACGCACACAATTTGATAAATCGAGTGCAGCGTTGCATCTTCTTGATTTTTAATAACTAGAATCAGTCCCATGTCAGTCTTATTGTGAATATTTTCCAAAAAAAATGGTTCAAATGGCTCTGAGCACTATGGGACTCAACTGCTGTGGTCATTAGTCCCCTAGAACTTAGAACTACTTAAACCTAACTAACCTAAGGACATCACACACATCCATGCCCGAGGCAGGATTCGAACCTGCGACCGTAGCAGTCGCACGGTTCCGGACTGCGCGCCTAGAACCGCGAGACCACCGCGGCCGGCGAATATTTTCCAGGCCAGTTTTGTTTAACCCACTCTGCAAAAACGCTACAGAAAGACAGTGGCTAGATTTTATTAGTAAATTTTCCATGTGTGTCACTGTTTCTTAGTTTTTTGTTTTCCAAGAACGGCCACTACCGCTATTGTGGTATCGACCAGAGATCGGGGTGTCATACCAAAGTCGCAACGCGAATCTATACCATAGGCATTAAACAGGGCTCACTGCAATCCGCAGCGACGTATGGGAGGCGCTCCAAGAAGCAAGGCCTCTCTCTCAGCAACAGCAGCGCCGTCACACACAGGTCAGTATAGGGTCAAGCACGTAAGAGCTCAGTCCAGTTCGAGACATCAGCTTCAGCAGTCAACATTATGAAGGAACAATGATCCTCCAGTTTCAGATGAAAATGTACTTTCATTAAAGTGGAACATTGCATTTCCAGAGAAGAAATTGTGATTGTGTGCCTCAAGTGATGCTTTCATACTCAATGACAGATGTAAATTAACCAGTATTCCTGTGGAAAAGAAGTGTGTCAAAACTAAGTAAATCTTTCATTCAATTATGTACTAAATTGTGCTAATCTGTCTCGAGTTCTAGTTTCATGATCCTTCTCCCAAAGCAATCAAACAACCCAACCCAAAATTATGCCCAAACGAAAGTGGTTTCTTCTGGTCGTAACAGATACTATGCAAAAAATAGAACGAAGTCATTTAAATATATCCACCATAAACGCTGTTTCTCGAGAAACTGCAACTGTGTTAATAACCGTTTAAATAGTAAAGCACAGCACTACCCACCTATTCTTTAATTATTTTACATCAGCAGTACTGCTTACCAAAGCGTTTGAATACAGTGAAATGCGTTCAGTTTAGTGGGTTACGTTTGTATTTATATTAAAGTGTCACTTTGGGTAACAACAATGACTATTTAAAATAGTATTTTCCCTTTTCATTCTATTTTTTAAACTATTTTCTTGCAATGAAATTTTTTTCAATGGTTAAATGTGAGAGACGTCTGTGAAAACTGAACATTTCTATACGTGTGTAATTTAGTTGTTAATTGGACGTGTAAGAGAAACATTTAAAAATAAAATCGAATTACTGTCTAGAATGATGTTACCAATTCCTTCTGCCTTTTATGTTGTATAAAAATTTCTGCTACTTCCGATGAATTTGCATGTGATTTATGGATGTGATGGAGTATCTTATGTTCTTCTTATGAATGGGTATCAAGTGCATTTTTTTACATGTGTTGCTAAGCCTAATTTTTTCCCTTATCTTTGTAATAGTTCATATGTCCAGAAGAGATCCGCCGCTCTGTCCTATGTGGAAGATTGAGCAAGTTTTACGTGTGATTTCAGCTAGAGTTTATCGATTGTGGAAAATCCGCTTTCGCTTTATGTAGCTTAGGTAGGATTTTGGGGAACGTAACCTGGTCAAACACTGGATAATACATAAGTGGTATAGAATTTTACAATTTAAATCGGAAGTCTTTTTGCTGTGTGAAGCTGTTTCTTATTTTGATTAAACACATTATTTCACTTCTTTTGCTTTTAGCTTCCTTGGACACGATCAAGCGATGTCATGGGAAGAGCAATAAGTTACAGACAGACCGTTCCACTTGATTTCTTGTTAGGACAGCGCGACATAATAATTCGTAAAATCATAATTTTATTACATATTCTTCTGTTCCTAAATACTGAGCATTAGTAATCCTCTATTTTTCTCTACACCATTCTCCTTAACAACCTTATCAGTTTTGTTCATTATCAGATTGCTTCACTGCTCATAAAAATAGTATCATACTAAGAGACTCTCTCTACAAAATTATTATTTGAGTGAGCATAACTAATTAATATACAGTTATAGGAAAAAAAGCACCCTCGTGGTCTTGCACTTGGCATCACTAGCTGCAGACATCGAGGTTCAGTTACCTATTACAATCTAGGGCGTTCGAGAATGGCTTCTACTTAGCCTCGCGAGGAGGAAATACGAATATGCATGAATAAATAACCAGAGAAATCGACACACAAGTTTTTAAATGGTGTGCTGTCGAAAGATTTACTCCGGAAAGGGAGTTAATTGCTATTTACTTGCATAATCATTCTACAACAGAACTGAAATTAAGGACATTTTCCGATATCACATAAACGTGCAACACTCTTACCACTTGGAAAGTACAAACCTATGTAATTAAATTTTTGTTTGTCTCCATAAATATGTCTGTATGGATGGTTCCGATATAGTATTATAGCAAGCTTAGAGAAGCCAAAACAAAAAGTCGCAGTCCATCGCTATCTTATCAAAATAAAAATTAATTACTTAACTTTACTTTTCTGAATCTACAATTAAATATTATGACTATCTCTCGTACAGATCAAGCCATTGACCAGAAAAGCGACGTGCCTGGTCATCCCGAAGGATTGTTAAGAAACCTTATGTGCTACGTTGTAAGGAAAAGTGCCACCACACTATAGGTAGCGTTCGACACGACGTATGATTTTGTGTGTAGATGTCGTCGCCAAAGGTGAATTAACTCGGCTTCACCAGAAGGGGTGGAGGATAGTCATCATTTGTGAATGGATTCACTAGACTCAAGGAAACGTTGAAATTCTGGTTAGAAAGAACACCACTTTCAGGTGCAGACAGGTGTAAGGTATACGGTATAGTGGGCTGGTGTACGGTGCAGGGATAAGTCGTTTACCCTGCACATACGGACCAGTAATCCACTACTACACAACTACGCTACTGATGACAAAATTGTTGCTGACAGTATCTCTTTTAAAATATCTAGGAGTAACTAACCAGAGCGAACATAAGTGGAATTGCCACATAAAATAAATAGTAGGAAAACAGAAGCTAGACTTAGAAATATGGAAATTTGTGGTAAGGTCTTACGGGACCAAACTGCTGGATGTCATCGGACCCTAAGCTTACACACTACTTAAGCTAACTTACGCTAAGGACAGCACACACCCATGCCCGAGGCAGGACTCGAACCTCCGACGGGGAGAGCCGCGCGCCCCGTGCAAGGCGCCTAGACCGCTCGGCTACAACGCGTGTCCAGACTGAGATTCATAGGAAGAATATCAAGGAAATGTAACTCATCCACGAAGGAAGTAGCTTACAAGGCGCCTGTTCGACCGATTCCTGAGTACTGGTAATCAGTCTGGTATTATGACCAGATAATGTAAATGTCGTGTGACGAGGGCGTTCCGTCGGGTAGATCGTTCGCCAGGTGCAAGTATTTAGATTTGACGCCACTTCGGCAACTTGCGCGTCGATGGGGATGAAATGATGATTAGGATAACACAACACCCAGTCCTTGAGCGGAGAAAATCTCCGACCGAGCCGGGAATCGAGCCCAGGCCCTTAGGAATAACAGAAGAGCTAGAGAAAATCCAACAAAGAGCGGCGCGTTTCGTCACAGCTGCGATTAGTCGGCGCGAGGGCGTTAACGAGATACTCATAAGAACTCCAGTGGCAGACCTTACAAAATGGCGTGTGCGTAACGGCGATGTTTAGTTCTGAAATTTCGAGTGAACACTTTCCGGGAAGAGTCGGACAATGTATTACGCCATCCCACATACACCTCACGACATAGCCACGACGAGAAAATTCGAGAAATTAGAGGTAGTACAGAAGCTTACCGACAATCGTTCGCGAGTGGAACAGGAAACAGAGAATCAGTTAGTGGGAGCCGAAGTACCCTCTATCATACACTGCCAGGTGGCTTGCAGGGTATGATGTAGATGTAGGGCCAGTAGCACGCCGCTATCCGTGACACTTGTCACAGCGGCGGTCGGCGGGAGTGGTTGGTGTAGCAGGGGATGTAGGGCACATGCAGCTGCAGGTGTGCGGTGCAATGTGGGCGAACAGATGGCGGGCCGCAGCTGGCAGCTGGCGCAGCGCCCCGGGCAGCTGCCAGCTGACTGGCCGTCTGAGGCGCCCAGAATACGACGGCACAGCCTCGCCGTTGCCACAAACGGACGAGCGAGCACCGCGAGGACCCCGAGCAGGTTAACGCGACGGTTAGTGGCACACGGGAACTTTATGTTCGCTTTCGTGGCTCACCAACAAAGAGGCCGTACGCTCACGGGAAACGACCAACCCATTTAAACACTTGGTTGTCGCCTGAGGACAAGCTGCACGAGAAAAGTATTTCTTGTTGTAGAACGTTCTTTCCAACTCTTCTAACGTTTTGTGTGATGAGGAGTAGTGATCAAGACATAAACTTTAAATATTGATTTAGTCATACATGGTTCGTATGGCTCTGAGCACTATGGGACTTACCTGCTCAGGTCATCATTCCCCTACAACTTAGAACTACTTAAACATAACCAACCTAAGAACATCATACACATTCACGCCCGAGGCAGGATTCGAACCTGCGACGGCGGTCGCGCGGTTCCAGACTGTAGCGCCTAGAACCGCTCGGCCACCCTGGCCGGCTATTGATTTAGACTTTAACGGTTTCGATGCCGCATCATAGTTAGACTGAGCTAGTGCTTATCTTTCATGTCTTCTTTCTGTCGGATCAACGGGTGTACTGCTATGCAAGAGGACGGCGAAGGGGCAACACGCAGCGCCCTATTACGTAAAGGAAGATACCATTTCCAGCAGGTTGTTAGTCTAAGAGAGTATTTTATGAGGCAGTTCCAGCTAGTTTCCAACTAGTGCTCAATATGATGTGAAAAAAATGCATCTAAAAACACGATGTAAGTATGTTTCCAAAGCCGTAATCCACAACTCTCCACCTCACATGATGGTTCTACTTTCCTCCCTCCCGTTTTCTTCACACTGCATATTCTTAGTCACTGCCTTCGGTTCCAGAGGCCCCCCATGGAGATACTCATCATTCCACCTTCGTGATAATCATGATCATTTCTAAGCATCAGCAGCACAACCAGTATACCGTAACATCATTCACATTATCATCAGCGATTTTATTTTAAGTGTAATATCAAATCATGTAAGAAGTTTCAAAAATTCAGCAATATTGTACTGAAGTGAGATTTTTAAAAATCTTTATTTTTTCTTTAGTCTTTCTGTAAAGATTGCAAATATTTTCCACCAAAATATTTTTAAAAGGTCATCACTTATTCGCATCTGTTTTTATTTATTCTAAGCTACCTTTTCAATTTGTGTAATTAAGGTTGAAGAGCGATTTATCCGTCCCAGATAACAATAACGGGGAGAAAATAACAGTCTAATGGATAATAAATAGTTCTCTAAATTTATAGTGCCCACCAAGAACAAATCAATTCTACAGCTGCGCAAAACAACTCAAAATATAGGAAGTACATCGACAGCTCATAAAATGCAAAGGAATGAATATGGGGTAATAATATATACAACTTTTTTCTTTCCTTGCGTAAATACGCTGTGATCCAATATGTGTGTGTTTTTAGATATTTTTTTCCCGTGGGGAACAGTTTTCGAGAAAGGTCTGCATTTGCTAATTATATTACATCAAGGGAGGATGGAAACTAACATATGATACAGTATTTTGTTAGTATTTGCTTTGTAAAATTTATTCTAAATGAATATTTACCGGAAAGTGACAAAAATAAGCGTCAACAAAGTGACATACTTTACAGTTTTTTTCTAAAATATCGTTGCATCTGAATAGCAATGTATTACCGCTTTGGTTGTCACTGGATGAATCAATAGCTACACTATTTTAAAATATATTCATAAGTACAACCCATAAAAATGGCCATTCTTGAGTCAAAGGCCAAGGTATAATCGAATCACACGAGTTATAATGTAAACGTAAGATGTTCGCCACATTACCGAACTTCATCGTCAAACATATATCAAATTCATGTAGAAGACGAGTCAACTTTTTCTTCTTGTAGTGAATGCTATTCTTGTCTTACATAGGAAATATCCACAATCCTTTATATCTATAACAGAGCTGTCTTTACGGAATATGATGTTCAGTGGAGGCTTCATTACGCTCGTTAAAGCAGTTCATCATACGTGCCTTCGAAGACACGTTCCACCTCAAAATTCTATGTGCTTCGATTATGCCATTCACCGGCATTCTGTAATTTGTGGGTTTCGGCGTTAACCGTTTTTGAAAACGGTCAGCTTCCTGAAGTTCTCTGACTTGTGGGTACACATATTCATCTGCCTTTATTTTCGTAGCTGAAAGGCGAGGGAATCTGACATCCAGATAGAACAATCCTTTTGATACTGATCCACAGCCCTTACGAATTGTTTCATTACGCGAAGTTTACTGTCAAGAGGTGAAATTATTTATATCTTCAAGATATAATAATTTAACGATTTACTTTTTTCTTTTTTACAAAGTTTTCATTCTCACTCAGGCCATTTCTTTTTTAGGAAGACATAAATGTGTTAGTAGTTTCCCACCAGCAAAGTAAATACGTATACTTCGTGCATTTCCAATAACAAATCATTTACACGCTATTCACTATGTATTAATTAATAACGTCGCATATCTCTCCAAAGGCAGTATATTCTACCGAAAAAGAAGAGAAAAAGCCAGTGTAGCCATATAAAGCGTGTCCATATTCGGAACTAATCTTTTAACAAAAATAATCGGCATATGTACTAAAAGCGAAGGCTAAGTATGCTGGTATGCCACTAAAGTCTGATAACGGAGCTGCACCGACATATTTGTTTTGCGAATTTTCCAGCTTTTTTCCTAGACTTTCTACTACAGACATTAAGAATGTTTTTCTCATATCAATATATATTTTGCTTTCTAGGAGCTAGTATTGTTACGTGAGCATAACAAAGGAGGGGTAACGACGGAAATAAATTTTCAAAATTACTTTATACAACAGTTGGCGACTTTTCTGTCAGGCAGTTAGATTTAGTAGATTTTGAGTCGGCCAACCATCGTATCATATGTTTGCACGGAGCGCTTTTAAAACTACTCACGTGCCCTTCATAATGTGGCTGACAGTTTCTATGACATCAATTTGTTCGTCGCGCTGTTGCTGAACTCATATAAACCGCGCTGTCACTTTAACTAGGTCCACAATATTCTCGCTGATTTATTAAGCAAGACACAACGTGATAGTCCCTCATATATTGTTCATTCGAAAACCCACTGCTGTTTCAGTATAATAGTCTTTAAAATCATATTACAATAAATGAAAGACAATCAGAGTAGTAACTGTACAACAATAATTTATCTCTTTGCCTCTATTACATGTCGACAGTCTTATGATCGATATCATGAATTTTTTCATCAACAAACTAAATGTACCGAATAAATGCTGCAAAAAAAGCAGCTGTTGTGAGACCACAGTGAGTTAATTTGTGTTTTCTATCTAAAGTGTCATAACGTTCTTGACACAGGTATTATTTGGGACGAATAACGTGTGATAAATTACTTCAAATATGAAGTAAAACTCTATATCGCGAAATATACGACAGTGCTTCCGTTCGCAAAAATGAAACCAATTATAGATACGTTTCATTGTTTACAAAGTTCTAGATAGAGTAACGAAACATGTTGATTAACAGCTTTTCCTGCCATTTATTTTATTGGATCACGTAATAAAGACGAGTTTTTTTGTGTCAGCTGAACGAAACTCGCCGACTGTTTCACGATGTGAAATATGGAAGGACGTTCTCAGAAATGATTCACATGTTGCCCTCACGCAACGAACTCTCAATACAGATAAATTCTGTTATGCAAGTGGAACAGATAAGTGTAGTCAGACGTTGATCACAAATGGTGTCTTTGATAGTCAACGTAGCCGATAATTTATCTCAATGAACCGAAACTGAAAGACAAGAACTATAGCTCGCTTTTGCCTACTAAAAGATAACATACGGTAATATTTTTCTTACTATTGTTTTAACTGTCAGAATTCAAAGTTTGGTTACTAATACAGACGCGTAATGTATAAGCGATTACATAATTGCGGTTCGGTTATCAGACCAAATAGTATCGCAGCGTAATGACTGAATTATGAATTGAGTGTAGTTTTCAGATACTTCGTTTCAGAAAAAAACATGCTTTGTACGCAAACAAATTTTTATTACTTGAGTAATAGAGTGAACAGACAAATATCGCATTAAAATTTCTTCTGCACCATCTGTGGCGAATTTTGGTGCTTGGTACTGTTACACGAACTTTCCCTAGTCACGTCAACAAAGTAGCTGTTAACCTGAAAAGACCGTATATTACGATGACAACCCGTCACTGCCGCAGAAGTGCGGAAACTGTGACATTCTGTGCATTCTGTCATCGTTCTATGCTGTAAAGTGTCTGGCTGTATGGACTGAGAATAATAATAATTTCATGTTGATTTTCCAACAGCTATAAGATTCAGACTTTTGGGCATCGCACCTATTATTAAAAAGGGATAAAAGTATCCCCGAGGACAGTTACGAAAATAAATAAATGAATAAAAATGTGATATATTTGCATCTATATCTATAATCCTCAAGATACCTTACGTTGTGTGCTGGGGGGTGTTTTTACCAGTGTCCCTTCCCCCTGTTCCTGCTCCAATCGCGCAGGCTTGGCAGATGATCGTTGGCTGGCAAGCCTCACTGGGCTAGAATCTCTGTAATTTTACGTTCATCGTCTTTTCGAGAGGTATACGACTCGTTGTTGAGTCTTCTAGGAGTGTACGCTCTCGGATTTTTAACAGTACACCAAAACGGGACACAGAATGCCTCTCTTGCAGCGCCTGCCACTGGAGTAGCCTGAGATTCTCCTGGCTTTCGTGTTTACTAAATAAACGCTTAACGAAATGCAACGATCATTGTAAATCTACACTAAACGAAACTAAACTCCGTCCAAGAAGATCTCGGAAGACCCTAACGGTACGGACTGCTATGTCATCATCAGCCTTTGGGAGTCACTGGATACGTATATGGAGGGAGCGTGTTGTCACGACAACGCTGTCCCAATCATTGTGTTTTGGTGACCGGAACTGCTACCTCTCAGTCAAGCAGCTCCTGAGCTTGTCTCACAAAGGGTGAGTGCAAGCCGCTTGCCAAAAGCGCTTGACACACACGACAGTCACCTAATCCCGACAACGCTTAACTTCGGTTATCTGACGGGAACCGGTGTTACCACTGCGGTAAGGTCGTTGGCATCTCTAAACTATAATTATAATTACCCATGTAACATTAGTGATGAACGTGTCACTGCCGGCTTCTGCTGTAAACATAACTCCAGTACCGGTAATAGGTGTTTTGTGACTTGACGACTTGTTTGACTACGAGCAGAAGTACAGTAAAAAGTTCAGATACTACTAAAAGATTTTGAAATTCGAAATATTAAAGGAAAGCAATTTAATATTGAAAAAATCGAGGTTATTGGTGCCATATATACCCTGTTGCCAAAATGCTGTCATGAGCAAATGGTAGGTACCTAGAGCGTGATGAGCAGTGTTGATTCAAATCCAGTCCTAAGTAAAGAAGAAACGGTAAACAACTGGCACCAAAAGAGGGGAAAAAAAGAATGTTCTCTGAAGAGAGGCAGTCTTGCACCATGATTAAACGAGATGAGTAGCACGATGTGGAAGTAAAGGATGATGCGATTCATCGGTAATATTTTACATGGCACCAAAAGATGTATAACAAGTTCGCAAGGGTCGACTATATATCTTTAGAGTGACCTGAGCAGATCGGAGCTACAGCAACTATGTTATTCCAATTGATGTTCCAAATATATGAATAAAGGAGGAAGGAAGGAAGCAAAATCAGTATTAAAATCGTGTCGACGACGAATCATTAGAGATGACTCACAAACTCGAACTGGGGAACGGTGGGGAACAAAATTAGCTCATGATTTCCATATAAACCGCTTCGTGTTTTGCCTACAGATATAAAACAGGAAATTAACCATCTGACTCTAAATTGATCACCAGGGAAAATATGAAATTGTGTAGTACGAAAATTGAAGAGGTATAGCGTAAGTCGATTTGGCTACGGAGAAGATAACCATCCGAAAGGAACAATTATAAACTTTCATTTAGAAGGCGAAAGGAGAATAAAAAATAGCAGTCTGTAGACTTCGAGAGAGTTTTCAGCAGTATTATATTGAAAAGGAAGAAATAAAAGTTCGGGTTGACTAAAATTAGGAAGAGACTGCAGTTTAATGTCACGTTATTTAACCTGTTGGTTGAAGAAGTTGTGAATGAAGCGACAAAAATTTATTAAAGTGGTCAAAAGTGCAAAGAGAACAGGTACAAATGCTTACTCATCATGCGACATAGCCATTTCGCATGATTTAGAGTAAAATTTGGATAGAATGTATAGACAGCTTTGTACATGTATGTAAAATTAAGTCGTACGGGGATTTAAGGAAATGGCTACAAGAGAGTGGGCGAAGGAGAAGATGTCACATATTGACCTACTTTTAAGGAAGAAATTTGTGGAATTATTCATGTGCAGGACTGCATTACACGGAAGCGAAATGTGATCTATTGGAAAATTTGGAGTGAAGATACTGTTTTGCTTTTTCCTGAAACGGTTCTGATTATGCAGGTAGTTCACAGAGCCTCTTCCAAGCTTCTCATTTCTCCCTAAGTCTATCATTTAACATCTCCTCCGATACAGTCCTCTTCGGTCGACACCATCCTTCACATGGTCTCTCCATTTTGTTCGTGGTATTCAAACTGGTCTTCGTCCAGATTCTGCCTATTCTAGGGCTGTTCCTGGAAGTCTTTCAGGTCTCATTTATTTAATGTGGCCAAATCAATTAAACCTACTACTTTCCATAGCTTTTTTAGATGCTTGATCTGCAGGGTGTTCTGTATTATTTCGTTCCTTATCCTGTCCCTTCCAAATTTTCATTATGTCCGATACACAATAATAAACTTTTTGCCAGTTTTCTAATCTCCCCGAAATTCCATCCTTTATGTTTCCTTCCTTGTTTAATTTACTTTCTAGGTAGTCGAAACATCTACTTTTTTTAAAAAATCTACCGTTGACCATTGGTGTTGTACACGACTATATTAAAAAGCACTAGTGACGGCACACCTCCTCGCCGAACCCCCTTGCCTGTCATGAACCATTCTGATCTTTTGTCGTCTATTATAACACAATTTAGACATTATTTACACATGTTTCTGAGTATCTGTTGCATTCCTTTTGACAGTTCCAGTCTATTCAGACCCTGCCATACTTGTTCCCTTCTAATAGTGCCATAAGCCTTTTTTATATCTATGAATTCTTTCCCAAATTTCCATTTCTTTCCTGTAGCCTGTCTGTCTGTAAATATGGCCTCTATAGTTGACATTCCAGGTCGAAATCATTTTTGTTCCTCTCTTAACTGTAGTTTTGTCTTATTCTCAATTTTCTGTAAAATTATCTTTTCCTAAATCTTCATGCCGTGGCACAGTAGTGCTATTCCTCTGTAATTCTCACAGAGCGCCTTGCTACTCTTCTTAACAGTAGGTACAATAATTGTTTTTGTCCAGTCATCAGTAATCTTTCCATATTCGCATATCATCCTCATTATTCTATACAAACATTGAGATGTAATGGACAGATAACTAAGTCTGTGGTGAATTGTTAGCAACGGTGGATACAAATTAGTGAGATACCTAATGCGACAGCCAGACATGTTACTGGAGGGTGTAGTAGCTGGGGAAGTTGTATGAGTACATTAGAGTAAGAGGTACACAACAAATACCGCTAGACGTCACAACCACTGGGGCAGAGCCTCTCGTCTGGCATCTGTCAAGTGGGTGCAGCACCCTTCAGACGGCGCTCATCCTGCTTCTGCGCCATTCCTCCAGTACATCGTACCACCACCACCTAAAGAAAAAGCAGCGGCGCGCGCGGTCCGATATCGTGCAGAGCGGGCTAGGCCCGGCGAGGCACTGCACTAACAGAATCGACACGCAAACCCTACACTCTTTCTCAAACGATTTTAAAGGACCTGTTCGGTAAACTCTTCATTTATAGCCGGCCGCGGTGGTCTCGCGGTTCTAGGCGCGCAGTCCGGAACCGTGCGACTGCTACGGCCGCAGGTTCGAATCCTGCCTCGGGCATGGATGTGTGTGATGTCCTTAGGTTAGTTAGGTTTAAGTAGTTCTAAGTTCTAGGGGACTAATGACCACAGCAGTTGAGTCCCATAGTGCTCAGAGCCATTTTTTTTCTTCATTTATACGTTACTCGTAGCTTTACATGTCAGTTTCATTGTGAAGTGCCCATAATTTCACTAATGGTTATAGTTATTGCGACATTGAACATATAAACAACAAATTCGAAAATGTTGCAATGAAAAATAACGGTAGCTATGAATTTACGTGTGGGGTATATTAGACGATATGTTGCTGTATATGAAATGTGCAAACATTCGAATTTTTGTTTAAACTTGAAAGGGGATCAATATCTGCTTGCAGTTCCGAGAAAGTTGATGTTGTGTGTAGCATGTTCACTTCCGATAGCACGAGAGCGTGACGTGTCTTCACACCGAGCGCACTGCAGCCTTGTCTTAGGTGATGATGGCCATACTCGTCTGTTTATGGAGTGCACAGTAGCCAGCAGGGAACGATGTCAACCACTGGCTACTTTGCTTCCACGTCGTGCTGGCAGACACGGAAATTCTGCCGCCGAGAGGTACCAAAACACTACACGCCCTAGACACTCAAAGGCTTAGGAACGAACAGTGAGACAGTACCCAGTACCGCTTAGAGCCTGCAAGGTGTTTAATACGTGCTCTGAAGACTACCTTCCGACTTAGCAATCGTTATTTACGGAGAACTTGAACCAGTCCAGAGTGGCTGCAATATTACATTCGGTTATAGTGACAAGATCAAATACTGCCAAGGCAGCAAAATTGTTCTACATGTCATTGTATTACTGTAAGACATCAAGTGTCACGCATCAAACTGTGCAAAATTAAGCACAAGTTGTAACATACTCTTAATAAATGTTACTTGTTACTTCTCACTGTGTTGCCACATCTTTCTTGTAGTTCTGTCTGGTCCCGGCGGAGGTTCGAGTCCTCCCTCTGGTATGGGTGTGTGTGTTTGTCCTTAGGATAATTTAGGTTAAGTACTGTGTAAGCTTAGGAACTGATGACCTTAGAAGTTAAGTCCCATAAGATTTCACACACATTTTTTATAGTTCTGTCCTATCATACAAGTGTTTATTTCCAAGCGTGCAAGTCAGCCACGATTAAGGAATCATAGCAGGGGCAAAGGTTCCTGCTATTGTAGATGTTTGAGCTGTATTAAGAATAGCATTCAGTTACTACATTCACTGCAATATGTAAAACAGATTTTGGTGGACATTGGTCTAGTACATATGCAGAAATAGAAAGATCAGCTCCAGACCTAAAAACGGATAATGATTACTTTGTTGTTTAAGAGCTGTTCCACTGGCGACAGAATTGTCCTTTCACATCTTGAGTCACACAGACAAGACCAAATACCGGTAGAGTCTGGGAGGTTGCAAGGAAATTGACACAAATATTTTTATCTAATGTCATGTTTTCGTATGAGGACTTTTTAAAACGGTAGATGGAGTTTTGTCTATCTATCTATCTATCTATCTATCTATCTATCTATCTATCTATCTATCTATATCCGAATCTCCCTCCAGCTACTGCCGGGTCTGGGTGCTGACGAGTCCTCTCCATTTGGCTCGGTCCTCCCACCACTTTTCTTTCTCCACTTGCTGCCAGGTCACACCTCTCCTTTCAACAGATATTCTCACTCCTATTTTCCACCGTGTTCTTGGGCGCCCTCTAGGTCTTTTCCCATCCATCTTTAGTTCTTCCATAATTTTGGGGAGTCTCTGCCCACGCATCCTCTTAACCTCCTTCTTCAATTTCTTCTCTCATACTTTCTTGTTTGAGGTCCTTTCTAATCTCTACACTCCTTACTCTGTCCATTCTTGTTTTTCCCTTTACTGCTCTGAGAAATTTCATTTCCCCTGCTTGCAGTCTGCTCTAGTCCCTTTCTCTGGATGAAAATTAACTAAACTCACAAACTCTTGGGGCGGCGGGGTGCATGGGACAATGAAAACACTTTTTCTAATGTGTTGTCCTGTGAGGACAAAAAGTAACTCAAACATGTTTTGATTTTTACGAAGAGATAACAGCGTTAACGGAACACAGTTATTTCATTTACAGAGTGTTCAAAAACGCCCCAAATAAAAACAGACGTAACACCGGTGGACCATGTTCAGAGTAACATGGTTAAAGACAGCAGGAGTGTCGTTGATTCCTACTGCTGCAGATATTATCCGGGTAATCAGATCCTCTTTGATTCAACACAGAGTTAGTAAATAAAGCTGCACATTTCGCGCCAAGTAGAGAAGTTCAGAGAGGTCATATCAGGTAATCGAGTAGGTCATAGTACAGGACCACCATTGCCACTCCACTTTTCTGTAAACTGTCGGTTCATCAACCGACGCACAGGACGACTGAGGTGTGCCGGCGCCCCGTCATGCCGTAACCACGTGTAATGTCTTGCAGCGAGTGGCACGTCATCCAGAAATTCTGGCAATGCACTGCCAAGGAAATTGTAATAATGGCTGTCATTTAACGGGCTAGGTAGGAGATATGGCCCAATCAAACAGTTACCAACAACATCTACCGACACATTCACGTAGAAGCGCTGCTGATGAGCGCGGGAAAATATGTCATGTGGATTAATCTCACTCAAAACATGTGAATTGTGAACGTTGAACATCCCATCAGGACCGAACATTGCTCTATTTGTAAAGAACATTGACGACGGAAGAGTAGGATACATCTGACACTGGCCCAGGTACCACTGTGCTCTGAGTGGATAATCACCTGGTTCCAGGTTGTGCACATGTGCCACGGGCTAACAGTTGTTCACGAAGGACGTTTCTTACATTCGTCGGATTCGTCCTCATGTTATGCGCAACTGCACGAGTGCCCAGAGCGATTACCTCACAGGTAATTATGACATTAGAGTAAAATGTTTATTTTGGTGTCCTGGGCAACATCTCAGCATGTGTCGGTTTAAATAATTTAAACCCTGTATATAGATATATTGGCGTACATCATTAGAGTGAACCGCAAGACGATCTCCAAACGAAGAACGATTTTATCACGTAATAGTTATCAGTAGTGTAGAGAGAGACGAACAAAGAAATCTATGAAAATATTTCCCAGAAGTGACAGATGAGTGCGGAATATGTTACAGTGCACACTTCATACTGCACTAACTAATGTACGTACGAAATTTACAGCCAAAAGAAAGAAACGAAGATATAAAGTTTACGTAAAACGCTTTCTCTTAAAAATCAAATGTCTAGAATCGCGCCGTCGTGGTCAAATCTAAAAACGCATGGGATTTCAACGAAGAAAGGCTTTTGTGGTTTGAATATGGATGAAAATAGACTGTCAGATTTGTTCTTTCCCGTTGTGTAAGGATAAGCGTTTGTATACGAGACGTCCGTGTATGCTGCAGAGCGGTGTGGCTGCGGTCGGTGCAGTAAATATCTCTTGGCCTTCCTCCAATTACGGTTTGTTTGAGGGCGCACTGGACAAGCGCCGCGCCTCCCAACTGGCTGTTTGACCCTCTAAACGGCCTGTTTACGGCCGCGACCACAACGCCGGATCATTCTTAACGGTGCAGTAAATAAAAGGTGAATTATGACTGCGGTATACGGCGTAAGACTAACGGCTACGGTGCGAGAAGGGAAATTCTGCCCAAGAGTTTTCTGTGCGCTGCGGGCAATAGATGAAACTGTTGCTCTCCAGTCTCGTGACGTAAATTCGAACTGGGGTTCGACATTAAGCAAAAGTTTACGGCAACTTTGGCTGAACTTGCCAAAAGACTATTCCTGTTCCTCAATGATTTCACACTGTTATTGAGCAGGAAAGACAGTTCTGGTAACAAGTAATAGCCATACATTGCCCGCCCGGTTAGGTGCAAACGCACAGCTTTCCGGATTGGGAAGGAGCGCCTGGTCCCCGGTACGAATCCGCCCTGCGGGCTTGTGTCGAGGTCCGGTGAGCCGGCCAGTATGTGGATGGTTTTTAGGTGGTTTTCCATCTGCCTCGGCGAATTCGGGCTGGTTCTCCTTATTCCAACTCAGCTACATTAAGTCGGCGATTGCTGCGCAAACAAGTTCTCTACGTACGCGTGCACCACCATTATTCTACCACACAAACATAGAGGTTACACAAGTCAGGGGTGGGGTGGGGGTGTGTCCACCGGGGGCCAAACCTCACAATAACCGTGAAAGAGTGGTTCGGTGCGGGGCGGCGGAGGGGTGAAGTGGACTGCGGTAGTCGTCGTGGGGTTGTGGACCACTGCGGCGGGGACGGAGCCTCTCCGTTGTTTCTAGGTCCCCGGTTAACATACAATACAATACCACACAATAGCCATGCATAACGGTACCACACATCTAACGGGTGGACTACGTGACGGCATCTTATATTAAGATCCAAACGTCAGATATGAAATCCCAGCTTCGCTAATGCAGCAGGATAAAATCGACCACATCGTGTAAAATCGTTGCAACTGAATTCGCTGGTCGCGAGTTCGGTGTCAGTGTGAAATTGCGTATGAATAAATAACTTGCTTACGACCGAGATTATGTAATAGATTCTCGTTGCAGTGCTTCACTTAAACAATTGAAACCTTTGAGGGAAATTTATAAATATAATGGATAGGGAAATAAAAAGCGTCGTACGATGAAGGAATTATCCGAATGGCGCCGGCCGGAGTGGCCGAGCGGTTCTAGGCGCTACAGTCTGGAACCGCGCGACCGCTACGGTCTTGGTTCGAATCCTGCCTCGGGCATGGATGTGTGTGCGATGTCCTTAGGTTAGTTAGGTTTAAGTAGTTCTAAGTTCTAGGGGACTGATGACCATAGCAGTTAAGTCCCATAGTGCTTAGAGCCATTTATCCGAATGGCACGGAAATCGGTAGATGTGATGAATATGTATAGACGAACAGATGGTTACAGTTTCAAAAAATTGAATGATTCATTCAAAAGAAATAGCTTTACAAAACAGAGCAACTCAATAACGCCTTGGTCCAAGCTATGGCCCTTACGCAAGATGTTATTTGCATTGTATTGATTGATAAAGCTGTTGAATGTTCTCCTGAGGGATATCGTACCAAATTCTGTCCAACTGGCTCATAAAATCGTAAAAATCCCCAGCTAGTTGAGGAGCCCTGTCGTTAATGCTCCAAACGTTCTCAATTGGGGAGAGATCCGATGACCTTGCTGGCCAAGGTACGGTTTGGGAAGCATGAAGACAAGCAGTGAACAATGTCACCGTTTGTTGACGGGAATTGGCTTGCTGAAATGTAAGCGCAGGATGATCCTCTACGAAGGCCAACAAAACGGTGCGTAGAGTATCATGTAAGGGTGCCGCAAATACAACCAAAGGGATCCTGCTGTGAAATAAAATGGCACCTCTGCTCATCACACCTGGTCGTCGGGCCGTATAGCGGTGTATTGGTGTCCCACTGCTGTCTGCTGCTGTCCAGGGCATCTCCAGAAATGTCTTCGCTGGTCTTCGGAGTTCATTCGAAGCGGGACTCATCGCTAGAGCCAAACCTACTCCGTCAATGAGATTCCAGGCCGAATGTTCTCGACACCACCGCAAACGGCCTTGTTGGTGTAAGAGGTCAATGGTAGTTGGCGCAACGGGCAGCGTGAGCTTAGGCCCCTCTCTGTGAGCCGCCTATTAATTATCCCTGTGCTCAATGAAGCACCAGTTACACGTCCTACCGATGAAAATGATGAATCCAGGGCTCTAAATGCCTCTGTGACGACTGGTCGATCTTCACGTACTGTCGTCTCTATAGGTCGACCGCTTCCTTTTTTACGCTATGTCTAGCCATGGTTCATCCATTCCTGCTGACATACCATGTAACATGTACACAATTTACTGACTGTAAAGATACAGCTGACTAGAGAGACAAGGTTTCATGTCGCGTGTTGCTTCTCCATTTGCAAAGGGTTTATATATCGATTGTCAGTTGTGTTTTAAAGTTCAGGTTCAGAAACTGTACGTAACCTTACATAATTGAATTTTTCGACTGTGATTGTTGGCTAATTTTACTATATTGTTTAATCCGTGTGTAATTACAAATGCTGAGTACACCGAAATATTATTTCTACACACGTTTTGTAAATGAAATATTGCCGCTGTTCGTAGAGGATACGGTAGACAGTGAAACGATAATTAAATCAACACCCCAAGTTGTCACCAGGCGTTAATATACATCAACGGGGACAATTGATAATGTGTGCCCCGACCGGGACTCGAACCCGGGATCTCCTGCTTACTTGGCAGACGCTCTATCCATCTTTTTTTTTTAATTTTTAAATTCTTTGTTCTCATTTTGTTCTATTTTGTTCTTTGTATATAATAGGGGCGGACGTCTCGTGACACCCGTTCAGGTTGTTCGTTGAATCGTTCACTCAGTTTTTTTTATTACAGAGGGTAGCTAAACCCTCTGACCGAACACGCTGAGCTACCGTGCCGGCGTTTTTTTTAGTTCGTTGCATCTGCTCGGGGCGGACGTCGTAAGACATCCATTTAAGTTCTTTGTTGATCTGTTAACTCAGTTTTTTTATTACAGAAGGCACATTACCCTCTGACCGAACACGCTGAGCTACCGTGCAGGCAACCATCTGAGCCACCGAGAGCACAGGCACAGAGGATAGTGCGACTGCAGCGATTAATCCCCTGTACTCTCCCCGTGAGACCCACATTCCCAACTTAATGTCCACACACTACATTCGTAGTGCACCTGCCCATTACAATCATAGGTCGCGGCAGACAATCTTACCGAGTCCCATAAGAGTTCGAGCAATGCGTGTGCATCCAGCACAGAAGAAGAAGGTCGATGGCCGGTTAGCCTTAACTATATGAACATGGTATCTGTTCTTTCGGACTGTCCGAAAGATCAGGTACCATCTTCATACGGTAAACAGTTTCCTAGCGGCGGAGTGTCACATTAAAGAATTTGCAAATGGCGAAAATGTGGAAGAGGCCGAAAGCAGTACTCACATAGTAGGACAGTGTTCATCAACATGCAGACGCAGATGTTCTGCGTTTACTGATGCTCTACATAGTCTACAAGAATACTGCGAAGGTTACGTGTGCACTGCCTGTATCCTTTACATTACGGCGGTTTCAACAATTTCGACGAGAGGATGAAGTTAGAAGATTGGAATTTAGTGTGTGGCTGTTTGAAAATTGCCGAGTAATTACAATAATCCTGTTACTGATGAAGCTCCGTTAGTCCTTGACGGTATAAGTAACACTCATAACCCACAACGGTGGTCCCACAAAAACTCGAAAGATTTTGTGGACCATCATTTTATAGAAAGCTTCCCTGTAAATGTGCTATGACAACCAGTTGACTGTGTTACCGTGTCATCTTACAGGCTCCAGTTATCTAGGACCTTTACTGACAGAGATTGGGTTGGCTACAAAGGCGAGTATATTTTCCCAGCATGTCTGCGTCCTTACGTATTCTAGTCGTTAGGAGGTACATCGCCTGAACTTTGCTGCCAACGGCCTTGTTAAAGAGGGCCGATAACATGACAAAGATTCAGGGCGCCTTCTTACATCTGCTGTGGGAAACTGACCCTGTAGGACGGAAGAATCAGCAATGATATAAGACATGAAGAGGAGAGAATGAATAGAATGGAAAGCGTACGTTGACGGTCTCTATGAAAGAGGGGATGGAGGGGGGGGGGGTGGATTAGTCTGATACGTGATAGGAGAAGAAAAGGGAGACGATACGGAAGACGTAGGGGATTCAGTCGGAGTTTAACATATTATTGGGGGAAGTGGCAATCAAGTGAGGTTTGTGTGTAGATTCTACGAAACTGGCGATATGAACGCAGATTTGCGGAGAAATATCATCCAGGCAATCCTGAAGATAGCAAGGGCAGATAACAGGAGGAAATGTTACAATATCAGCTTAACATCTATTCTTCCAAGACTCTGACAAGAATAATATACAGAACGATGCAAAAGACTGATGCTCTGTTCGATGACTGTCAGTTTGTCTTTCGGAAAGGTGGAGACACGAAAGAAGCAGTTGTGATATTGTGCTTGGTAATGGAAGAAATACCTATACAACCGAGGCACATACATGAGAAAGTCGACAACGTAAAAAATACAAGATGAGAAAAATTGGTGTCAGCTACAGGGAAAGTCCGGTAATACGTAGTTTGTACAAGGTCCAAGAACAATAAGAACTTAAGACCAAGATTGAAGTGCTCTGGTTAAAAAGGGTGAAAGGCACGTAATCAGTCTGTCTTCCTTACTGTCCAATTTGTATATCAAAGAAGTAATGGCGGAAATGAAAGAAATGTTTAAGATGAGGATTAAAATCAAGAGTGAAAGGTCTCAACATAAAATCGCTGATGACACTGCATTCCTTAATAAAAGCGAAGAAGTATTGTAGATTATTTATTGCCGCAGTTGGGGAAGACAGTGGACGCATGAGAAGCAGCAGCAGTTGCTGTTTATAAATAGGATTTAGGTAAGTTTTTTCTTCTCACTTGCTTCTGCAAATAAGGGAATTTAGTGTATTTTTACTGTATTGACAAGTGTAGAATAACTTTTTCTAGAGTTTTGGGTATGCATTAGTGCATTATGTGAACTTACTTTGCCGGCCGCGGTGGTCTCGCGGTTTTAGGCGCTCAGTCCAGAACCGCGCGACTGCTACGGTCGCAGGTTCGAATCCTGCCTCGGGCATGGATGTGTGTGATGTCCTTAGGTTAGTCAGGTTTAATTAGTTCTATGTTCTAGGCGACTGATGACCACAGATGTTAAGTCGAATAGTGCTCAGAGCCATTCTTTTAAACTTACTTTGGAGTCCAGAGTAAACAAGTAGTACCGTAGCAGAAGTACATAGATTACATCTAACGTTGGGGTTAGTGTTATATTCCGGGCGGTATAGACGAAAATTAATTAAAAATGAATAGGGAATGTGCCTGTTCCGTACGGATACAGTGAGAACTGAATACAGTCCATAAATAGCTGGAAGCAGCCTTCAGAGGGCTGCCCTGAGATGCTATGGGGTTGGGGCAACTAAGCCGAATGATTTGGCAAACCCGGAATCCTATAGCATAGACTGGAATCCTCGATATTGCAGTGACTTCCAATTCGTACGTCCCAGGCATTCGACACTTAGTTGACCGTGGATGGTGAACAGTGGCAGGTTCGCGAATCTCTGGGCGGAGAACTAAAACGTGTGCTGGCTGTATAACTACCTCCCCCCCCCCCCCTCCCTTCAAACACATTAAAACAGGTATGGGTACTGATATTGCTGAGCGTAGATATGAGCACGGGAAGTCCCGTCTGTTGGCACTGGGACCGATCTTCCTGAAAGGTCCGAACAAATGTCGAGAGACGGTTTGCTTATTATTGGGAGGCGGGTGATGGAGCCCCTTAGGGAAATAGTGGGCAGGTTTGGGAGGAAGAGAGGAAGACCAATGCCCAGTCTGTTTGCTTGCCGGAACGTCATGCCAAAGATGTGCAGAGGGCTCTGTCGGTAGCGATTTAGTTCACTGAGTGCAAACGGTTGCAAATTGTGGCTCACGTCGCTACGAATGACGCCAGCCGTCCAGGTTCAGAGGCCATCCCCATTTCATGCAGGCAGCTTGCTGTGCGGTGTGGAAACAGAGCTACGTATGGCATCATCGCCTTCAGAAACGATAGAAACCATGTATACTGGAGCCAGAAGCTCCGTCGACCTCACACATGTTTGTCCTAAATTAAATTGTGGACTTTTCATAAATATTTATGATGAGTTCTATCAACTAATGCATATTTTCCATTGTTTGTGAAGTATTAAATTACCGAAAGGATGTACTTAATCCATGTACAGAAGATTCAGCTCTCGAGTGATTCGTTATATTTCTGTAGTAACTGCTTTAGTCTGAAGACATTTCCAGTACAGGATCTCCCCTTCTAAAAACCGGGTGGATTCTGCAATATTATACTTCGAATCATTTTCTTGCGCATTCGTATTCTAAATCTCGAATAGATTTTGCTTCATTACTAAAGCTAAGAATTTAAACTTTATCTAACGGAAAAAATAGGTTATGATTGCAGTGGGAATATGATCTGTAAGGTGAAAATTTGCTGTGAAAGACAAAATTATTGAACAAGTGTCTGACATTAACTTTCTAAGTCTCATATATCATTTCTGAGTGAAGAAGATAATATTCACAAAAATGAAAGCTCAAATTAAATTAGCAGGTCAATTAGAAGAACACTGATAAATAAATCCAAAAAGGTTACATGTGGAGTCGGAACACGGACCATGATATCCAGTAACAGGAGCACAAGCAGCCGAAAAGCAATGTATTAGTAGGGTGGACGGCCAGATGACTACGGGAACGAGTCACGGACGATCTCAGATGCATAGTATTCTGAACACTGTTGACAAGAAGCCGAATAATGGGCCATGTACAGCGGATGGATGATAGCCGGCATCTCAACGTAGCTTTGAACTATCAGCCTCGTCTTTATAGTAAGTGCAACAGGCCTTAGTACGTAAAGCGTGAAGCGGAAAAAATAGAAAAAGCACTGCATTCGGTGGTAAATACTGTACCAACTGTTAGCGTGTCTTCTTAGCGTACTCAGAGTCAATAGAAGAGACATCTCCGAATATTCATTTTACGGTAGATCGTGGAATACTCAGATGTTGCAATATCTTTATATAGTAGCGATGACACATTCTGCTGTACAAATAGGTCAGGTTTTTTTTTTCAGTCAATTTCGGTGTTACATTACACCATTTCAGATCCTCTATGATGCCACGTCATTATGTTGATATCAAAAAACCAAAAATCCATGTCCGCGATGCTGAAACATCTTTCCTGCTATGTTCAGATTGATAGTAGAACATCAACACCGAAATTCATGGCAAATAAAATGTCTTCCAAGCACTACTGTCGGTGTCATCCACTCGTATATGATATAAAAAGTGATACGTTGGTGAAACAATAATAAATAAAAATAATGTAATGAAAACATTAAACGTTGTACAGCACTGTACATGCAGTGATCATGTTGAAAATGAGGTTTCACAGGGTCAACATAGAACCTTTCGTTTACTCACTAATGAACAATTCTGATTATCTGGTCATTAGCAAACATTACGCGATAGGAGGAACAAAGCAGGTGATAGCATGTGTTTGGTTGTGTTATATCAACTGGTGAACAAAGAAAAAAATTCTGAACGCATTTACGTAATGTTGGACAATTACAGATTATCTGTCCCTTATCACTTATCTTTTCTGCAGACGTTGCCATGGAATGTTAGAGGAGAATCAGAGTTTCAAAAAAAAAAAAAAAAAAAATACTGTCTTTCTGGACAGTGTAATATCGGAATTGGTGATTTCAAGACGGAATTTCTAATGCTCTCGGATTAGATTACGACTTGAGTGACGTTTACGATGTTAGAGATCACTATGAAACACGGTCAAAAGTATTATACGGGAACGTGCTGAAAACTAACGCTTCCGAAAATTTTATGTGTAAGCTCTTAAATCTTTTTAAACAAAATGTTATTAAACTTCTACACCTCTATTCTTCACGTCAACGTTTTTATTTCTCAAAATCGTCACACTGACGACGAATACATTTCTCCCCAGAGAGATCAATTTTTTCATTCCGTCTCTGTAGAATGTCTGACTTTGTTGACGGAGCTACAACCTCACCTCTGCTCGCACCACTTCATCGCTACCAAGGGGAAGTACTAAAAGCTGTTCTTTAAGTTTTGGAAACTGACAAATATCGGATGGGGCCAAGTCGGAGCTGTATGGAGGATGATCGATGACAACGAAACCAAGGAGTCGGACTGTGCAGATGTCGCAGCGCTCGTGTGTGATTTGGCATCCCCCTGCTGAAGAAGAGGGTGCTTCAAGTGTGGACGAACTTGATTTTTTGGGGCAGCGCCATAGTTACTTTAGGCATCACTATGTTACAGGCTACAATTAGGAGACCTCTAGCGGCAAAGACCTCAAAATAGTAGACATTAAGAAGAAAGATATAGAGTGTTAATAATTTTTGTTCAAAAATGTTTAAGAGTTCTTACGTAAAAATTTCGGAGGCATTACGTTTCAGCACTCCTTTAGTATTGTTTTGTAATCAGTTACCTTTATGCCACAATGAATACGCGAGAAGCAAATGAAAGACGTCAATTGCTTTTACACTGTTACTTGATAGAGACATTATGTCTAAAAAGTCGTAATATCATACCTTTAAGAATCCACACTTATCGCCAATTTTCCCCTCTCCTGCATACTACCCAGTTCTACAGCCCCCAACAGCTTCTAGAAAGTACCAAATGAATGAAATAGTCACTTCTATGAGCGAGGCCTGAGTGGCTTCAGAGAGAGAGCTGACGCAGTGAGCACTAGGCTTGCAATGAATAGGGGAGCAGACCCCCGCCTTGCCGTCGGCATTTGCAAGGGAACTCTATGGACGCACCTCTTCGATTTTATACTTATTATAAATGGAAGGCAGTCCTGGATATCTACAACGCCGAAAAAAAAATTAGTAACCCTTTAGAGGTTTCAAGTTCACTCAAAATTTATCGTTACAAAAAAGTACGTATGGTGTGTATGAAATGATTACACTTACAGGTCAATAGCACAAGCGGTTCTGAAGCACCAGGTATCGATATGTGCTGAAAACCCCATATTAGTACGTGGTGTGGCGTCCACGAGCGGCAGTGCAAGCGCTGACCCTGTCGATCATACTGATAGCGACACTGTCCTGTAATACATTATGTCACTCCCGCTCGACCTGTTCACCTGTAAGAGTTGTTGGTTGACGAGTCGCACAAGTCACTTCTTCTCCCATCATATCGCACACGTGCTCGTTTGGAGACAAGTCCGGAGATATCGCTGGCTAGAGAAGTTGTTGCACGTCTTGCAGAGCACGTACAGTTCCAAGGGTAGTGTGTGGGCGAGCAATATCCTGTTGGAACAACACATCACCTTAATGTTGTAACAACGGTAGAACAACAGGTCTAAAACATTCTGCATGTATAGAGCCCCCCCCCCCTCCCCCTCTGCCCCCATTTGACCATGCCCCATTCATACCCCACATCGTAGCCTTCTCAACACTGTGGATAATGGTTAGAGTCCCCTCCAGAAACACTGGAGATAAATGAGAGTTGTAGCTTATCGCACTGTACAACGTAAGGACTGGGGTGGGGGCCAGTCTATCTTGGACGAATGCCCTCTACGAGACAGCACGTCGTACGCGTAAACGACCATGACTTGAGTGCAGGCACAATGGCGCACGCCATTACATCTTCCAAGTGACCTTCTGACGACACCAGTGGAGCCGTTTCAATTGTGCGTGCCCGTAGTCCCACAGCTAACAACATGCTCATAGCAGTTAGTGTTGTCACGTCTGGACTCTCAAGCACTCTTACCTACGCTTTGGTGGCTGTACCATCTGGCATTGCTGCCCTTACACTGCGATGAACCTGGCACACGTCTGTTCTGTGTGGACGTCCAGAAACTTGTCTACAAGTGTAAGAATGTTCATGAGGCCACTAATAGCAGCATCGTTATACAAATGAAGCAGCACATCCAACTTGTAATTCTCCATAAGGACCATCCTGCCACTCAGAAGGCCACAGTTTGACAACTTTCAAACTCTCTCAGTTGGCTGTAGGAGGCATGAGTGCGTCTATGTGGCAAGATTGCTTGCCTGCTTCAAACGTTGCACCAGGGTGAGCCATCTGGCTGTGAGAATCCACAATTAAAGGTTGGACACGGATGGTGCGCTGGTAGCTTGGCGACTATGCTATCTGTTGGCGGACCACATTCTCAGTACATCTACTACCCCGCAAGAAGGGATACGCCGTCATCGAATAAAAATCGACATCGTCTTTCCTGGTGTACTGATTTTTTTCTGGCAATTTATTTCCTGCAGCATAAGACATAATACTCAAGAAAACTCTACAATATCGCCCTCGATGTTAGAAGATTGCTCAGCACTGTTAACTACACTCCTGGAAATGGAAAAAATAACACATTGACACCGGTGTGTCAGACCCACCATACTTGCTCCGGACACTGCGAGAGGGCTGTACAAGCAATGATCACACGCACGGCACAGCGGACACACCAGGAACAGCGGTGTTGGCCGTCGAATGGCGCTAGCTGCGCAGCATTTGTGCACCGCCGCCGTCAGTGTCAGCCAGTTTGCCGTGGCATACGGAGCTCCATCGCAGTCTTTAACACTGGTAGCATGCCGCGACAGCGTGGACGTGAACCGTATGTGCAGTTGACGGACTTTGAGCGAGGGCGTATAGTGGGCATGCGGGAGGCCGGGTGGACGTACCGCCGAATTGCTCAACACGTGGGGCGTGAGGTCTCCACAGTACATCGATGTTGTCGCCAGTGGTCGGCGGAAGGTGCACGTGCCCGTCGACCTGGGACCGGACCGCAGCGACGCACGGATGCACGCCAAGACCGTAGGATCCTACGCAGTGCCGTAGGGGACCACACTGCCACTTCCCAGCAAATTAGGGACACTGTTGCTCCTGGGGTATCGGCGAGGACCATTCGGAACCGTCTCCATGAAGCTGGGCTACGGTCCCGCACACCGTTAGGCCGTCTTCCGCTCACGCCCCAACATCGTGCAGCCCGCCTCCAGTGGTGTCGCGACAGGCGTGAATGGAGGGACGAATGGAGACGTGTCGTCTTCAGCGATGAGAGTCGCTTCTGCCTTGGTGTCAATGATGGTCGTATGCGTGTTTGGCGCCGTGCAGGTGAGCGCCACAATCAGGACTGCATACGACCGAGGCATACAGGGCCAACACCCGGCATCGTGGTGTGGGGAGCGATCTCCTACACTGGCCGTACACCTCTGGTGATCGTCGAGGGGACACTGAATAGTGCACGGTACATCCAAACCGCCATCGAAGCCATCGTTCGACCATTCCTAGACCGGCAAGGGAACTTGCTGTTCCAACAGGACAATGCACGTCCGCATGTATCCCGTGCCACCCAACGTGCTCTAGAAGGTGTAAGTCAACTACCCTGGCCAGCAAGATCTCCGGATCTGTCCCCCATCGAGCATGTTTGGGACTGGATGAAGCGTCGTCTCACGCGGTCTGCACATCCAGCACGAACGCTAGTCCAACTGCGGCGCCAGGTGGAAATGGCATGGCAAGCCGTTCCACAGGACTATATCCAGCATCTCTACGATCGTCTCCATGGGAGAATAGCAGCCTGAATTGCTGCGAAAGGTGGATATACACTGTACTAGTGCCGACAATGTGCATGCTCTGTTGCCTGTGTCGATGTGCCTGTGGTTCTGTCAGTGTGATCATGTGATGTATCTGACCCCAGGAATGTGTCAATAAAGTTTCCCGTTCCTGGAACAATGAATTCACGGTGTTCTTATTTCAATTTCCAGGAGTGTATAAAACATTATTAACGTATTCGTTGGTATTGAAACCGTATGGCCGTTGGTTCGAATTTCGGTACTAGCGTAAATATATAGGCTATTTTTAAATTTTACTTAACTTCCATATTCATTAAAACAGGAAATGTTACTTATCAAACATTTATTTATTATTTTATCCATTTATTTATTGCTTATTTTGACTGACAAGATTTTTGTCTTAGGCCCTTTCTTACATCTAACTAAGCACGACACATACCAAACATATTGTAAAATTTTCTCAATAGTAACAATAACTGCCATTTAGAAAATTGAATGAAAGTTTTTAATACAAATTACAGCTTGTTATTTTTTTACTACTGATATGGAAAAGCGAATACCTACAATGAATTTAAATTTGGTACTAAAATGCGAAATATGAAACATCCCAAGGTTCCGGACGACCACGTCTGACTACTATACGGGAGGAACGTTGTACTGTGCACTAAAAACATCGTAACACTCCTCCTCCACATGTGCCCGTGGCATCCGAGAACAAGCCATGGATACTGTGCAAGATTCTGTGTCATCCTGCACCAATGGTCGGAGACTAGCGGCACCTGGAGTTGGGAATGACCGTCCCCTGAGCAAAATCACAACACAAATGGCTGAGTTTGGAGTGGTGTCATGAACGGAAACCATGAACTGCTACTGACTGTATTCAGCAGTGAAACGCCTTTGTGCACTAATGACCGTCGTTGGTGAGAATGGCGGCGACCTAACGAGAGGTTCCATTTGGCGACGCACAACGGTATAGGTCCTGCCGTCATGGTGTTTGAAGCCATCGGTATGACGTTGGTTCACGGCTGGTAGTCACTGACGGGACTCTGATGACACCACGGTGGGTCACGGACGGTTGCGTCATGGTATGTTGGCGTGTTTTGGTGTTTTTCAGCACGACAATGCCTCTATAAACAGCCTACGTGATGTAAACACGTAGCCCACAATATCCCCACATCTGTCCCCGAAAGAACATGCGTGAGACCAGCTCGGACGTCAATTCCGTCCCAGTGTCAGTATCCAGAATATCAGCAGTTGTGACGTAACATTCGTCAGGAGAGGACACAAAGACTCAATGACACCCTACTCGGCCGGCCGTTGTGGCCGAGCGGTTCTAGGCCCTTTAGTCTGTAACCGTGAGACCGCTACGGTCGCAGGTTCGAATCCTGCCTCGGGCATGGATATGTGTGTTGTTCGTAGGTTAGTTAGGTTTAAGTAATTCTAAGTTATAGGGGACTGATGACCTCAGATGTTAAGTCCCATAGTGCTCAGAGCCATTTGAACTTTTTTTTGACACCCTACTCAGCCGAGTCAGTGCACACATAAGGGGCTAGAGGAGCCGACATCGTACTGACAATTGAATTCATACTGTTAAGTTCTTTTCGTATAAAAGTGAAACTCGATTTTATAATCAGTGAAATAACATCACATGCCCTGTCGACCCAGGAAGTTCCGTTTAGCTTTTTTTTGCCAAACAGTGTATGATATTTGTAACACTGTTTCAGCTACTGGCACAATTAGATCAGTGATTAATATTAGAAGAACATCCAGACTAAAGGAAATTGCAACGTCATACGGATGAGTGGGCTTATACTGTCAAGTTCTTCGTAAATCTAATTCGATGTTGTAATCACTGAAGTAACACCATATATCCTCTCATCTCGTGAAGTGTCCTTTGTTTCATCCTCCCTTTCTGGTTGCTTCAGTCTTCTTCTCAGGCAATGGAGTAGGCTATACGAGTATGCTTCACTCTAATTACGATACTGAAATCATTAACAGAATAAGTCATTACATTTAATGAAATTTTACATTTAACTGGTACTACTGAGGACAGGAATAAAAAAGATTGTAAATGTACTAACAATACTGACGACCGATCGTTGTTGTTGTTGTGGTCTTCAGTCCTGAGACTGGTTTGATGCAGCTCTCCATGCTAATCTGTCCTGTGCAAGCTCCTTCATCGTCCAGTACCTACTGCAACCTACATCCTTCTGAATCTGCTTAGTGTATTCATCTTTTGGTTTCCCTCTACGATTTTTACCCTCCACGCTGCCCTCCAATGCTAAATTTGTGATCCCTTGATGCCTCAGGACATGTCCTACCAACCGATCCCTTCTTGAAGTCAAGTTGTGCCACGAACTTCTCTTCTCCCCAATCCTATTCAATACATCCTCATTAGTTACGTGATCTACCCACCTAATCTTCAACATTCTTCTG
Source organism: Schistocerca gregaria (assembly GCF_023897955.1). NCBI lineage: Eukaryota > Metazoa > Arthropoda > Insecta > Orthoptera > Acrididae > Schistocerca > Schistocerca gregaria. The sequence goes on from NC_064921.1 coordinate 331,293,149, forward strand.
TAGCACCGCATTTCGAAAGCTTCTAATCTCTTCTTGTCCAAACTATTTATTATCCATGTTTCACTTCCATACATGGCTACACTCCATACAAGTACTTTCAGAAACGACTTCCTGACACTTAAATCTATACTCGATGTTAACAAATTCCTCTTCTTCAGAAACGCTTTCCTTGCCATTGCCAGTCTACTTTTTATATCCTCTCTACTTCTACCATCATCAGTTATTTTGCTCCCAAAATAGCAAAACTCCTTTACTACTTTAAGTGTCTCATTTCCTTATCTAATTCCCTCAGCATCACCCGACTTAATTCGACTACATTTCATTATCCTTGTTTTGCTTTTGTTGATGTTCATCTTATATCCTCCTTTCAAGAGACTGTCCATTCCATTCAACTGCTCTTCCAAGTCCTTTGGTGTCTCTGACAGAATTACTATGTCATCGGCGAAACTCATAGTTTTTATTTCTTCTCCCTGGATTTTAATACCTACTGCAAACTTTTCTTTGGTTTCCTTTACTGCTTGCTCAATATGCAGATTGAATAACATCGGGGAGAGGCTACAAACCTGTCTCACTCCCTTCCTAACCACTGCTGCCCTTTCATGCTCCTCGACTCTTATAACTGCCATCTGGTTTCTGTACAAATAGTAAATAGCCATTCGCTCCCTGTATTTTACCCCTGCAACCTTTAGAATTTGAAAGAGAGTATTCCAGTCAACATTGTCAAAAGCTTTCTCTAAGTCTACAAATGCTAGAAACGTAGGTTTGCCTTTGCTTAATCTTTCTTCTAAGATAAGTTGTAAGGTCAGTGTTGCCTCACGTGTTCCAACATTTCTACGGAATCCAAACTGATCTTCCCCGAGGTCGGCTTCTACCAGTTTTTCCATCCGTCTGTAAATAATTCGCGTTAGTATTTTGCAGCTGTGACTTATTAAACTGATAGTTCGGTAATTTTCACATCGGTCAACACCTGCTTTCTTTGGGATTGGAATTATTATATTCTTCTTGAAGTCTGAGTGTATTTCGCCTGTCTCATACATCTTGCTCACCAGATGGTAGAGTTTTGTCTGGACTGCCTTTGTCAAGGCCGTCAGTAGTTCTAATGTAGTCTGCTACCGGGGCCTTGTTTCGATTCAGGTCTTTCAGTGCTCTGTCAGACTCTTCACGCAGTATCGTATCTCCCATTTCATCTTCATCTACATCCTCTTCCATTTCCATAATATTGTCCTCAAGTACATCGCCCGTGTACAGACCCTCTATATACTCCTTCCACCTTTCTGCTTTCCCCTCTTTGCTCAGAACTGGGTTTCCATCTGAGCTCTTGATATTCATACAAGTGGCTCTCTTTTCTTCATAGGTTTCTTTAATTTTCCTGTAGACTGTATCTATCTTACCCCTAGTGAGATAATCCTCTACATCCTTACATTTGTCCTCTAGCCATGCCTGCTTAGTCATTTTGCACTTCCTGTCCATCTCATTTTTGAGACATTTGTATGCCTTTTTGCCTGCTTCATTTACTGCATTTTTATATTTTCTCCTGTCATCAATTAAATTCAATATTTCTTCTGTTACCCAAGGATTTCTACAAGCCCTTGTATTTTTACCTACTTGATCCTCTGCTGCCTTCACTACTTCATGCCTCAGAGCTACCCATTCGTCTTCTACTGTATTTCTTTCCCCCATTCCTGTCAATTGTTCCCTTATGCTCTCCCTGGAACTCTGTACAACCTCTGGTTTAGTCAGTTTATCCAGGTCCCATCTCCTTAAATTCCTACCTTTTTGCAATTTCTTCAGTTTTAATCTATACTTCATAACCAATAGATTGCAGTCAGAGTCCACATCTGCCCCTGGAAATGTCCTGCAATTTAAGACCTGGTTCCTAAATCTCTGTCTTATCATTATATAATCTATCTGATACCTTTTAGTACCTCCAGGATTCTTCCATGTATACAACCTTCTTTTATGATTCTTGAACCAAGTGTTAGTTATGATTAAGTTATGCTACCAGACGGCTTCCTCTTTCATTTCTTAGCCCCAAAGCCATATCTACCCTGCTATGTTTCCTTCTCTCCCTTTTCCTACTGTCGGAATCCATTCATCCATCTCCATTAAATTTTTGTCTCCCTTCACAACCTGAATAATTTCATTTATCTCATCATACATTTCTTCATTTTCTTCATCTGCAGAGCTAGTTGGCATATAAACTTGTACTACGTAGTAGGCATGGGCTTCGTGTCTATCTTGGCCACTATAATACGTCCACTAAGCTGTTTGTAGTAGCTTTCCCGCACTCCTATTTTTTTATTCATTATTAAACCTACTCCTGCATTACCCCTATTTGATTTTGTATTTACAACCCTGTGTTCACCAGACCAGAAGTCTTGTTCCTCCTGCCACCGAACTTCACTAATTCTCACTATATCTAACTTTAACCTATCCATTTTCCTTTTTAAATTTTCTAACCTACCTGCCCGATTAAGGGATCTGACATTCCACCCTCCGATCCGTGGAATGCCAGTTTTCTTTCTCCCGATAACGACGTCCTCCTGAGTAGTCCCCGCCCGGAGATCCGAATGGGGGGCTATTTAACCTCCGGAATATTTTACCCAAGAGGACGCCATCATCATTCAACCATACAGTAAAGCTGCATGCCCTCGGGAAAAATTACGGCTGTAGTTTTCCCTTGCTTTCAGCCGCTCGCAGTACCACAACAGCAAGGCCGTTTTGGTTAATGTTGCAAGGCCAGATCAGTCAATCATCCAGACTGTTGCCTCTGCAACTACTGAAAAGGCTGCTGCCCCTCTTCAGGAACCACACGTTCGTCTGGCCTCTCAACAGATACCCCTCCGTTGTGGTTGCACCTACGGTACGGCTATCTGTACCGTTGAGGCACGCAAGCCTCCCCACCAACGGCAAGGTCCATGGTTCATGGGCGGGAGGGACCCTTCATTCATTGTACAGAAAAATCAAGTAAGTGTTGAGTAAAGACACAATGATTCTGTTCTGGAGTAGCACTTCAGTATCGAATGAAACGGGGGATCGTACCTGAAACCAAGGCGTAAGTACTTCAATAAAATGAAACTACGGAGTGGTACATCGATCGAGACCCGGCTAAATATCTCACGAAATAAGCATCAAACGAAAAATCTACAAAGAACGAAACTTGTCTAGCTTGAAGGGGGAAACCAGATCCCCTATGGTTGGCTCGCTAGATGGCGCTGCCATAGGTCAAACGGATATCAACTGCGTTTTTTTAAAGTAGGAACCTCCATTTTTTATTACATATTCGTGTAGTACGTAAAGAAATATGAATGTTTTAGTTGGACCACGTTTTTTGTTTTGTGATAGATGGCGCTGCAATAGTCACATATGGCTCACAATTTTAGACGAACAGTCGGTAACAGGTAGGTTTTTTAAAAAAAATGGCTCTGAGCACTATGGGACTTAACTTCTGAGATCATCAGTCCCCTAGACTTAGAACTACTTAAACCTAACTAACCCAAGGACATCACACACATCCATGCCCTAGGCAGGATTCGAACCTGCGACCGTAGTGGTCGCGCGGTTCCAGACAGTCGCGCCTAGAACCGCTCTGCCACACCGGCCGGCACAGTTGTGCAAAGCCACAGTGCCGTGGTAAGGTATCCGCCTAGCGAACCAGAGGCCCGGGCTCGAATCTCACCCAAGGTATAAATTTTCATTCGTTGCTTCAATCTCCAGATATAAATCTCACAGTGTTTGTTTCTTCTTGCTGAACTTTTGATTTCCTTCCCATTGATAGACTCGTATAATTTCGACGATATGATTTGGTTAGGAAATGTTCTATTACGATATTACAGCACACAGAGTGGAGATAAAGTCTTCGGTGGCACAGCAGGACGTTGTAGTCACGCAGATAGAATGTGAGGTGCTGAAGATGGAGGGGGCGCCGCAGCCCGAAACAGCGCGCGATACAAGTGTGGAAGGCTGCCGTAAACACGGTGGCGGGCCGGATGAAGTCACCGCCCGATCGGCCCCGCAGGTAGCGGCAGTGGGGCGGGCAGGTCCACGCTGGCACGCCCCCGCCTGTTCCCCCGTGCTGCTCATTAACTGGAATGCCGGCGCGGCGCGGCGCGTTTGTATACAAACATCAGCAGCACGCACAAAACGACGACTCGGGGCGAGATAACATTATCTTTAGGAGCGCGAGACGGGCGCCGGGATACAAGGCGGGTGTGGGCCGCTGCGTTTCGGCTGCTGCTTGGGAACGCAGGAGGTCCTAGCGGGGCGTCAGACGTAGCCGAACTGTCTGACACGGTGGCGCCATTTCCAGCTACTGCGATATAAGAAATTGGTTATTTCGTCTGGCGTATGATTATTGTAGCATCTCATCATCATACTCATCGCGGCTTAGGCATACCATGAATTAGTTCCTTTCCTAGCTACATTTATCCTAAATCGCTTGCGAGGTAAATTTCTCCGTTCGACTGGAAACGAGCACAGTCGCTAGTGTAAGGGCAATATGTCGCATGTAAAGTCGGCCATTTGTTGCAGGATCCTAAACCACATTGTAAATTCTGATACTATTGGAAGAAGTTCATATAGCATCGTTAGCTGTTTTAGTCAATAATGTTTTTTTGACGACTCGTTTCGTTAGGAAGTATCAATTTCAAGTCAAAGTAAAAATACAGTACTATAAAAAAATCGTTATAGGATAGGATAAAACATAAAATGTCGATTCCATATCAACAATGGCTTGCTCAAGAAATACTTACTGCTGCTTTCTGCAGATTTGATGTCAGATTCTTCCTATGGTGTGTAGGTATATCGCGTTGTACGTCGCTTGTCACACTTGATGCCAGAAGCCCTGCTTTAGAGTTTTAGACCAATTGATATACAGGGGTTGGACAGAAATATGGAAACACCAAAAGTACAGCACATTACGATGCCTAATACGATGTAGGAAACTCACTGACATTCAAAACAGCTTCCAGGCGTCTCGGGGTGGATAAATACAGGTAGGGTCTAGTTTTCAAGGGAATCTTATGTGATTCATCCTGCAACATAGTGGCACTTTCAGGCAAAGGTGATCACGCAGCCTTCTCTCCAAAGTAGACCACAAAGGCACAACAATAGAGACCTAGCGATATGCATCAACTGATTCTGTGCTGGCAAACCAGGCCTTGACAATGAGAGCTGTGTGGACAGGAGGCCTATCATCCTGACACACAGCACTACCATTGGGGAGGATCGTATCAGCCAAAATAGACACGTTATCCCACGCAGCAATCTAACCTTGCAGAGTGACCAACGAGGCCATAGAATACCACGACAGGGCAGTCCAAATCATCACCGAACCACTGCCATGCTTCACTCTTGTGACGTAAACTTGTTGAGAAGTTGGAAACTCTGCGAAAGAAGACTCATCCGACTAGATGACATTCTTCCTTTGCCTCACAGACCAGGTTTTATGGCTCTGGAACAACGTTACCCTGTTACTTGCACTTGCATCACAGGTAAGTGGTTTTGGAATTCCAGCTGGCCCAGGATTTTCCAGCTTACGAAGCTCCCTTCGTGTTGTTTTGGTGCTGACATGATTCGCGAGTGCAACATTCACTTACGCAGTGTGTTTTGCATCTGTCGTTCTCTTATTTTTTCCCCAAAGTCCTCTTCAATGACCGTCTGTCAAGATCACTCAACACAAACTGTCCACGTTGCGATTTAGATGTTCTTCCACTTTCTCTGTGTGGTATAAATCATCGATACGGTGCCTGTTGAAACACCAAACGCTTCGGCTATCTTCGTTATAGAAGCACCTTCAATACCAGCATCAACATTTGCCTACGTTCGAATTCATGCAGCTGCAACATAGTACTTACTACTACGCAGAACACTGTTTTGGCCACAACTGAAACTTGCAGCGTACTGAGGACATTGAACAGGTGCTCGTCGTGGTCAAATACAACAGCACAATCTGAAGGCGTGGCTAGCATCTGCATTTATGTTAAGTCATGCACGTCTCTCGCTGTTTCCATATTTATGTTCAGTCCCTGTACGTCGTAGAACGGTGACAGACCTGTGTTGTCACGTGATGCAGAGAACATATGACTTCTTTACCGAAGGTTTTGATTTAAATTGTTTTGGCCAAGACAACTGTTATCTTTGATATGATGTTTTACTTCTTAACTTATCCTACAAAGATATTTTTACCATGATGTACTTTGGGGTTGCCTTGAAAATGATACTTCCTACGGAATATAGACGTCAACAAATCTTCATCCACTAAAAGTAGCTTTGAATTTCTTCAAATATGTCGAAGCTATCGAGCATGTTTTACAAAGTTCTTTAAAATTATGACGTTCTTGTATGAAAACAAGTTTTTCTCAAAGAACCACAATCGACTCAGGAAAAGCCAATCGTGTGAAACATCGTGTGAAACACAGCTTCCTTTATTCATACAGAAAATCTTGCGAACAATATGGCACGTCGCTGACTACTAATCAAGATACGATCATACTGAATATCTTCATAAATACAATGACGGAAAGAAATCGTAACACCAAAAATTAATTAATGCAGAGCAATGAAATTTTTGGAATACATTTGTCTAAGTAACACATTTAGGTCATTCACATTAATAGATCACAGATTAATGTAAGCGCGAGATAAGCCATTGCAAGTGTAAAATCTGGTATACTGATAAGCGGTGTAACCGCCAGAGTCTTGAATGCAGGCGTGTAAACTTGCATGCATTCTGTTGTGTGTGTGTTTGTGGGATGGCGTTCCATGTGTGTTGCACTTGGTCGGCAAATACACGGACGGTTAACGCCTGTTGTAGAGGACACTGGACTTGTCGTTCGATGACGTCCCGTATGTGCCCGATTGGGGACAGATCTGGTGATCGAGCAGGCCAAAGCGACATGTCGACACTCTGTAGAGCATGTTGGGTTACAACAGCGATACGTGGAGGAGCGTTATCCTGGTAGAAAACACGACCTGGATTGCTGCTCATGAATGGCAGCACAACATGCAAATCACCAGATTAACGAACGAATTTACAGTCAGGGTGCGTGGGATAACAATGAGGTTGCTATTCACAATATACATAAATGACCTGGTGGATGACATCGGAAGTTCACTGAGGCTTTTTGCCGATGATGCTGTGGCGTATCGAGAGGTTGCAACAATGAAAAATTGTACTGAAATGCAGGAGGATCTGCAGCGAATTGACGCATGGTGCAGGGAATGGCAATTGAATCTCAGTGTAGACAAGTGTAATGTGCTGCGAATACATAGAAAGATAGATCCCTTATCATTTAGATACAAAATAGCAGGTCAGCAACTGGAAGCAGTTAATTCCATAAATTACCTGGGAGTACGCATTAGGAGTGATTTAAAATGGAATGATGATATAAAGTTGATCGTCGGTAAAGCAGATGCCAGACTGAGATTCATTGGAAGAATCCTAAGGAAATGCAATCCGAAAACAAAGGAAGTATGTTACAGTACGCTTGTTTGCCCACTGCTTGAATACTGCTCAACAGTGTGGGATCCGTACCAGATAGGGTTAACAGAAGAGATAGAGAAGATCCAACGGAGAGCAGCGCGCTTCGTTACAGGATCATTTAGTAATCGCGAAAGCGTTACGGAGATGATAGATAAACTCCAGTGGAAGACTCTGCAGGAGAGACGCTCAGTAGCTCGGTACGGGCTTTTGTTAAAGTTTCGAGAACATACCTCCACCGAAGAGTCAAGCAGTATATTGCTTCCTCCTACGTATATCTCGCGAAGAGGCCATGAGGATAAAATCAGAGAGATTAGAGCCCACATAGAAGCATACCGACAATCCTTCTTTCCACGAACGATACGAGACTGGAATAGAAGGGAGAACCGATAGAGGTACTCAGGGTACCCTCCGCCACACACCGTCAGGTGGCTTGCTCAGGTGGCTTGCGGAGTATGGATGCAGATGTAGATGTAGGTGTAAATGCATTTGCGGACTGTTGACGTTAGATACAGACTGTTTCAGGTATATCCAGTGTTGTAATCGTCCTGTTACAGAAGTGGTGGAGGTGGAAGGGAGGTGGAATAGAAGGGAGAACCGATAGAGGTACTCAGGGTACCCTCCGCCAGACACCGTCAGGTGGCTTGCGGAGTAAGGATGTAGATGTAGATGTAGATGTTGCTCCTATTGTCATAAAAAATCGCGGTCTACGGCTCTGCAGTCATGGACTACGCCACCTGACCTGGCGGAGGTTCGAGCCCTCCTTCGGGCATGGGTGTGTGTGTTTGTCCTTAGGATAATTTAGGTTAAGTAGCGTGTAAGCTTAGGGACTGATGACCTTAGCAGTTAAGTGCCATAAGATTTCACACACATCTGAACATTAGAAAAAATCGCACCCCAGGCTATAACTCCGGGCGTACGTTCAGTTTGTCTAGCACGCAGATTGGTTAGTTTCCTTCCCTCAACTGGCCTCCTCCTAATCAACACACGGCCATCACTGGCGCCGAGGCAGATCCGGCTTTCATCAGAGAACACAACAGAACTCCACCCTGCTCTGGCGGTGATACGGTATCGGTGAAACGTACGCTAAGGATGTGTGGCTGGTGGCGGAGCTACGGTATCAGTGAAATGCACGCTAAGGGTGTCTGGCTGGGATCTGTCCCTGAAATAACTGATTTGCAACAGTTCGTTGTGTCACCGTGGTGCCAACTGCTGCTGCAGATGCAGGACGATGCGCCAAAGCCATACGCCGAACACGATGGCCTTCCCTCTCGGTAGTGCCAGGCGGCCGTACGGAACCCGGTCTTCTTGCGACCGTACATTCCCGTGACAACTGCTGCCAGCAGTCATGTACAGTGGCTACATTTCTGCAGTGTCTTCCTGCAGTATCGCAGAAGGAACAGCCCGCTTTCTGTAGCCCTATTACACGACGTCGTCCAAACTCAGTCGCCTTGAAAGCATTCTTCACTAAGATCAGCTCACCACGTCCAATCTCAGATGTAACTGAAGCTCACGACCGTGACAGCGTGTATTTAAAGCAAACCTGAATAGCATCCTCCTAATGGCGCTACTACCGCTATTCTTAGGCGACTGGCGTGGAAAAGTCATCGTCTTTCAGATGTAGAAACGCGCCCTCTTCATTCATGTCGCATAATTCCTTCTTGGTGTTGTGATATTTTTCCGCCAGTGTATGTGACTGGCTCGATAAATGTTTCACTAACGGAGCCCACTAATTATAATGGTCGGCGAATGTTAGACAGAAGCGAAAGTAATATCGAATGTGCGCCAATCAGATAAGAGGATGCAGCTGCATACTGGAAAGTATCGTCCCTGTACGACGGTAAACGATTGCTGAAATACTTGGTTAAAACTTCCACTTGGTGTATTGAATGACGGCTGTCTTCTAGTGTGGATAAAGGTAAGATAAACAATAAGTATAAATCATGTCTACTTAATTTGAGGAGTGTAACAAGCCACTTTTCGGGATAAATGGCCATCTTCCTTATTTTCTCTCTAATTAGCAGAACTAATAACAGCTTTCTCCTGACACTAATTTCAGACTTAGAAATTTTATAAATCGTATGTAGATGGAGTACAACAGAGATTGAAGCTTGTTAGTACAGATTTCCGTCAGTTACTTTCAAGTGTCTAGAGGTGTGTGCCGTATTCCAGAGACAGTGGGTGCATCCTGCACTCATGAATCGTGGCAGAACTGCTTCACTAGCCATAGGAACTAGATCAGCATTTCGTAGGCGAAAGTTATTTGGTGGCATAATTTTAGAGAACTTGAGAAGAATTACAGATGTTGAAAAAGGTTGTCATTTAAGCCAAGAAACAGTTCGTAAGTTTGGGAAGGAGTAGATTTCTGTCAGCACTACATCCAGCTCCCTGTTTTCTTTCCGGTCGCACATAGCACATAGAAGCACGTGAAAATTAAGCTTTTGCTTCACAAATACACAAAATTATAGTGTAAGATAAACGGAGACATGCCAATATGGTGTGCAAAGTTTAACTGCTCAGTGCTAAACCAAATTTGTCGCATTAAGGTGAGTGATATTTCTAAACTTTATTGGGGTATTCTGTTTAAAGCAAAAACACAATGTGTGAATTAAAGAAGATAAATAGCGATGCTAGAAGCTATCATTAAAACTAATACAGTTGATGACTTGTTCGTTTAACAGGCACCGTTACTCTTGTACAGAAACTAACACTTCACCTCCCTGTATACTCTGCAGATTCAAATGTGCCTTAGTGGTTGAAAATAGTTATAAAGGTCTTTTAAAGTATATTGCTGTTTTTTTTACGTCTCTGTTTATAATGAAACATAATTATTTTCCCTCAGAGAACTTAAGTAGGAACCGCTGTGGTGGAGAAATGACCCATCCCGGCAATAAAGCAACGATGAAATACCCAAACCACAATTCCATCATACTTTACAGTTGGTGTGATTTTTATTATCAACACAATACCTCGGTATCCATTACATATACGATGAAGATTAATGTGGCAGCAGACATTCCTGTATTACATCTAAATGTCCATCTGATTGTGTAATGCTTAATATTATTACTGAGCACTTAATCTGACACTAAGTAGAATACCGACCGATTATCCAGTCTTCCGACAATGCATATCGGACAATTATCATCGATCATATTTGTGCTTTAATCATCATAAACCTCTCAGAAAAAATGTAACGAATTTCTTGTTAGCAACATTTGTCCCTTTACGTAAGTATCGCTCGTATTTCGTGAATGGAGCTGGTTGCCGCACCAGTTCTGCTAAGTACACGTCCGCCCCGATTCCCGTCGTACGGGCCCGGGATCGATTCCCGGCTGAGTCGGAGATTTCCTCCGCTCAGGAACTGGGTGTTGTGTTGTCTTCATCATCATTTCATCCCCATCCGGTGCGCAGGTCACCCAATGTGGCGTCGAATGTAATAAGACCTGCACCAAGGCGGCCGGACTTGCGCCGCAAGGGGCCTCCCGGCCAATGACGCCAAACGCTCATTTCCATTTCCTAAGCACACCATGTCTGATACTGGCGCTTCTGTTCGCGACAGTGTTGGAAGCTCTCATTTTGCTACAGTTATTGTAACAATGAGCCAAAACATTATGGCCGCTTCCCACGGCGAGAGTAAATGCCGTCTGGTTGCGTTGCGGGCATTGGGCGCTGCAAATGGAGAAATCCATTGACATAAGCGACTGTGACAAAGGGCTGATTGTTATGATTCGGTGCATAGCAACGAGCATTTCAGAATCGGAGAAGATAGTCATCTGTTTGCGTGCAGCTGCCGTGAACATCTACGGAAGGTGTTTGATGGGCGGTGGAACCACGAGTAGCCGACTAGGAGGTTGACGGCCAAGCCTCATCACAGAACGTCGCGGTCGGAGGCTTGTTCGCTCTGTAGATCGGGATACGCGGCGAAGTATGGCGCGTATGACGATAAAGTACAATGCTAATGCAGGCACAGGTATGTTACTTCCTCTTGTGTTGACTCAAAGTGATCGTCGGTTACGACAGCAGCAGCCACGGGATCATCGAGATAGGAGCGTTGATCAGTGGGAACACCATACAGGCGAACGAAACATGTATCGAGCCACAAACACAGTCCACTGGGGGCGGGATCGTGCTGTGGGGTGTGTTCACCTAGCCTTTCATGAAGGTTGCGGTAATAATCTAGGAAGCATGGTAGCTGCAGACTATGTGAACACTTTTGCTGACAACCTTCAACCTAGATTTTGATATCCTCCCCTGCGGCAATGGCACTAACTAGCAGGATAAGAGTTCGTGCCACAAGGTCAGAATTGCGCTACAGTTGTTTGAAGAGGGCGACAGTGAACTCACATTTATGTTTTGGCCATCCAAATTACCTGATGTGAATCCGATGGAGTACACCTGGGACACAATCGAACTTCAGCTCCGCGGTCACAAAGTACCAGTCCGTAACTTACGGGAATCTCGTGACCGCATATCTACTATCGCACGCCTCAAGAAACCTACCAATGACTTGTAGAATCCATGCCACATAAAATCGCTGCCATACTACGTTTCAAAGCTAGACCAATATACTACACACATCAAGAAAAGTTACGGATCACCTCGGTTTCGTAAGTTCCGGAACCTGTACAGGAAATTGGTATAGAGATCAACATATACATCAATTCCGCCCTTTTTATTTCTCATGAAAACGACATATTGCATGTTGTACTACCATAAAGCGAGACCTTCAGGGGTGCTGGTGCACACTGCAATACACACCGGTACCTCTAATACCGAGCAGCATGTCCTCTTGCATTGATGCATGCCTTGCATACTATCCACAAGTTCATCAAGGCACTGTTGGTCCAGATTGTCTCACTCGGCCGTGCGGTTCTAGGCGCTTCAGTCTGGAACCGCGTGACCGCTACGGTCGCAGGTTCGAATCCTGCCTCGGGCATGGATGTATGTGATGTCCTTAGGTTAGTTAGGTAGTTCTAAGTTCTAGGGGACTGATGCCCACAGATGTTAAGTCCCATAGTGCTCAGAGCCATTTGAACCATTTTTTTGTCTCACTCGTCAATGGCGATTTGGCGTAGATCCCTCAGAGGGTTTGGTGGGTCACGTCGTTCATAAACAGCCCTCTTCAATCTATCCCAGGCATGTTCGATAGGATTCATGACTCTCGAACATGCTAGCCACTCTAGTCGAGCGATGTCGTTATCCTGAAGGAAGTCCTTCACAAGATGCACACGATGAGGGCGCCAGCTGTCGTCCATGATGACGAATGCCTCGCCAATATACTGCCGATATGGTTGCAGTATCGGTAGGAGGATGGCATACATCGGCCCCACATAATACCACCACAAAACAGCAGGGAACGTCCACCTTGCTGCACTCGCTGGACAGTGTGTCTAAGCCGTTCAGCCTGACCTGGTTGCCTCCAAACATGTCCCCAACGATTGTTTGGTTGAAGGCAAATGCTACACTCATCGGTGAAGAGAATGTGATACCAATCCTGACCAGTCCATTCGGCATGTTGTTGGGCCCATGTGTACCGCTCTGCATGGTGTCGTGGTTGCAAAGATGGACCTTGCCATGGACGTCGGGAGCCTTTTGCGCACAGTTTGAGTCGTAACATGACGTCCTGTGCCTGCACGAAAAGCAGGGTTCCTCTGAGCCATAATCCGTAGGTAGTGGTCGTCCACTGCAGTAGTAGCCCATGGGCGGCCTGAGCGAGGCATGTCATCGACAGTTCTTGACTCTCTGTATCTCTACTATGTCCGAACAACATAGCTTTGGTTCACTCCGAGACGCCTGGACATTTCCATTGTTGAGAGCCCTTCCTGGCACAAAGTAACAATGCGGACGTGATCAAACCGCGATATTTACCATCTAGAAATGGTTGAATTACAGATAACCCGAGCCGTGTACCCCTTTCATGGTGAAATGACTGGAACTGATCGGCTATCGGACCCCTCTGTCTAATAGGCGCTGCTCATGTATGGTTGTTTACATCTTTGGGCGGATTTAGTGAACTGTCTGAACATTCAAAGGCACTGTGTTGGTTCAAATGGCTCTGAGCCTATGGGACTTAACATCTATGGTCATCAGTTCCCTAGAACTTAGAACTACTTAAACCTAACTAACCTAAGGACAGCACACAACACCCAGTCATCACGAGGCAGAGAAAATCCCCAAAGGCACTATGTCTGCGATACAATATCCACAGTCAACGTCTATCTTCAGGAGTTTTGGGAACCGGGGAGAAGCAAAAGTTTGTTTGATGTGTGTATGAAGCATGTTGTCATAATGCTGTGCCTCACCTAAGGTGTACTGTATGTATGCACAGCACACGGAGGCGTAGAGAGATTACAAACCTGTTTCTTTTTTTCTTCAAATTAACATTGCACTGCAAGACCAAAAGTTTGTTTACAAAGATTTGAGAAATTTACTGCAGCTTTGTGGACAACACGGAACTTTAACCAATCTCAAGGCCTTTCAATTTGGTTCTGGCCATTGTGCTACTGCTTCGGAAATCTGGATCGACATTTTGTACATTTAAAATTTAGTTTCCTCTACTTATAAAAACTAAACAGTTTGTTAGCATGGTGTGATAGACAACAAATACCCTCCGTCCTCTCTGACATATGAAATTTCAACTAGCGCAAACTTGTAACATGTAAAATCCACCCTGCAAACCTGTGTTTACCAGTCTGCTAGTAAGAAACTATCATTTGTTTCACAAAGGCTCACTCTGACATACAAGTTTCAGCAAGCTAGTCTGTAAAATATAAGGGTACGGTACTCATAGAGTATTGTGCCATTATTTTACTTAAGTCTGGTGAAAACAATTAGCGGGCTGTTAACATATTTTAAGAGATCCCGTGAACAATATTGTTTCTGAAGAAGCTCGGCGTGTAACCATTAAGTATTACTACTCGAAGAAGGTGATGGTCACTCTGGCGCCACTTGGATCAGCTGGACAATTAATTAAGTGTGGCATTGCTTAATTACTGGAAATCTCAAAATTCTTGTTGCTTATAACTTTTTTCACTGCGCCAAGAGAGAAGCCGTAGGCTCACGGGGCGAGGCAGCTGTAACGTCGACGCACACGCGGACGGGACATCCCACGTCACGAGAGACAACAGGGCGGCGCGAGCTGGTTAGCGTGATTCTGCGCGCTTTGCGCTCTCTAGCTGGGTTGTAGGCTTCATTTGGCTCGCAAAACATACAGTTGTTCACGAAAATAGACGCGCCTAAAATTCCTCCGTAAGCTCTGTTAAAACGCACATTTCGTCCCTTGTCCATATGCTAATCGTGTTGTTTTGTCTGTGGTACACATAAATAAAAACTTCAGTATCCGTGAATATGTAACAAGACAAAAAGTAAATACATGTCCAGCTCAGTGAGAACATCGGCTTATAAGAGTTCACCAAATCGAACGAACTCATTCCTGAAAGAAAACGCACTTATACTTACGTAAATAAAGTACTACAGAAATTATTTGCATTAATTTCGTAAGAAAATCTTGCATTCTCTTGGAAAACATGAACGTTAAAAAAGAGAAAGTAGACACATCAGGACTCGAACCCTATGCCTACCTAATCTCTGCACTGTAACATGGTCAAGCTACACAATGTGCTAGGCTGTAAATTATAAGAGACTTTGAATTATATATTACAGTTTTCTACAGGACTAAGAAACCGATATGTCATTAGTTTACATTTAATTATAACAAATTCTAACAAGAACGACACGTTTTTCATGAATCTTTAATATGCCGTTGCTTCAAACGGCTTACTCTGATAACACGTGAGTTAAAACGAGGTAATCACTAAATACGAAAATTCTTTTAACACCAATATCACGTTGCCCGTAGTTTTATTATAACAAATCGTTCCAATGACGATTCGTTCTCGAGACATTCAATGTGCTTCCGCGTAGTAACAGCATACATTCATGGGATGTAAGTTATAACATAAAGCCCACCGAATATGGGATTTTACTGAACAAGACAAATACAATATGTCGTCTTGCTTTCTGAGGGCCTCAAGCTTTCTGCTTGTGACACAGGAAGCGTTTTTGATTCCTTTTGGTTCTACTTTACGTAAGACGTCACCGAAATACCGCAGAACTACAGGGTATATCATAAAGAATCATCCGATTTGACACGTCTATATTTCCCAAACTACTAAAAATATACAACGAATTTTGCTTTTTAATGAACGGAAACTCAAATAGTTATTTTTCATATCTTTCCATACGCTTTCAGTAGCCCCCTCTCCCCCTAACATGCACGGCGTATGTCAATGAAGTTATTCACATTGTTCCCACATTGCAGAGAGCATGTCTTGGGTTACAGTTTCCACAGCTGCTGTTATGCGATGTCTCAGTTCAGACATTGTTGTTGGTAAGGGTGGCACACAGTCTTTTGTAAGCCACCACAAGAAATAATCACATGCAGTCAGGACCGGTGACCCTGGTGGCTAGCAATGTAAGGCTGCATCATTTGGTCCAGTGTGACCTATCCATCATTCAGCAATCCTTTGATTTAACAGTTCTCGCACTTCCAGATGCCAGTGTGCCGGTGCCCCATCCTCTTGGTAAAGGAAGTCGTTCGAATCAGTCTCCAGCTGTGGGAAATGAAAGTTCTCAAGCATATCGAGATATGTGCTTTCTATAACAGTGTTCTCGGCAAAGAAACAAGGACCATACACCCTTTCCTGTGAAACTGCAGGAACACATTAAAATTTGGAGAGTCCGCCTCATGTTATACAACTTCACGTCGTTGTTCCGTACCCCATATTCTCACATTATGACGGTTCACCTTTCCATTTAAATGGAATGTTGCCTCGTCACTAAACACTAAGTGTGGAAGAGAACTTTCAGTCTCCATCTTGCCAAGAATGAAATTACAGAACTCCACACGTTGTTGTTTGTGGCCTTCACGAAGAGCTTGCAGTTGCTGAATTTTGTATGGTTTCATGTGCAAACGTCGACGCAACACATGCCACACGGACATCGGAAGCATGTTGAGCTGTCGAGCTGCACGGCGAACGGATTTCTGCGGACTCCTTACGAAACTATGGTGGCTGCGTTCGACGTCTGTGTCAGACACTCGGGGACGGCCCGGCGATTTGCTTTTGCACAAACAACCTGTTTCTCAGAATTGTTGATGCCGTCGTCTAATGCTCTGTGCTGTAGGAGGATCCACACCACACCTAGTACGAAAGTCAAGCTGAACAGTTATTACTGACCCGCACTGCGCAAAACATACAACGCAAAACGCTTTCTGTTGTCCCGACACCCTTTCTACTAGAACTGAAGTGGACGCACACTGCTGCTACATAGCGGGAACCATGTAAATCTCGGGAGCTTGCTCTTTTCAACAGTACGTTGTTCACGCACGTATCTCAAATAACATAATAGTTGTGGTTTTTGTAAATCGGATGATTCTTTCTGATAAACCATATATTTTTTGTTTCACGTGACTAAATGGCTCCCCAACTTGAAACAGCAGGAAGTGAGGTCACAAAAGTTGTAGAGTGCCACGTCAACGTTAGCTAGCTCGTCCCGTGAGCAGAAGACTTAATGGTGGTGCAATACTTCTCAACTTTATTTACCAGAGTCTGTGGTATGGCTGACCAGTATTAGGATTAATCACAGCGTGAGGTAAGAAAAATTGATGCCAGTGCCTCAAAGTATATTTTCACGTGTGTGGATTTGTTTCGAGATAAATCTAGAAATATTTTTACGATCGGAGAAAGTCACTATCCTTTTCAGGCATTTAGGAGTGTCAGAAAATTATGGAGAGACTTGCAAACACCAACAGAGTGCAGATTTCTGTGAGTTACCGACTGTGTGTTACCGACACGAACACAGCAACATCAGACAGGGCTACACCACTGTTTATTGATAAACGCACCGTAATGGCTTCACGGTATATTATTTAAACTAGATTTTCTACCTGCACGTTCAGTCATAGCCACATAATTAGAGTGCTTGCAGCTCCGAACATTTCCAATGCCCCACGGTGTCTGCTACTTGGGACGGCATCAATGAGAGCACTGCACAGAACGGATAGGAGGAAAACCTACCTGTGGTTACTTTGTGCGGCGAGTTTAACCCAAAGCGTACACAACAGGAAATGTCGTGTAATTCAGATGAACTGCTGAGTGCCCAATGAGGACTCAGACTTTTGAAGTTATTGTAATGAACATCAGTATTGCAATTAACTGTCACTTTGACCATTTAAAGTACATAATGTTTTTCGCTCTGCCATCATTTTCTTCGACAAATATAAGAATGAATGTGGAATCTCGTCCCATAGAAGCCCTAAGTTTTGTTAGCGTTTCTACCTGCACTTTACTTGTGCACTGAAGGACATTTAGTATGGACGTGACAAGCGTGCAGTGACAGTATTATCTGAGTTGATTTACATGGGTGCATGGGGAAGCTTCTTTCACATGTAGACTTTCATGGGTTTTTAGGTGCTGATGTCTAAATTAGACTGTCTTAAAAAAACAGTACTCAAACATTTTAAAATCTGTGGCACACCATCTGATCAAAAGCGTCCGGACGTCTATTAGTGGACATCAAAGCGGAGTGTGTCGACCCTTCGCCTTTATGATGGCTCGAACTCTGCCGGGTACATTTTCAATTATGTGTACGAAAGTCAGTGGAGAAATGGCAGAACATTCTTCTTTAAGAACCTATAACAAAGAAGGCAGTGCTGTTGAACGCTGGAGTCTGGAGCATACTCGATGTACTAGCTCAATCTACTGGGTTCACTTGGGACTCTGGGAGGGTCAGCCCATTCAAGAACGTTATTGTCCACAGATGACCGCCTCACAGATGCTGCTTTATGACAGAGTGCTTTGTTATGCTGATACAATAATACGTCTCCGAACTGTTCGTATAGTGTATGCCGTACATAACGTTACAAAATGTTTTCATATCCATCCAGTTTTAGTGTTTTCGTGCGTGAACCCCTCCCCTCTCCTCCCTACCATACGGTGACACAGCCTCCTCCGTACCTCACTGTTGGCACTACACTTGATGGCAGGCAAAGTTCTCCAGGAATTCACCAAACCCTGACTGTTCCTTCGGATGGCCCCAAGTTGCAGCGTGATTCAGCATTCCAAATCACTCCAGTCATCCAGTTTCCAGTGGCGTCGCTCTTCGCACCATCTCAAGTATCGCTTAGAACTGACTATAAAAGTGTATGGCTTATAAGGAGTTGCTAAACCATTTCACTCCATTCTTTTAAGTCCCTTCGGACAGTCATTATGATAGTTCGACAACTGGCAGCACTTTGGTACTCATGAGTGATCCCTTCCAATGAGTTCATGCGATTTCTTATAACCACCTCCACATTTATCGACTGTTCCTGTCCGTCGTACATGAGGTCTGCTAGGTCTTGGTGTAGCCTTGGTTGTTCTCGCGTTTCCACTTCACAACCTCAACTCCAGCAATCAACTTGGGTAGCTCTCGAAGGGTCAAAATGTCTCTGAAGGATCTTTTACTCAGGTCCAGTGACTCCACATTCGTATTCACTGGTCTATCCTGACCTAGTCATTCTACAGTTACTGCTACTGCTTCTCTATTGACAACGCAATACTCCCCGCCTCGTTTTGTACTGCCTGGTCCACCGCTCGTGAAATTCAGTGCTCAGTTCCACCCTACACTGGGGTGTACGGGCACCTTTATTCAGACTGTATGCATTTCCGAACGTAGTTTCACCGTGACAGGATATTAAAACCATTTTAGGATGGCACAAAAAAATTTAAATGTCCGTTATTTTTCGCTGAGACAAGATAGCGGATGTGTTCTATAAGTTCACTGACAAGAGGAGCAACACCGATGAATTTATTCAAGTTGGAAGAAGATGTGGTGTTTAGTTTAGGAGGCACTGCCAATAACAATATTTATACGAATAGTGAGGCCGTGCAAATTGCGTGGCATTTTTGCAAGAAGCCAGGGATAGTTACAAAGAGACGACGGGTCGATGTGAAAGAGTATCACTGTCCCAGACAAAATTGAAAAATTTATATATTGGATAAATATGTGTGAGCGTGTCAGTTCCGATGTACACTGAAGCGCCAAAGAAACTGGTATAAGCATGCGTATTGAAATACAGAGATAAGTAAGCAGGCAGAATACGACGCTACGGTCGGAAACGCCTATATAAGACAAGAAGTATCTGGTGCAGTTGTTATATCGGTTACTGTTGCTACAATGGCGGATTTTCAGGATTTAAGTGAGTTTGAACGTGACGTTATAGTCGGCGCACGAGCGATGGGACATAGCATCTCCGAGGTAACGATGAAGTGGGGACGTTCCCGTACGACCATTCCACGAATGTACGGTAAATATCAGGAATTCGGTAAGAAATCAAATCTTCGACACTGCTGCGCCGGAAAAAAAATCCTGCAAGAACGGGACCAACGATGACTGGAGAGAATCGCTCAACGTGACAGGAGTGCAAACCCTTCCGCAAATTGCTGCAGATTTCAATTCTGGGTCAGCGTGCGAAGTATTCAACGAAAAATCATCCATACGAGATTTCAGAACCGAAGGCCCATTCGTGTACCTGCACGACACATAGCTTTACGCCTCGGGTGCGCCTGTCGACACCGACAGTGGACTGTTGATGACTGGAAACATGTTGCTGGTGGGACGAGTCTCGTTTCAAATTGTATCGAGCGGATGGACGTGTACCGATGTGGCGACAACCTATTGAATCCACGGATCCTGCATGTCATCAGGGGACTGTTTAAGCTGGTGGAGGCTCTGTAATGGTGTGGGGCGTCTGCAGTTGGAGTGATATGGGATCCCTGATACGTCTAGATACGAGTCTGACAGGTGAGACGTACGTAAGCATCCTGTCTGATCACCTGCATCCATCGATGTCCATTGCGTATTTCGATGGACTTGGAAAATTCCACCAGGACAATGCGACACTCCACACGACCAGAATTGCTACAGAGAGGCTCCAGGAATACTCTTCTGAGTTTAAATACTTCCGATGGCCACCAAACTGCCCATACATGAATATTACTGCGCATAGCTGGGATATCTTGCAATGTGTTGTTCAGAAAAGATCTCCACCCGCTCGTACTCTTACGGATTTATGGTCAGCCATGCAGGATTCATGGCGTCAGTTCCCACCACCACTACTTCAGACGTTAGTCGAGTCCACGACATATCGTATTGCGGCACTTCTGGTTGCTTGTGGAGCCCTACACGATCGGAGTACCACTTTATTTGGCTCTTATGGGTGTGGTGTTGTCCGCTTATTAATGAATTTATTATTTTATTCTTTTAAAAATTACTATTATTTTTTTCTCGATACTTCCTGGCAGGCCTTCCTGTGCGAGAGCGAGACTCAAAATCGGGACCTTTGCCTTTCGTGTGCAAGTGCTCTACCGACTGAGCTAACCAAGCACGTCCTACGACCCGTCCTCATAACTTTGCTTCTGCCAGTATATCTCCTAACTTCCAAAATTTTTTCCTTCCTTGTGGACGGCGTCGGGACCAGAGAATGGGACCACGCTGGGGAGGTAGGTGATCTTTGGTGACTAGGCGCCGGCCAGCCGCGCCGCCAGAACGCGGAAGCGACCGCCACAGAGGAGGAGGCGGCGGCGGCGGCGGCGGCGGCGGCGGGCGAGGCGGCGGCGGTGAGGCAGCGGACCCTGACCTCCGGCGAGCCGGCCGCTCTCCGGTTTCCTAAACCGGTTGTCGCGGCCGTCTGAGCCATCGCCGCTGCACGCAGATTAATGCTGGGGACGCTCAGCCACACGTTCACGAAAAATAAAAGCACACCCGGGGCAGCAATACACGACAGGTCGTAAATCGTCGGCCGAACTGTCGCCCGGTCGACTGAAACTTTGGCAACGAACTACGTATCCCTCTGGATTCTCGTAGGCGCACGGATTAACCTGCACCGTTAGTGTTTCAGAATAATGCTAGTAAATAATATTAATCAGTTGTACTGCTGCAGGGCACGGTTCGAAAGCTTTTTGTATCACTATTCTTTTTTATCCTTGGATTTACAGCCGTAGTAAACTTCCTCAAAGCAGTCATGTTCTTATATCGGTCTACATATCATTTGATACAATTTCACTAGCAGTTGGCTGATCTTGTCTCCTTGGGCTTTATCAGGACCCCCGCCCCCCCCCCCCCCCCCCCACACACACACCCACACAGTTGTCGTTATTCGTTTCCCAGTTTCCATTGCTTTTTGTCCATTCAGTCTCCATATTGCGGATCTCTATTTTGCATTGCTCCACCTATATCGTCTTTCTGTGTCATTGTTGGTCTACCTCCTTTTCTTCTTTAGTGGGTATCAACTGCCATACTCGTTTCGGCCATCTTGTATCATCCAACCATTTTAAGACGCCCATACAAAAGAGCCAATTGGTTTAAATTCGGTCAGTCAACATATTTCTCATATTATGTTGCCTTATATTGCAAAATATAGAAAAATTAATTAATTACCAATGGAACAAAATAATAAAATTTTCTCGAGATTCCACACCGTGCATCCACGAGCCTTCGCGCGGGTTGTTCTCGGCCGTTGTCAAGTCTTATTTCTCTTGATAATAGCCGGAGACTACTCGTGTGAAGGTCGTGGATGTTTAACCGCCGTTTGAAGATCGAGAAAGTTTTACTAATTTATGTCACCTAGAGATCATGCACCTTTACAAAAGAAACGTTTCGAATTAAAATAAAGTCTTATTTTCGCTGGGCTGTTAAATATCCTGTCAGCTTCCTCTCGTCTATATCTGCACTCTGGCAGTCTTCGGTGTTATAAGTGAAAGAGTGTAGTTGTAGTTGAATCATACAGTCTATTTCTCTTGGAGTTCTTTGTTTCGTCAAATAATAACGTAAAAGTTGTTTAGATATTGGTGATATAAGAGGCAGTGTAGTGACATCGTTTGAGTAGGTTTTCTTTTTTGGAAGGGGATGTTGGGGATGGGAGGGGGTGCTATAATCTTTGTAAAGTAACGCTCTCGTCATCTGCCATAAATGGTTTTTGGAAGGCTGAAGACACACGGAAGATAGACGGCGGGCAAGTAATTCGAAGTCTACATCCTTCATCCAATGATGTTACAGAGTCGAAGATATACGCAAAGGCGCTTGCCACGAGGCCACCCCATTGGCACAAAACGTGACTTTGTACGCCGATGGACCGTAGGAGGGAAGTCCCGCAAATGTTGTTTGGTAACCAGCGACCGCGACTGATTACCACGATCGCCATTGGAGAAGATGGATCAGCTGCTGCTTATAATGGCGTTGGCTGCTAAGAATGCGTTGCTCTGTTGCCTTGGTGGATGAAGTTTCCGGACACGGGTTCATAGCATGGATTCGTTCCTCATGATACCCTCTACAACCCCTCGACATCGGTCGCAACGTTTCTGGGACACTCTTTACATATGGACGTTCAATTTTTGCTGTTATAGCAGAAAATGTGGTGAATTTTCAGACAAACGCTAATGAT
This sequence comes from Schistocerca gregaria, assembly GCF_023897955.1. NCBI lineage: Eukaryota > Metazoa > Arthropoda > Insecta > Orthoptera > Acrididae > Schistocerca > Schistocerca gregaria. The sequence goes on from NC_064921.1 coordinate 331,316,113, forward strand.
TTTTAACGTTTGTAGCCACCGAAATATGACACCGTCTGTTTAATAAATTTAGCTTGATCTATTTCTGTCGCATTGGAAAGAACTTTCGAAGAGGACTACGATGGCAATAACATTGTGGAACTTGAGCAAATAGTAGTAAGATAACAGCGCCGCCATTGTTCTGTCAACGTGTGTTGCGGATTTTTCAGAGATCTCATAATTTCTTTCTGTTTCATTGATAGGGCCTCTAAATAGCAACAATATTCAGTTCCTAACAGGTACGCTGCTTAATTGCTGGAAGACATCTCAGTGGAAATAAGGCAACCCGCGTGGAACCAACAAGACGAAGTCCCGCCCTCTTCACTCAATAATGAGAAAACATCAGGACAGAACAGGTGGAGAACGTTGGATCAGTCTTTTGGGGAAACATAAAATGGCCTGAGCTCTCACCACACGTCATACCTTCGTGGGGAAAATTAAAATTTGAAGTTTACAAGGAAACACTGGCGAGTACCAAACAGAAGAAATACCACATAACACGGGCCTGTTCTACAGTAAGCCGTAATGAGATTCAGCGTGCATCATTATCCGTCTGCAATCGTTTTATAGCATTTTGAGCATCTGATATGCCAGTCGTAATAATAAACACACAAACCATACCTGAGTTACATGCAGTATGGCAAACGTTCGTGGTACCTCCTCTCCTGAGGACAGAAGAGCAGTTTGCGTGGCTGATTTCTTGTGCATATATGATCAAATTCCACGCATGTTATGTTGGTGAAGTCCTCTTCGAAGGCTCTTTCTGAAGCCACATAGTTTCATTTTTTAAAAGTTACTGTCATAATTTGGTAGTCACAAACATTAAAAATTACTTGCGCCTGTCAGAAAATTCGCCACCCGGAAAAAATCGCACACGATCTCTTTCTGGACATGTTTTGTATGGCTTATCTTAGATGTGATCGCCCTGCGTAACGTTATCTGTAAACAAATTTTGAAGGAACTGTTCGTTTCTTCGCGCAATAAATAACCAACTTTTATTGTGCAGTATTGCTTTCATATTTGGGAGAAATATTTTTTGAGTGTCTACGTTAAACTCCTTTGTACATTCTACGAGATATTAGTCTCATCAGCTTCGGTGTTCAGTGTCCTGGAAAAAGTTGCCAAGTCGTTACTAAACATTGTTATCATGTACAGTCCGTCCCACAGCAAAGGTGACTGACTTTGTATTCCCGTACCTATTAATGCCATCTATGGACGGATATATCAATTAACTAGCGTGGTCTTTCGATTACCTTACGTTTTAAATTTAACAGTGTTGGCATCACAGACTGCACCTAACAGCCGAAATTTTAGCAGAATGTGTTGAATTTAGGTAGTGAAAAGAGCAATGCTGCAAAGTGCGGACATTAAGTTTTGTTTTAAATTGGGCAAAAGTGTTACAGACACTTTTCAAACGACACAAACTGTTTATGATATATTAAGCTCAGAATTTTAAAAGCTTTTGAAGTGGTATTCAAAGATTGGTGACAATAGAGAGAGCATTTAATATGATCGACATCCAGGAGCATCGTTGACAGTTCGAGTCGAAGAAAATGTTAAGTGGCTAAATTCTTCGAACTTATAGTTGTGCATTTGCCAGGTTACGTGAGGCGTTCACTTGAGCATCTAAAACAACGGTACATCGCATTATAACTAAAGTTTTGGGCAGTAAAAAGATCAGCTGTCGTTTCGTGCTTCACTCACTGACTGACGATCAAAATGATTGCACATTGGTACACTATAAGGACATGAAAAGATCGGTCTCTAGGGACTCAGACTTCATGGCTTACATTGTAATACGTGATGAAACATGGCCTTTTCAGTATGAATCGCTTACAAAGCAACAAAGCTCGGAATGGAATATCCAGAATTCCTGAGACAGAAAGAAGTCCTCATGCAGAAAAGCCGTGTCAAGACAATGAGCACTGGCCGGCTGAAGTGGTCTCGCGGTTAAGGCGCTCAGTCCGGAACCGCGTGACTGCTACGGTCGCAGGTTCGAATCCTGCCTCGGGCATGGATGTGTGTGATGTCCTTAGGTTAGTTAGGTTTAAGCAGTTCTAAGTTCTAGGGGACTGATGACCACAGATGTTAAGTCCCATAGTGCTCAGAGCCATTTGAACCATTTTTGAACAATGAGCACTGGTTTCCTTTATTCAAAAGGAATTATCCATAAAGAATTCCCTCCAGAAAGTCGTATGATAACTGAAGATAACTAGTTGGGTGATTTAATCTGTTATGTGGGAGAGGTGTTCGAGTTAAACCCGAATACCGGAATCAAGGAAGGCAGTGTTTGTTGCACGTCAATGCACCGGCGCACAAAAGCATGACAGAACACAATTTCTAGGTTTAAAAATCTGTCGTAGTGCTTGAACACCCCCATCATTCACCTTTTTTCTCTTCAACGACTTCTCGTATAATGGCAATTCTATTTCAGATATCCACAAGGGTACGGCAATGGTACTGCAGGCATTTTCAAAGGTTGAGTTCAGAATTGTTGCGAACTATTATTCCAACGCTCCGAGTTGTGAATTGACTCACAAGGGGCCTACTTTGAATAAAAATCCATGTAAACGAAAAGTAAACAACGTCTTGTATTTTATTTCACGTCACCTTTTCTGAGGGACGGACTGTGTACATAGAAACATTGTTCTGACGTACAACACTTTGGTTTTGTGGTTTGTTAAGAACAATAAGAAATACGAATATTGCGAGGATGACTATTGAGACTTGCATTATAGATGGGGATATTTGTTCTTAACATATTCATATCTGTAAACAATAGTTGCAACGTTCTATCAATCGTTCAGTTTGGAAATTTGTGGTAAGTTCCTACGGAACCAAACTGTTGAGGTCATCGGTTTGAGGTCATCGGTCCCTAGGCTTACACATTACTTAATCTAACTTAAACGAACTTACACTAAGTACAACACACACACCCATGCCCGAGGGAGGACTCGAAATTCCGATGGAGGAAGCTGCGCGAACTGTGGCAAGGTGCTTGAAACCGCGCGGCTACCCAGCGCGGCACAGTCGTTCAATTGTCGGTGAAAATCTGCTTCTTGGTCGCGAAGCTATTCTGGAACCACTGTGCGAACGTCCATCGTTGGAAAATCTCTATTCCGTCTGACGTTCTTCTTCCATTTTCAAGATGGTTGTTTTTGAAGAGGCAACTGTCGATATCTAGTCTGTTGTTGCCAGACCCCAGCTTGTAACTCATCTCTAGTAACTTCGTCGACGATGAGACATTAAACGGTGAAAGTCGTATCTTCCGCTTTTAGACTAGTTGAAATGACTCTTTGAAGCAAAGTACGCATAGTACCTAGGAGTACTCACTTCCACAACTTTAGTACGAATTGTGAAAGTGACAAGTGTACACCTGAATGTGTTCTGAAGCTGATCGAAGTTATAACTACTACAGGAAGCTGACAAAATACGCCGATATACTATGAGCTCACACTAAGAGAGAGAGAGAGTTGACTGGAAGCCACAGGTGTTTATTGGTGGTAGTTTTGAATTAAGCTTCAAAGAGGTCATATTCGCACGTGGAGAGTGAGGAAGAAAAAGTAAAGTACCTCCGTGTAAGACTGAATTTCTCTAACTTCGCGGAAGTGATTATTATGAATGACGCATGAGGGACGGATCGTTGTGTTTCTTGTCTAGGAACTTGAAATCTCAAAATTTTGATAGTAACGCTCTCCGCGGTCAGACTCTCACTCAGAGAGCTGAGTTCGGGCACAGCCGCAAACAAAATACTGTATGTGGAGCTGAGAAAGTCTGCCTTGGCGACTCCATACGGGTACCAGTGAACGGTATCATGTACTGATCGGCAGTGATGTTGCCAAAAAGTGTGTATTTTGCCGGTTAAAGGACGTTAGTGTTCCTTACATATGTCGAGTTCATGCAACAATATGCGGGTGCTTCTGGGCAGACGTGAAATAAATGGTGTATATCATTACACAACTACACCTCATCATGATATTTCCCCTCTTCGGTCTAACATACACTCATCTGATTTCTTCGGTTACGTGATACTTCGGTCATCGTCCCACCAGTGGGACACAAACGTTAAGCGTTAATGAAGGGGAAAAATAACATACGTAACATTCTGAAAGGTTTTATTTGGACCTTTAAATGGCATTTGCCTTTTGACCACGTATTTTTAGCTACGAACTAATGGTCCTCATTGGCCTCTGGAGGTAATAGTCCACCAAGCGAAATGTGAGCTTGCTGCGGAGGACGGCAATCTGTAGTGTTGCTCTGCGTTTGGAAACAGGTGAAGCTATTTACGTTCTGTGAGCCAATGAAAACACCAGCAGACTGTATGAAAGCTTCCAAGGCATAATGTTCTCTTCTTCGTAGAAGGAATACTTAAGGGTAAGTGTCGTGGGAATTTGGTTCTTCGGCCACACAGTTCACTTGATGGGGCAGCCCTTTGAGATTTTGTGATAAAATCACATCACAGTCACGTACTTTACCGTTATGACAGTTTCTGACCGAAGTAAGCCGTCTTCAGACTTAAAATATGCCGAGTATGACAGCTGTTACTGCCATCATCTGCGCCGCGGCGTTTCACCTCGACGCGCACCAGATGTTGCCGATAACAAGTACCACACACAGCCTGTTTCGGGACTCAAGATGACCTAATTCATCCGTAACTGGTCATAGCATTAAGTCCTCGATGTGGCATGCGCGTGGTTATAGAACCACAAAGTGAGATCACACTTGTACCTGGAGATGCCACCGTTCGACCAGAAAGATTACAGTTCGTAGCAGATGTTGGGAAGTCATCTCGTAAAACTAATTATTCACCGAAAAAAGAAAGGAAGATTAGGTTTTAGTGTCACGCGTTAAACGTGATGGGGTGGCAGTCACTGAAATAAAGGCATTTTTCGTTGCGGCAAGGTCTTTTCGGCAACTTTCTCCTCCCAATCACAAAATAGTCGTTTTGACTGCAACCTGCGTAGGGCGAGAAAGACAATCGTCATAAAACAAGAGAAATCATTGTTCGCGAGGAAAGATTTAGGTGTTCATTTTTCGCACGTGATATTCCTCTCGCGACACAATCAAAAAAATTTAAACATGACATCACCGGTTTCAGTCGGTCGAGAGCGTTCTTCGTATCTTATTTTAACAAGGTCTTTGTTTAAACATAAATGATGCCCATAAACATTCAGAAGCTTGTCATCAGAACACGTTTCGTGTAAATTTAATTTTATTATTACTCTTTCTGGGGTAATTTCATGTACTGACTCACTCCATGATCATGATTATTGGCTTCCCAATTTGCTCATACGGTACTAGACGTGTGCATAAATAAATAAATAGGTGGATTACTCTAGCCCTCTAGAAATCAGCTTTTGGTGTCAGCCACGGCACGGTCTGAAAATAGTAGGTTACTACCGAAATGGGTAATATCGTTCTGAAATTAACCCAGTGAATTTGCAGTTACGAATAATCAGTACCATCAGCTGTAGAATGGAATGAGGACACTGAAAATTTGTGGCGGACGGGGACTCGAACCCGGATTTTCCAATTATCACGAGCGCTCTTATTACCATTTCTTTGTTTTATTTTATTGCATTTTGTTCATTGTTGATCGCTGTGTTTGGTCGTTGCGGACGTCACATGACATCCATTCGAGTTCATTGTTGACCCTCTCACTCAGTTTTTTTTTTATTACAGAGACCATCCAGCTATCTGACCGAACACACTGAGCTACCGTGCCGGCACCCCTTCGGCTATTCGTGCACGACTCAGAGTCAGACATAAACCTCCATATGTCGGCAATCATGCGTCTACGACCTGTAATCGTATAGCCATTATGCATATTCCCGTACAGGTCAGACGTTGTTCTCGAAAGTCGCTAGCCCGGCATCGGCAGATGGACATTGGACATGCATGCATGAGGAACTTAGCATCGTAATCAGAATAGCACAGCACTGAAATATCGCCTTCTGAAATTGTTTTGAGCATGTCGATAAATAAATGATTTTAAAAACAACATGTCACTGGCATCTCCATTACGACTAAAATGTCATTCTTTACACAAATTACGTGTATCAATACTTTAGACACGTGGTCGTTATTTTTTACTCCTGACGCAGTTTGTTCCGAGCATCATCAGACCTTGATGGATACACAGTGTCTAAACAAGTGTAAACATTCTTCCTTAACATCGGCGGCCAAACTTAGGCGTGAATTGGAGAGTTGTCGTGTAGCTGTCGAGACGTGTTTGCGAAATGAAACGGAAAGCCTACCGAAACGGCGGTCGCAGTGCTAGCGCGGCCGTAAACAAAACGCCGTAGGCGGAGAGCGCGCCGGCGACCTCGGCGACGCGAAGGTCAATGCGAGCGGCGCGCGCCCCGGCTTCAGCCGGCGGCCGCCGTAATCGAGGTTAACCGCCGCGGCGCGCAGCTGTTCCGCGGCTCACCTTTAGCGACGTCAGGTGGCGTCCCGGCGGCGGCGGCGGCGGCAGACGGCAAAGGCGGCAGCAGCAGCGCCAGCACGACGCACAGGCAGGCGGCGCTGGGGGGCGTCCTGGGCAGCGCCATGTCGGCGGCGATCACAGCAGAGACGCGGCGCGGCGCGGGGACTACACGGAGCTGAGCGGAGCGGCACAGATGACGTGGCACACGGCGCAGCGGCGGCCTCCTCGGCTGCCTCACTCACACTCGACTGCCGCCGCACGCTGCCGCGCCGCCATATATACGCCCGCAGTCTCGGCCCCTTGCAGCGCGGCTAGCCCGCAACGCACAACGCCGTTCGCCTAGACACGTCTTCGCCGGTGGCTGTGACGGCGCTGGAAGCACTCGTCCGGGGCTCGCTACGACGCACGTAGCTCGGCGGTGGATGGTTCACTTGATATCACACTACTCAGGTGTCTAAAACGTCAACGTAGTAGGGAAGAGAGGGAAATGTAAACATCAATTTAAGCCTCAATAACTCTAACCTGAAGATACCAACAACAAAAATGATAGCTTTTTTAAGGACTATGCCTCACAAGGCCTATGATAAACATCAGCAACATAATCGTAGAAAAGATATCCACTTTCCAGTACCTAGGATGTGACATAACATTTAGAGAAGAAAAAGAATTTACAAGAATCTCTCAAAATACACATCGATGGTTTAGCGATGTGCACATATACAGATGGCTGTAGTACCGCGTACACAACATATAAAACGGCAGTGCATTGGCTGAGCTGTCATTTGTACTCAAGTGAGTCATTTGAAAGGGTTACCGACATAAGACCGCGCGACGGGAATTAACAGACTTTGAACGCGGAATGGCACTTGGAGCTAGACGCATGGGTGGATGGGACTTTTCATTCGGAAATCGTTGGAGAGTTCAATAATCCGAGATCAACAGTGTCAAGACTGTGCTGAGTATACGAAATTTCAGGCATTACCTCTCACCACGGACAACGAAGTCGCCGACGCCCTTCACCTAACCACCGAGAGCAGCGGCGTTTTCGTAGAGTTGTCAGTGCTAACAGGTAAGTAACACTGCATGGAATGACTGCAGAAATCAACGTGGGACGTATTCGTTAGGACAGAGCAGCGAAATTTAGTGTTAATGGATTGTGGCAGCAACGACCGCCGCGAGTGCCTTTGTTAACAGCACGTCACCGTCTGCAGCGCTTCTCCTCGGCTCGTAACCATATCGGTTGGACCCTAAATGACTGGAAAACCTGGCCTGACGGCTTGAAACGTCCCCTTAGAAAAATTAGTGAATTACTCTGCTGGTAAACCTCTTACATTATTTGATTTTCATACAGCTGAGCAGAACTGAACGTACTCAGACATTTCGCTCTTTACATATTCTGATCAACACTAAACTGACACACAATTTTTTTTTTAGCGCCACGCAATCTGACTTTCAATAATCCCTACAAAAGAATGACCTATATCTTTCACAAATCACTTACCTCACAGGCTGAGTATCGATTTCATTTGGTAAGAGGTAATGGTAGGCTTCGAGTGTGCCGCAAGACCTCCCGAATCAATGGACAAGGCACTGTGCAAGCTGTTGGTGGCTTGATAATGGTGTGGGCCGTGTTTACAGGGACTTGATTGGGTCCTCTGGTCCAAATGTGGGACATAATGCCGTACAGAAGATACCGTCGCCGTTCTAAACAGACAGTGTACAAAACTATCGAGTTTGCTACAACATCTGGAGACAAGAAGAATCGCATACCACTCAAGTCTGTCGCTGCTCAAGGCTTGCTGGACGGACCATCTGTTTTCTGTGGACTGGAAACGTTTACGGTCGACTACTTGGAGCCCATTTGCAGCCATTCATGGACTTCGTGTTCCCAAACAACGAAGGAACTTTTATGAATGACAGTACGCCATGTCACCGGGCCACAATTGCTCGCAACTGGTTTGAAGAAGACTCCGGGCAGTCCAAGAGAATGATTTGAAGCACCCATCGAACATTTGTGGGACATAATCCAGAGATGGTTCAAATGGCTCTGAGCACTATGGGACTTAACATCTGAGGTCATCAGTCCCCTACAACTTAGAACTACTTAAATCTAACTAACCTAAGGACATCACACACACCCATGCCCGAGGCAGGATTCGAACCTGCGACCGTAGCGGTCGAGGGGTTCCCCACTGTAGCGCCTAGAGCCGCTCGGCCACATAATCCAGAGATCAGTTCGTGCAGAACATCCTGCACCAGCAACACATTTGTAATTATGGACAGCTATAGAGGCTGCATTGCTCAATACGTCTACAGGGAACTTCCGGTGACGTGTTGACTTCATGCCACGCTGAGTTGCTGCACTATACCGGGCCAAAGGAGATCCAACACGATATTGGGAGGTATCTCATGGCTGTCGTCACCTCAGTGCATGTGGCACGATAAAAAAGGATGTTAAAGGATGAAAAGACGAAAGAAATCAAAATAAAATTTTATGACGTCATGGCACTGCGCAAAATACTATACCTACGGCACTGTATGGAGCAGAAAGTAGGACATTACGACCGAAACACCTAAAACAAGTCGAAACATGAGAAATGAACTTTCTAGAACAGTAATACTCTGTACGACATTATATAAAATAATAAATGCATTGAGGAAAGAACTTCCATTAATTGGAGGAGTAATCCAACGAAAGCAGGATTGGGAAGTGCAAATATTGCTTGTGCCACTTCAGAGAATGCCTCGACAAGCGATGGTGTACAAGAAAAAGTGTTGGAAGGGAGAGGAGGAGAGAGTGTGACCGTCCCAGGCCAGAAGGCCTGATCCTAAAGTGACAGAAGAAGGAAGAAAGGTGAGCAATCACTGTAACGGACTGTCAATGCTCTCACACAAACCATCGTGAGGCGTGCGGGTCTACTGACAAAGAGCGTGCCTGGAAATCGAAACGTCATTCGCTTGATAGAATCCCGGTCCGACGGGATATGTCAATCTGCCTTTAACCTAGCCTTCACCTGTCAGCGATTCGCCGGTAAGGGCACTTGGCTCGGATTCCACTTTAAACTGTTGTCCCGATTTAGCCAGAAGGATCACTGCAGTAGATTAGGGACACACAAATCGCTAAAGTGGCATCCAATTGAAACACATCTAGCCTCTGACCCTCGCGAAATATTTATTATTGTACAAATCGGCATAAGAAAGGTGCACTCTTCGCTTCAAGTAGCCACATTATTCAAAGAGAAACAAAAGAGCATTATGCGAACTATATGTCCGTGGTGTCTGCATTTTCGTAATCGGCAGTTTCAAACCTGATTAAAATTCAGGGTGAAAGGGTATCAATGGTAACATTCGATGATGACATTGCTGTACTCAGTGAACGTGAGGAAGAATGACAAGAGTTTTTGAATGCAATGAACAGTCTAATGAGAACAGAACGTACATTGAGAGTAAACAGAAGAAAGACGCAGGTAATGAAGAGTACAACAAATCAAATTAGCGATAAACTTAATATCAAAATTGGGACTACGAAATAGACGACGGAATTTTGTCACTTTGGAAGGAAATAAAAATCGTATCGAACGAAGCAAGAAGAAGGTAGAAAACAGACTAGCAGAACAGGGCATTCCATGCACTTACCTTGAAACTACAAATATAAGAAGGAATTAGTACAGCTGCTGTAGACAGTATTTGCAAATACATTGTGTTCGCTCCTGCTACTAGCATGAACGACGGATAAGTCACACGTGTACCAACTAGCATGAAAATTTTGTAGGATTGAAAAACAGCACCAGGAGGAAGATAATTTGCAAGAGATTTTAAATTAACTTCAGTAATTACTTACAAAACAGACACGAAAACTGATGGACAGCAGATGCAAACGTTCTCTCACAGGTGGATGTATCGTACCACACATTTAAAGAAGCAGAACAATAACCCCCATATGCATTACAAATCGAATGCTACTACACTCCTGGAAATTGAAATAAGAACACCGTGAATTCATTGTCCCAGGAAGGGGAAACTTTATTGACACATTCCAGGGGTCAGATACATCACATGATCACACTGACAGAACCACAGGCACATAGACACAGGCAACAGAGCATGCACAATGTCGGCACTAGTACAGTGTATATCCTCCTTTCGCAGCAATGCAGGCTGCTATTCTCCCATGGAGACGATCGTAGAGATGCTGGATGTAGTCCTGTGGAACGGCTTCCCATGCCATTTCCACCTGGCTCCTCAGTTGGACCAGCGTTCATGCTGGACGTGCAGACCGCGTGAGACGACGCTTCATCCAGTCCCAAACATGCTCAATGGGGGACAGATCCGGAGATCGTGCTGGCCAGGGTAGTTGACTTACACCTTCTAGAGCACGTTGGGTGGCACGGGATACATGCGGACGTGCATTGTTCTGTTGGAATAGCAAGTTCCCTTGCAGGCCTAGGAATGGTAGAACGATGGGTTCGATGACGGTTTGGATGTACCGTACACTATTCAGTGTCCCCTCGACGATCACCAGAGGTGCACGGGCAGTGTAAGAGATCGCTCCCCACACCATGATGCCGGGTGTTGGCCCTGTGTGCCTCGGTCGTATGCAGCCCTGATTGTGGCGCTCACCTGCACGGCGCCAAACACGCATACGACCATCATTGGCACCAAGGCAGAAGCGACTCTCATTGCTGAAGACGATACGTCTCCATTCGTCCCTCCATTCACGCCTGTCGTGACACCACTGGAGGCGGGCTGCAGGATGTTGGGGCGTGAGAAGAAGACGGCCTAACGGTGTGCGGGACCATAGCCCAGCTTCATGGAGACGGTTGCGAATGGTCCTCGCCGATACCCCAGGAGCAGCAGTGTCCCTAATTTGCTGGGAAGTGGCGGTGCGGTCCCCTACGGCACTGCGTAGGATCCTACGGTCTTGGCGTGCATCCGTGCGTCGCTGCGGTCCGGTCCCACGTCCACGGGCACGTGCACCTTCCTCCGACCACTGGTGACAACATCGATGTACTGTGGAGACCTCACGCCCCACGTGTTGAGCAATTCGGCGGTACGTCCACCCGGCCTCCTGCATGCCCACTATACGCCCTCGCTCAAAGCCCGTCAACTGCACATACGGTTCACGTCCATGCTGTCGCGGCATGCTACCAGTGTTAAAGACTGCGATGGAGGTCCGTATGCCACGGCAAACTGGCTGACACTGACGGCGGCGGTGCACAAATGCTGCGCAGCTAGCGCCATTCGACGGCCAACGCCGCGGTTGCTGGTGTGTCCGCTGTGCCGTGCGTGTGATCATTGCTTGTACAGCCCTCTCGCAGTGTCCGGAGCAAGTATGGTGGGTCTGACACACCGGTGTCAATGTGTTCTTTTTTCCATTTCCAGGAGTGTATTTATAGCTACGCTCGCAGGTTCGAATTCTGCCTCGGGCATGGATGTGTGTGATGTCCTTAGATTAGTTAGGTTTAATTAGTTCTACGCTCTAGGCGACTGATGACCACAGAAATTAAGTCGCATAGTGCTCAGAGCCTTTTGAACCATTTGGCTACTATTTATAGACTGGAAAAGTAGCGTAAAAGACGACCTGTATCTTGAGATGACTCACTAAAAGTTGGTATTCATCCTTTCATATTTGAACAAAGACGAAATCTGGACGACGACATAATCTTGTTCATATGGACACACAATGGCACAGGGACGTCCCCTTAGAGCACTTAAAGAACCCTCTAATACGGAATTACGTCAGTACAACGCAGGAGAGCAACGATCTCACCAACAATCATAGACGTTGCAGCTTAGTTATGAAAGTTTCAGTTAATAAACAGGATAAAATTCTAAACTTCACAAATCTTGAGCAGGCAATACGGTGTATACAGAGTCTGGTGAATACCAAACGTAGCACGAAAAAAAAAATACTGCTTTGCCCGTACACACACCGCCCTGATGAACTCGAAATTCGGCGCCCAGCAACCAGATTGACTAAGAAAGCTCTGCCCTATAAGCACTGCATGAAGTCATGCTTCTCTCCACTCAGCCAGAAACTTCTATACCATATGAAATCATGGATTATGAAGTCTTTGGGTCATTCGAGGGGTTCACAGCTTGCGCGTTTATAGATAAAGACGTTTATAACAGACGGCTCTCATGGTCTTGTGCTATCTCTGCGCAGCTACTGCAAGTAACATCCTGTACAATATTTTTGGCATATTCTAGACATTCTCTTTCCCAACTATTTTTCGTCTTTGGTCTCCTCTCCAGCACGTAGTTGGATGCTGTAGCAGACGTCTCGCTAACCTGCCTCTTCTTCTTGTAAGGATTTTTCCTCACATGGACGCGATGACGGTCCCTCCATTCATGTCGCCACCCGCCTCAACGGGATAACTTGCGACACCAGGCTGCAGGCTAGCGGCGTGTTAACTTCAAGTGCAGGCAGCACTGCAATTCTGACGACGAAAAGGAGAAATGAACTCTATATAATTTTTTGTGACAGGACAATCTTTTCCATCAAGACTGTGGCCTTGAAGTTGAGTGATGGTAACGACTCAAACAAGACACATGCTTTCACCTGCGGTGGTGTGCAACTGTACTCATACCTTGGGGTACCACTGCAGTGGAAATAAGAACATTAATCACTGTCTGTTCCACCAGTTTTCAATACCACTATTTTCCAGTGACTATTTAGAGGAAGTAGTGATCCAGTTTATAAACTTTTGTACCGCACAATTTATCTACACAACTTTAGCAAATGGTAAGTAGAGTAGAGTCTCTGAGGACTCTTTACTTAGTGAAAAATGGGTCGGTCAACGGTAAATTGCAAATTTTAAGTCTTTCAAGAAAAGTAATTAATGAGTTAATGTCAAAAAATAGTAGAGGAATTTGAAAGGCAGTCAGGTGTGGTCGACGAATTGATGTTTCGATCTTGTATGCCTGGGAAAGACCTTCCATGGAACTAGTGAGATAGACTTTGTGCAAGCCATGTTTTTGCGTCTTTTCCTTTCTCCGTATGGTGGAGTTACCAGTTTTCACTATAAGAAGAGACATCAAGTCTGATGAACCTATCCAATGCGCCTGCCCATTACAATTCCGTAATGCGTGGAGTCTGTTCTTTCAGGCATGTCGGAAAAAACGATCTCCCCACATTTATATAACTGATTCGGCTCGACGGACAATGAATCCAGGTCCGACCAGATATGAATCCGATCGAACACATCTGGGATGTGACTGAACGTGGAGTCAGAGCTCATGGTCCTCCTCCCCGGAATTTAAGGGAATTAGGTGATTTGTGTGTGCAAATGTGGTGCCAACTCCCTCCAGCGACCTACCAAGACATCATTACTTCCATGCCAATCCGCTTCGCTGCTGTTAGCGGTGGAAAAGGTGGACGTACTGGCTGTTAGGTTGCAGGTACTAATATCCTGGCTGATCAGTGTATATAAACACACACACACACACACACACACACACACACACACACACATTGTACTTGGTGTCCATAATCATTCTGATTCTGAAGATTTTTGTTTTGATGTAGTTCGTTAAAATAATAATTTAGAATTGTTGTGAGTCACTGGGACTCAAGTTCCCCCTGGGGTTACCACCATTGTATGAGGGCGAACAACAAACGGAAAACAATCACTAGGCCTTGATATCATATAATAATAACAGGTTCAGAGCAGCCTTTCTTCGTCGTATTGGAGTAATAAAAGGCATCTGTCTCAGCCAACGTTCATGAGATTACTCCTTGTAATTATTAACGTGGCTTTACCACATCCTGCAGATTTTTTTCTGTCTTTTGTGTAGCATGTGGTCATGCCTGGGAGAAGGACCGCACGGGGAGCAGCTTCACTGGTTTTTATTTCGTTTTATTGCATATCAGCATGATACGTTACTCGCAATCAGGTTAACTCTGTGATGTATGAATTTGTGGTTAATTGGAAGTGTATTTGCAGTCACAGGATCGGTGTAGCGTTCCTGGTTTTCGTGACAGAAACGCAGGGACACCCACTGAAGTCTTACTTTTCAGAGGTTGGGTGGTTGATTGATTCGGGGGGGAGGGGACCAGACAGCGATTTCATCGGTTCCATTGTATTATGAAAGGAAGTCGGCCTGCAATGACGTGGAGTGAAATATTCCACAGAGCATTTGTTCAAATTTTGTAGGGAACTGGCGGGAGGACTGAAAAATGGCCAGTGGCACGTTTTACATCGTTTCAATTGGACAGGGAACCTGGGAGAGCGATTTCATTATTTTATGAGTGGCTACCTCACTACGCCTCCTTCTTCAGAGATGAGGCACCAGGTCACAGTGTCGGGAAGTGTTAGAAAACTGCAGCGTTAGTCGTGGGCTGACGCTGTGGTGAATAACATGTGCTGCTTTCAAGCGCACTGAGGTGAAACATTTAGCTGGGATGCCAGTAACAAGATTTGTTTATTAATGTAATCAGTTCGTGCAGTGATTAAAGTCAACTGTCAAGAGCATTACGTATCTAAATATTTTGGTTTTTGAAATTTTTTGAAAGAGCGACTTGTTTTTATTTATGCACTCACGTTAGGTTCGATTCAATGTGCTCTATTTTTTGGAGCAAAATGAACTGTCACAAGCTATGTTCGACTGCAGCCACTCGTGGCTAGAACGAATTATTAGAATTTGGTGGTATATGAACATGGCCTTTTGGACAAGGTTTAGCGGAAAATGAACATTTTTACTACAAAAAGATGTTTAAGATCTGAGGATGGGAGCAACGACTGTTTAAACCGGTTGACTTGAATAAAAAGTACTTTGTGTGATCTTGAATTTTGAGTGGTTTTACACAATTAAACCTGATGGCTCTTTAGTTCTCTCATAATCCCCGCTAGTGACTCCCTTTTCCCAGATGTAGCGACTGTTTGAGTTCTAATGCGTTCAGTAGAGCAACCATGTCTCATCCTTACGACGACACGTCATTTTGCTGATACAACAATAAATTTTAGAGAGTCTGCTGAGAAATCAACCTTCGTAAGGAACCATAGTATTAAGATGATTTTGATTTGCTAAATACTTAAAAAAAATTCAAGGAATTGTTACCTCGGTTTCAATAAATGTTTCTGTGTCGAGAATAGTTCTCTGATCCTTTGCCCACCGTACATTTTACCACACTTAGCACACTTTTCCCGCTCCTGTAATGATTGACAATAACTGTACAGCTTGAGAAATGTGTTTTTTAAATAATTAAGAAAAGTCATTGTCTGATTAGTCGTTCTGAAGTCGCTATAGTCAGACTGCGATGCGAATTTCAGGTTAATCATGGGACAAAATTCATTTAAACACTCTTATTGACTACTGACGGCAATATACGCAGTGGAACTTACAAATCAAGAGATATTGTCTGCTACGGATAAGAAACGTAGTGGCTCCACCAAATCTATGACATATGGCAAAAAGATGGCCCCAATTCCAAGAAAATTCAACTTCACTATCAGTCAGTAATCTGTCGGTGCGTAGCATCAATACGGAAAGTAAATATCAAAAGAGAAAAAGTAACGGAGATTTTCTTACCAGTTGAAACAGAAGTAACAGTTTCGCTGTGAATTGTAGCTATAAAAACAGCGGAAAAGAAGTCTATTTTCTACAAAATAAGGATTGCGCATAAATCACTCTAACAAGTACACCCAGCTTTGCTAATACAGGAGATCTTAACTTATTTGACGGCGCCCACGAAAGCCTACAGACTTAAATAACAGACCCAATGATGCCTGAAAAATATCTGCACATATTCTTTATTTACAACTCAAAGATTTCAACTTCCCAGACTAGAATGTATCCTCGACACAGAGCATTTGCGTCAGTAAGTCGGACCTCAGGCAATGTCGCTCTGCCCATCATAGAGTAGCGACGTTTGTCATGGAGTTAATGTCTCCGGGGCTGGACCACTAACGGATGGAAGGTCGAGCTGTTAATCTATGAGTTCGACTTAGGATTGTTGGATAATTCTCGTCACATCGTTGTGCAGAAGTGAAGTGAAAGACGGTACAGTCGGGTACTACAGAAACAAACCAGTTTGGTGGTAGTGGGGGGTCTTGAGAAGGCGTCGTGTTCAACTGCCGACCAAAGTTTCACCTCCTCATTGGTGATATGTTCAGAAATTCTCTTCATGGACGACAATACCGTCCGCAAACAACTTCTCTGGTGAATTTCTCGAAGGCACACTTGATGTCCAGCAGGGTTTCTAGGCGTGAATCCTAGAGAGAATATCAGAAATTTGAGAATTGTAGCCCGCCAGCCTCCTCTGAGGACTCTTTCACAACTCTGCACAGCTGTCTCTCAGGAATGAAAAAAACTACAATTTAAATCTTGAGGCATCTCGTGAAAGCATACCTTGTCGTTGGCAAGCATGTTTGACAGATAAGGGTAATGTATACCCTATTAACTGTGTGTTGTTTTGGAAAAGTATTTATGGTTTTGTAGTTTCTTTTTATTTTAATTTATTTATTAATTATTTTTAAAACGGAATGAGTATTCTATTTCACGCCTTACCTAATTACGTGTTATGGACACTACTCAATAATGAATGTGCTGTTACTGAGCTATGCCGTGTACTGCAAAACTCTCAACGTCCTCTTTAAGATATATCTACTCATTACTTGATTATAATGAACTCTTAAAACTGAAAAATGCAAGTAATATATTCGTACCTGTCATTTGCATCACCAAATTGCACCAATAAGTTCTTCTTCTGTGTTTTATACGGCTGGCAGTCATATTTGTGGTTACTGATATTTGAGCTGCCAAGGATGATCTCAGTAATATCATTACCCGACTGTCTTGGTACATGGGCATCTTGTCACCCAAAACAGCCCGAATCCTCCTATCGGTGGATGTGTATACGTATCAAAAAATGTTAGAATGAATAACAACGTGCTAATAATCTAGCATTGTATAAGGCATTAAAAGAACTGGGATTGGCTGCAAATTGAGGAGACTGAACTGACAACTATGCATATAAGAGCAAAATTAAAAGATAAATGACATGATGAGCTACACACATGTGCAATAGTATGGACGACGGTCTTTCTGCTGTTCCGTATATCACATCAATTCACACTCTGAGCCTGAAAAACAGGCGGGGAGCAAGAATGTTGCAATAAAGCCAGATACGCGCTTACGCAGAACATATTGCATTTATTGAAATAGTACCCACTATTTCTTATATAAACATAAAAATAAGAGAACCAATTTTAAATGAAGTAACACACATTGATTAATAATGTCCAGTGTTAATGATCTTAAGACATCTAAAAACATTAAATTAGATGCCCTTTTATCTAGTAGTGATACTGGATAGCAGGGAAGACAGACAAGTAGAAAATTGAGCCTATTTTGCAAGGCTTTATGTAATTAAAGAGCTTTCTAATTATAAAAATAACCATGTTTAACCTGTACTACCGCTTTGTACGATAACTTATAACATAATTATGTTTCAGAAGTTCCTGGCGGAAGAGTATAGACTGTTCCGTCATGGCCTCAACTTCTGACCTAAAAGTGGCAAGTGCTGGCATTTAAACGAGAGCTGATATGAAATGTCTATGGACCGTTCAGAGAGGCGGAGACATGGGGGACGAGACATAGTCAGTAATTACAGAAACTTACGCAAGGTGTAATAAAACGGCTTCTGATTAGGCCTTGAGTATGATCATTACTTCTCTCTTACCTCAGTCACACATAATTGTTACTTATATGGCCTGAACTGATTAAAATGTCAGACTGATAGGAAAGTCGAGTTTTACTGCTGGAGGTGAGGTGTCTCCCTGAACAACAGATGTTACCTTAATTTTACGGTGAGGAAAGAGACTGGAAACAGAGCTATCGCCTGAAGAGAGGTTACCAGGAAACACAGAATTTCTGATCTTCTAGACTTATTATATGCATGATCAAACAAAACATCTAAGCTGTAATCACAGACTGTTTTGTCTTATGTACTTAAAAGTGGCTTTGTAAATGGGGAACGACTCGATTTGGAAAAAAACTGATACTGTGGAAAGCATACTTCTCATAAGGTCATTGCCGGCCGCGGTGGTCTCGCGGTTCTAGGCGCGCAGTCCGGAACCGTGCGACTGCTACGGTCGCAGGTTCGAATCCTGCCTTGGGCATGGATGTGTGTGATGTCCTTAGGTTAGTTAGGTTTAAGTAGTTCTAAGTTCTAGGGGACTGATGACCACAGCAGTTGAGTCCCATAGTGCTCAGAGCCATTTGAACCATCATAAGGTCATTAATTGGTCGTCTTGGTGGTCGCTAGTGTTTCTCAGCTCTTGGGAAAAATCGTCATCCGCTGTCTCAACAGACACAGCAACTTGCTTTAGGTGTGTAGGTAGTAT
The DNA here is from genome assembly GCF_023897955.1 of Schistocerca gregaria. Taxonomy (NCBI): domain Eukaryota; kingdom Metazoa; phylum Arthropoda; class Insecta; order Orthoptera; family Acrididae; genus Schistocerca; species Schistocerca gregaria. The sequence goes on from NC_064921.1 coordinate 331,334,905, forward strand.
GCGGTTTACGTCTGCAGCGTAGTGGGAAATTATGGGTGGTTGCCAACGTTAACGAATACTGGAGACAGTGAATCTGGTCATCTATAATTCCTCTCGTAAGTGAACTGAAAGCAGTACTACTGATTGGCTCAAATGGCTCTGAGCACTATGGGACTCAACTGCTGTGGTCATCAGTCCCCTAGAACTTAGAACTACTTAAACCTAACTAACCTAAGGACATCACACACATCCATGCCCGAGGCAAGATTCTAACCTGCGACCGTAGCAGTCGCACGGTTCCGGACTGCGCGCCTAGAACCGCGAGACCACCGCGGCCGAGTACTACTGAAATTGTAAATGAAATTGGTAACAGCTTACACACAGTCACTCAAGATGGCAATACACTATCCATGCAAGCGAAATATTAAATGTTCGGGAATGAAACTTCACGCGAAGACAATATAGTGCAAAATGTTCTCGATATTCGTACCGTGACAAGTCGAGACTTGACAAAAACTTTCTTCGTTCTCGCGAGGAACAAGTAGTGGTCCTATCTGTTGATGTGCTACTCTTAAGCAATGAATAATCGGCACGCTGATAGAGATCATGTCGATGTCTACGATGTAGAGACACTAGGGGCACTACAGCTTCCGTTGGAACATAAACATTCCGTGAATTGCTGTGTTGTGTCTCGACTTCGGGAACCCATTTCTAAGCTGCACTAACAGTACAGCCGCTATCAAAACTTCAATTATTATTGCACTTCCTACTGTCACTCTGAAGAAGGAGCTCTAGTAAGACAATGAAGTTTTTGTCACTTCTAAGGTAATTCTATGTCTATTTGGCAGGTTGTGCTCATCAAGTTCCCAGTAACCTCTGCAATCAGTGTTCCGCATAACATTCAGAAACTGTAACGATTGATTAAGCGATGTAATTGGTTCCGCACTGACAAGAAATGTAAATTCTAGGGCCCCAGACCTCGAACGTTCATTTAACCCGGGTGCAGCATCTCTTGATGTTTCTGGGAGGTCGGAAAATAGATCTTACACTTTGTATGCCCGCGACTCTACTCCCTCTCTAGATGTAGGGCCACAAAAAGAAAGGAGCGCAATATCGCTGTTACCTATTACGACGATGGAGATTATTGTCGAAGCCCTGCGTTTTTTACGGATTAAGGTGATGGAGAACATTCTGTATGAAACCTCTGTTTATCAGAAGCAGAATGCTCGTAGCGGCATAAACTCAATGACCCGTATAAAACCTTGCCCCTTAGGACATTAGACATACCTTTACATCTATTTAGGCAACTTACTGCATAAGTCTTAACATTTCAGGCCAAAGGAATTTCTCGAACGTAGAACAATCCCATTGGCATTGTTAGCAGCCAACGGCCTGGAAATGTCACCAGCGCGGTTGCAACTCGTGAGCAGTCTTCCTCGCCGCTGCAGGCGAATCGCGTGTCGGTTCCTCACGGGCGCCTCAGCACAATGTAACATTACAGTCACAAAGAACAAAGCTTACATGATACATGAAGGGACGGCGCGACCTTTCCCACCCACGTATGACATATTAAGTTCCTCTTACGGCCTGTCTGAGGACAGGTGGGAGCCAGTTGTTATAAAACATTTACCTACGACTGCAGATCCTCACAAAACTGAATCTATGTGATAAAACACGTGCTTACATAACAGGCCATAAGACGAAAAGATGCTAAGAACACACACACTTGAAAGGAAAACTGAGAAATGATCGTTATGTTGCAAACACTTCCCTGCCGTTCAAGAAACTATGAGCACAGCGCAACGTACATTTTTTCTACGTTTCCATGAGGATCAAGGCCTTTTTGTGACTGTAAATTTTCAAGCCCAAACCTAACTCTTGAACCGAGGTCTCCAACGCACACCCATTTGGTGACGATCGGCTCGAAAGCGAGCCCCATGGAATCCTGCTAGCGGATGAATTTTACACTGCCAGTATTTCGTCAGAATAGGGAGGTGAGGTAGTGTAAAGTCACTGATCAAATGACTCAGTTTCACTATTCTGGAGTAATTTCCAAATCTCTCCGCAGTGTCAGGGCTTCTGACATTATTTATGGCTGTCTGTCGGGTGGGAACGTAAAAATCGGCGGCCACAGTTGTGACATTAGAAAGGAGCAGACCATGTGCTAACACAGGCTTTCATCATCTCCCTTGTCTCAGTATCACAACACAGGCTCTCATCATCTCCCTTGTCTCATCGTCATCATCATCATCATCATCACCATCAGCATAATCATCATCTAACCATGTACTCCAATACTCAACAAATATACGACACATGCCCTGAGGAAGGAAAACTTTCCGACAGGCGGCTTAACCTACTCCGTAAGATATCGCAGCCAACAACGTCATATGACGTTTAATTTTCTTTAAAGCTCTAGTTTAAGGTTTTTATCCGGATAAACGTTTTGGTACATAAATGGCTCGGATTTAATTACTAAAGTTATGATGACTGCGTCTGTTCACGTCAAGATGATGCAGTAGGGTTTAGTTCATTACGGATTTACATGTTTCGACTTATCAGTTGAATATGAGGATTGCTGGTACTGAAAAGCCTTGACCGACACTTTACCCGTTCCTTAGCCATTATAAGGCATTGAAGAATGAAGGAAATTCTCGTGCTGCGTTATTATTATTATTAATCTAGTTTCAACATTTCGTATGGAAAAAATTACTTATTTTTTATAATTTTCTTTATAGTTTTTTTTGATTTTGAAGTCTCTCTTCCAGAGTCGTAATTTTTACAAATAACATGGAGATTACGCCATCTTCAGCGATCAGATATAGTTACAAAAGACGGCATAACCCCCACAGTATTTATTTTTATTTTCAAAATTTATGGATGTACAATAAAACTACTTACGATCACAGATAATAGACGACGCTGGGGAAATATAAGACTAGGACTCATTCAGATTTATTTTTCATCAGGAAATAAGACTGTTGCCTACAGAACAGGAAAAAAAAACCATGTGAGCAAATCTCTGATACCGCTAATCTTCGCGGACAATTCAGCAATTTTCTGAATATTAGCAACCGTGACGAAGTAAAGAATAGTAGTAAACAAGTGCAACCATTGTCTAAATACACGGCCTGAGATGGCTGGTACGAAATGGGAGTGGATTGGCAAAGACAAAATTGATAAAAAGAAATTAATTTTTTGTAATAAAACAAAAAATTGTCAATGTAGGCTCTATTTAGTTCAATACATTTGATCAAGAAAGATTCGAAATTTCATATAATACAAAAAAGTTTTTACCAGACGCACAGAAGATTTGAGCAGAAGAACAAAATTTACCCTTTTAATTTTTGTAAATTTTATTTTAGGGAAAGGAGGGTCATACGGTTTCAGATTTTGCTAACTAACTGGAGTGATAACTGTTTCGAAGCCTATTTCGAGGAGTTTTGCCGGAGTATCACTCTGCTGCTGATCTCGTTCGCTTCTAATATAGCTCATCGTGAAAACTGTGCAGCCTCATTTCCTAGCCATCCAACTGTCCATTTTATAATTTTACAAGTAGCTAATCGTGATAAAATCTCGTGAAGGCCGGGAAAGAATTGCCGTCACTTTAAAGGGCAAAAAGGTTTACTCATTTTTCTCTATGAATTTGAAGTTCTGTAATCCACATTTTTTCTGTAGTTTTGTCTCAGAGGAGTAAATGTGTGTCCACGTTTCCTCCAAGCCCTTGGATTATGCTTTGGTTTTTCCGATAAGCAGTTAAAAAAATAGCTCTGAGCACTATGGTACCTAACTTCTGAGGTCATCAGTCCCCTAGAACTTAGAGCTGCTTAAACCTAACTAACCTAAGGACTTCACACTCATCCATTCCCGATGCAGCATTCGAACCTGCGACCGTAGCAGTCACGGTTCCACACTGTAGCGCCTAGAACCACTCGGCCACCCCGGCCGGCTAATCAGTTCAAGAGTTTTTGTTTGGTACGCGTCACATGCACTTCTTTGATTCAGGGTATTTTTGGTACCGTAAAAACGCAAAAGTTCAGTGCCATTGAAACGGTCTTCTGCCATGACAGGATCGATTTCGTGGTCCGTTTCTTGGGGGGAAACCACAACCATCCGTGCAGAATGTTTCTGATATGCTAATAAGAATTCATGGAAATACTTATTTCCGGTAGTAATTGCCCTAGTGTGGTCATGGAAAGACACCACGACATTTTCATATACAAAAGTTTGATCAAATGCATGGTGCAACCGAGTCACTTAATTCAGTTTTCCGGTTATTTCCTAGAAGTATTCATGAACTGATGCAATCCATCCTCCTATGCCTATGACAAAAGCGAAATTCAGTTTTATGGTGACTCAGGAAGAAAAGAAGTATACACATTCATTTATGATGAAGTATCTGTTTAGGAGGTAAATTCCTAATTCTAACATAAAAAAACAGTTTTCAAGGCTGTTACCTCACAGTACTGAATTACAACACTGAGTGTGAACAGTCCACTTCATCCTATGGGGTTTCTCGTTCAGTGGAGATTTCAGTATGTATAAAACAATTAATGTCGTGTTATTTAGTTGTAATCAACGGATGGTCTATAATTTTAACTAATTCCTTGGCATATTTTGCCTCTGCGTTTTAATGTGCGGTGGGAAACGGTGTGGATGTCCACAGTGAAATGAAAATCACAGTTTTCTAGCTATACAGCTCTTCACAAAGAAGTAGAAAGCCTCTGAACACTTGCTAAATTGGAAGTACAGCACTGACAGTTTTAATCCTATGAGTCATGACAGTGAGAGGTAAGGCAACAGTCTTTGAAAGAAGGCTTGATACGATTGGTACCCGAATTTCTTGCAACACAAAACAGCAAGCAGCTTTGGTCGATTTTCTCGTCGCTGATTGTCCCAAAAATGTCAGAGAAAGCTGAAGTACCAGAAATACTTGGTCAGGGCTATTTTTCGAACGTAATTACCACGTAAATCAACTCATCTTTCGTTGCTTTTTCGGAAATGGAACGACTGATAAATGATTCGCCGTTCTCTGGGGACGCTCGACTGTTTAAGTTTTCTGTCCTTCTCTAAAGTGGTTTTCATCCGAGGCACGACGGTACTTAAACATCTTTTGCGAATTATCAGCACTGGAAATCTACAGAAACCCCAATTAAAAAGAAGTGAGTGACTTCAGCGATAATGTGCACAAATTAACGGAAACAACTTAGTGAGAGCTTCCAGACACGGTGAGGATTTCTGGACTTGCCTCGTGCTACTCTACAGTTTATATAAGTCCAGTAAGGCACAGATGCCATCACAGAGACGAAGAGGATACAGCTACCAACGAGATCGAAAACATCGTAATAGGCTGCCTAAGGCCAATAAAACATAAAAATTAAACTGTCTTCCAGGAATTGCTCTTCCTAATAGCTGACGAGGCATAAGCACAGAAGAAAAATACCAGAAAAATAATGTTTGAAGTTGAGAATGCGTTTACTTGAGATAACTGGGGAAATCGCAGGGTCACCACTGTGAACGAGATTGAAAGTGGCTTTCTAGAATAATACATAATTGGTTATGTTGTAAATTGCTATTCAATCGTATAGTCCCCACATAAGGAATCTATTAATAACGTATCAATCGGGCTGTACCACAAATGTATTATCAGTAGCTACCGGGTGTGTCGTCATTGGTAAAGCAGTGCCACTCCATGAACTGTTTAATAGACAAATCGACACTGGAAGAGTTAATATTCCCCATGAAGTTGAAAACACCGTTACAGTTGTTAAGTTCTTTTATTATCACACGACCGGTTTCGGACTCTTTTACGCTCATCTTCAGGTGTCGTAATTGGGTGCTGTGACGCCCGAGCGCCGAAGTAGACGTGTACTAGGGGTGGTGTGCTACCTACCAGCGCTGAGAATGGAGTTGCTGAGCGCTCGTAGGTAGCACACCACCCCTAGTACACGTCTACTTCGGCGCTCGGACGTCACAGCACCCAGTTACGACACCTGAAGAAGAGCGTAAAAGAGTCCGAAACCGGTAGTGTGATGATAAAGGAACATTACAACTGTAGCGGTATTTCCAACCTCTGGTATAATGCTCAGTTGCGGATGTTCCTCCAACAGGATTGTTTACAGTTAATATTGTTACGAGAATAGGACTAAACCGTCAGCATTCTGATGATTGCTATGCACGTATAGAAACTCAGATTCTAACATCAACTTTTAATATCTACATGTGACAGCTTCACATATAATTTTTATACTTAATAGTAACATGTGCTAGTGACAGTAGATTTTAACGCAGCGGATATTTATTAATTTAAACTTTTTCGTGTAATTACTTTAAACCGACTGTGATGATCACACACTTTATTAAGGATCATACGGTGCCTTCTGTAATGTTCAATGGACCACCATAAATCGCGGTGACTTCAGTATAACTATTGTCTTTGAATAAAAGTCTCATTTCTGTTTGTCTCATTGCATATTTCTTCAATTACCTTCTGTACTCTACGATACCAGTTCTTTCAGAATATGATCCAAGTTTAATCGAACTATGTTAGTTGGCAGCGACACGTCATGCGAAAGATACTTTCTTCCTTAAGTTCTGCAGACCGTGTACATTGTTGCCGTTCCACAAACACAAAGTAGTCAAGAGCAACAAGAGCTATAGAAACATTTCTCAACGTATATACTCACATTACACAGTGAATTTAATACTTTATGATTCAAGTATTAGTTCTTCCTGGTGGTCACAGAAGTTACTACCATCATTTTTTACCTACGTCAGATATAATAAACAACGTAAGTTGAATAATATCCGTTAAAATTAAAATGAAAAATTTTAACAAGTACAATTTCTTGTAATACACTGTTCCGCCACACCAAGGTGAATGACATCTTGCTGATGACACGAAAGAATGCACGACTTGAACGAACTGCAAGATTTATTTTGGCAATACAAGACGGTCAGTTTAAAGTCTATACTCTGCGAATGTGGGCTGAACTGAAATCGCCCTCTTCTTACAATACACCTGTTTATCATGGCCGCTTGTACCATGGATGACGTGAGGAGAGCTACCTCTCGAGATTGCCAAATTGTGGTCTGTAGTCGGTTAACCGTTTATCTCAGTTTTTCTACACTCTTAGTTAATTTGGTTATCTTTGTGTTATATTTTGTTCAAACAATTGGTTCAAATGGCTCTGATCTTTATGGGACTCAACTGCTGTGGTCATCAGTCCCCTAGAACTTAGAACTACTTAAACCTAATTAACCTGAAGACATCACACACATCCACGCCCGAGACAGGACTCGAACCTGCGACCGTAGCAGCAGTGCGGCTCCGGACTGGAGCGCCTAGAACCGCACGGCCACCACGGCCGGCTGTTATATTTTGTATCGTTCTTAACATTAATTCGAGTGACGAGTCACACATGTCAAATTATAGTGAAAATATGTTCAATTAAAAGAAATAGTAAAAGAAGCTGGAATTATTCAGGTGTTAAGAGTGTTAATCAGTTAGATCATACTGTCCTTGAAGCTTGTCCTGCTAATTCATTCATTATTGTTCCGTTACTCTTGTTACGTTTTCTTCTGTAAGGCACGGATGTTTAAACGGTTATATAAAACGACGAATGTCGTATGTATGAAAAGAAAAAAAAGCCCTCGAGAGTCGTATATCAAACTACAGCGCTTCCAGAAGAAACGGGTACGTGGTGTACGATTTCATGACGGGACGGCTGGATGTGTCGGATGTGTCTTAGCGTCGGATATACAGAGTAGCAAGCGACAGTCATAACACGAGGAGGATTTCAGAGTTTTTATGTCATTCCGTGCGGAACACGACATTTTTAATACGTCTGCTATATTTCCAATCTAAACTTTCCACATTTCCAAACGAAATTGATGTTGAAGTTTTTTTAGGGAGAAACTTTTTTGCTTTATTTTTAATTTGGGTTACATTATAGTCCTTTTCAGGTGTAAAAATTCGTGCCAACGCACATGTCAAACACTTTAAAATCTTGTCCACTCTGTAAATCAAGAAAGGCAGTGTTGTGTGGTAGATGCGTTGTGTGTGTACAATGCTGATGCTGTCACAAATGCTTAAAAGCAATTGAACATTTGGTTCGCCAACAGACGACCGATGTGTGTTACCTCGATGACCCAAGGGCATCGTGGACTGTAGTGGGCATCGAGATTGGACAGTGGCTCTGTCTAAATGTTTCGGATGGTCGGATTAATCAGGCTTCTTATTACACTTGGCTGTCGGGCACCAGTTACATGCTCACAACCAGCGGGCTGTAAGTTAATGGAACTTGTCACCTGCGCGAAGGCACCTAGTGCCACATACATTACCTCGTGAAGCGGGCTTGACGCATCTATACTAGCTGGAATCGCTGCTGTATTGCCTTTGAAAGGTGGACAACAGGCTGTTAAGAAGGTGGCCATAATGTTTTTAGTCATCAATGTATGTTGGAGGCCGCTCAGTGATGTGCTTATTCTGTTCACGGCTCTAAGGAAATTTACCTTGTGGGCAACAGAATTACACAATAGGATTTTCTTGCATTAGTTCCTGTTCCTGTAATTCCCTTACTAAGCAACAGAAACAACAAAAATATTTATCAATATTTATCTGCACTAGACTTCTACTACTGTACTGCTGTTAGCAGCAATTAGTAATGTCTGCCGTGGTTGCGGAAAAACTGACCTTAGAAGAGTTTGTTCATTGGGAGAAGTTTAAATCACAGCAGAAGCCCTCTGTTGATTATTGCAGCTGTAAAAATTCACACGTATGTGACAAGATCCAATATGGCAAAAAGTTGTCATGGATGGTAAAACATTTGAAAACCTCATTTAAATATATGAAGTACGATATATACTGATACTGTGACAAATTCTCAGACTATCTCTCCAACACCACTAAAAATTTTAACAAAGGAATAACATTTTATAAAACCGTGGCGTTTCCAACATTGCTGTATAACTGTGAAGCGTGGGCTATTCATAATAGTACAAGAACTCATTCCAAGCTGCGGAAAGTTCTGTTGAAAATACCCTGTTTTTTAAAAAATACCTGCGTCTCAGCGAATAGTTTAAGTTGACTACTACGGGTAAAAAGGATAGGATGAAGAAAACTGACAGATTAGCTGTGGACACCAGAACATGCAACAAGTCTAATCTCGGGTGCATCACGATAATGTAAAAGTATCTTAATATTTCACATTGATAGCTAAATTTGTTTACTGTTGAAGGAAGAGAAGGTGCTCTATATGACATTTGATTCATATTAGAATAAGGCGGATGTTTATACGTAAATATTCGCAGAAATTACGGAAAAAAATTATGTTGGTAAGAGAAGATCCTCTCATAAATCATTCTTTCCTGGAGATTTACAGAAGCTACTAAAAGATTTTGTTTATTTAATGGATTAAGAGATAGAGTGTGCTTCAGCTATAGAACTATATTCAATTTAAACAAAAGGATCTAGTAGTAGTGCTTAATTTATGATTTTTATTAGGTTAAAAAATGTTTAAGGGATTACTTTCATGAAAATGTGTAGAATGATCAGTTTTGGCGTGCCAAGCCATAGTTTAATCCGCTGACTAGTGTCGATAAAAGTACGGATAGCAAACTTCCAGTGATCGGAAGTTGGCAAATGTAATCTTGAGCTGTAGCAGCGACATTCGATTCTATTATTTATCGGTACTTAGATACCATTACGCAGTGGAGTGGCTATGAAGTTACCACATCAAAATATTGCGACATTTTCATGTTAACTGTTTGCTAGTTGTGTGCCCCCAGAGACCCTCCGGTTACAGGCCCGAATGAAATTTTCTTGTCGTGGGTCTGTAGTTTTACTCCTGATGATGAGGTACAGGTGGGTGACAAAAGATTGGATTTCTGACCTATCTTATGTCTCTTGAGCCAACGACCTTGCCTCAGTGGTAACACCAGTACCCGTCAGATCACCGAAGTTAAGTGCTGTCGGGATGGGCTAGCACTTGGATGGCAGACCATCCGGTCTACCAGGCGCTGTTGGCAAGCGGGGTGCACTCAGCCCTTGTGAGGCAAACTGAGGATCTACTTGACTGAGAAGTGGCGGTTCCGGTGTCGGAAACTGACATACGGTCGGGAGAGCAGTGGGCTGACCACATGCCTCTCCATATCCTCATCCAGTGACGCCTATAAGCTGAGGATGTCACGGTGGCCGGTCGAGACCGCTGGGCCTTCTTGACATGCTCAGGAGGAGTTTTAGTGTAACGTCACTTGACTTTCGCCTAGATTTTATCTAAATTTAGTGGTTGCGTAACTGCATAGAAACTGTTAGCGTAGCTACTGTTAATGAAACATATCGAATCAAAATAATTCGGACCACAAGGCCTAATTTTACAGTGGTTTGTAAATTTTTGTACCGAAAAGTAGGCCAAATTTCAACGGTAGTATTTTGATGTTATTGACATTGGTAAAGTACGTTGTATTGTTACCTACTGTGCGCGTTTGATGATTCTATTACCCTAGTATGCCATAGAGTACATCAAAAGGTTGTTTCGAAATATTTAAGAATTAGCACCGGAACGTACGAGCTACAGACCTTTGACAAATGTGTGTAAAATACATCGATTTGCAGGTGAAGGTTCTCAAAGAATTGGAATTTGTTTTCACTCCAGTATGATCCCTGAAGAGTATTGCATTTTCACAGTTATTTTCAGCTGTCCTCCTGATAAATAAGATTACACGTCTAACATGACGGGGCGCGAATATAATTACTGATGAGCCAAAGCAGTACGATCACCGACCTACTATCGATACAAACCGTCCCGGCGATAGCAGCGTCACCTGGTGAGGAATAACTGCTTACTCAGACACATGCACGGTGCTTGCAGTATCAGCGAGCTTGTTTCCAGTCAGTAGAAAGAAGAAGGTGCGCGATCTATCTGACTGAAGCGGACTGTGATGGCTCGGAGGCTGGCAGGAGCATTTCGGAAATTTCAGGACTTGTCGGGTGTTCGAGTTGTGCTGTGATGAGTGTCTTCAGCACGTGGCAAAATCGTAAAACCACGTCCAGACGTCGTGTGGTTGTGTGTCCACTCCTCAATCATAGAAGTCGGACTCGGAGGTTGGGAAGACTAGTAAAACAGGACAGACGGCGAGCCGTCGTGAAACTAATGTCAGACATTAATGCTGTACAGAGCACAAGTGTGTCTGAACACAGAGTACATGGAGCACTCCCAAGGATGGGCCTCCGCAGCAGACGATCCATGTATGTGCCAATGTTCACACCACGACATCGGCAATGACGACTGATATGGGCACGTGACCATCGGCACTGGACGTTGGCGCGGTGTCAGAGTGGTAAGTGGTCTGATGAATCCCGATACCTGCTTCATCAAGCCGATGGGAAGGCGCAAATGCGTCGTCTTCCAGGGAAACAGTTCCTTGACTCCTCCGCTGTGGGCCAGTAGCGGCTTCGTTATGCTCCGGGGAGCGTCCATGGGTTCAGTGGAGCTCATGCAAGGCACTACGACGACCAAGCAATGTCGTACACTGTTTGCAGACCACGTACACTCCTTCATGACGATCGTGTTTCCCGATTTTTCAGCAAGATAATGAGCATGGCCACAAGGCTAGGAGAGTAAAGGGGTGGTTCGAGGAACACAGTGGCGAGTTCCAATTGATGTGCTGCTGCACCCCCGTCAGAGCACCTCGGAATTTAAGGGAGTTAGGTGACTTGTGTCTACAGATGTGGTGTCAACTCCCTCCAGCGGCCTACCAAGTCCTCATTGCTTCCACGCCACGACGCGTCGCCGCTGTTATCCGCGCCGCAGGTGGACATAACAGCTATTACGTAGGTCGTCATAATGTTCTGGCTGATCAGTGTAAATTAACGTACGCGTAAGTGTAAACGTGATCGATATTCGTCATAACTGTGTTATGGCCCTTAAGACCTCCTGACTTGCACCACAAGTTGGTATTAGCAAAAATAATGACCGTTTCGAGCGCCCATATCAGTCGTAATTGCCGCTGTGGTGGTGTGAACATTGGCACATGCATGGATCGTCTGGTGCGGAGGTCCATCCCTAGGAACGTTTTTGTTACAGTAGGGCATCAATAAGCATTCTGAGCATTATCTTACCTGCTAGACGAGTAAAAGTTTATATTTACGCTGCAAAATGTGCGTGGATTACGTCAAAAATAGTTTTATGTTCTCTCCCAACTTTGAATACATGCGAAGGTACGGAGAAAATTTATTGGCCTGATGCATCGACGGACGACGTGTTGACAACAATAACACTCAGTTTGTGCTTGTTCTGCAATAGCGTAACACAGTGTCAACTTCAACTGTGGACTGGCACTGTTTTTACACTTCAAAGAGCTCGAGTTGAGTGTCATTCGTTCAAAGAAACAAATAGGAGTCTCTTCTCACAAAACTTCTTTTTGGGCGGTTTATTGCCAACGTAGTTTCAAATAAAATTAGAGGGATGACCTCGGTGGTTTTTGTTTTATGAGCTTAGGCTGTGTTCCAAGATCTTTCGTCCCCTAGTACTGTAGACATCATCAGAAGTTATAACGACTCTGATAGCAAACTGAAACAAGCTCAGCAAGCCGAAATGTTTATAACCACCGTGCAATGATAAGTTCATGGTGGTATTGCACCCCTGCCTAAGATCGCGGAATGGCGTATGTGTATGTTAAGGAGCTTGTAGTGGGGATGAACTGGTGCTGCTTGCTTTATTTAGCACTAACGTCGACAGCTTGTCTAACATAAATCGTTCTTCTTCCATAGCCTAAAACCAATAAAATAAAAGTCACCAAGGTCGTAAACACCAGCTATGAAATCCTGTATTGTATGTTCAAAATTAGAGGTAGTTTATGTAGACTCAGTTTCTTACTTTGAACAAGTTAACTGCAGCCATTGGTGAAACCAACGAAAAATTTCGCAAACTGGCATTGGATATTCGATGATTGAAGGTATATGTAGGATACCAGTTGATACAATAGGCATGTCACAAAAAACAAGTATGTGTCAGTAGTGGAACAACAAGGGTGTCACCCCACTCTCCATTGTTGCCAAATTTATTGAAGATGGATGATCAAAGATGGCGTCGATAGATATGGCAACATTGGAATGACATCGTGGTAGGACATCCAAATTTTGGTGGCAAAATAGGTCAACTGGTCTACCTCCACTATCCTAACTCCCCCCTCCCCTACCATCACCCAGAAAATGGTGGAAAGTTCAAATTTTGGTTGAAAGTAGGTCACTTGGGATACCTCCACTAGCCTAAGAAAATGGCGGAAAAATAGATCACTTGGGCTACCTCCACTAACCTAAGTTGTCCGACCGCAACCTCTTCCATGGACTTGGCAGGAATTGGCCCAGCCTCTGCCGGGCTGCTGTATAGGATGGATGTATGACATTATTTTGCAGGCAGTGTTTATTTAAACAGTTTGAGGCAGTAGCTCCATCCAGTGTGTTCACCATGAGGTCTGGAGTACAACTGATGTAGTACACAGTACTGCCACCAGAGGGCACTGTCATCCCTCCTGTGACGTAATCCAAGATGATGGTCTGGGGGAAAATTGTGGGATAAGGACTCAGCCTCTTCTGGGATGCTGGAGAGAGGAAGAAGTGTACTTTATTTATTTTCGAACAATATATTTAGTGAAGGATTACACGTAGTTTATTTATTACACTGATAGAAACCACTCACTCTGATGTGCTTGGTGACATAATACACAGTCTATAGACCTGCAAACTACTTGCAAATCACCGAAATAATGCAGTACACTGATGTACAGACACGAGAACAACTTGTAAACTGTCGAAATAATGCATGTATAATGCTCTGTGCTACAGCATAACGATGATAGCATGTTGGGGTGATAGAAGTGAATGGTACCTGAGGGAAGCGGATCTGCTTCAGATACAGTACTTGTATGTAGTTTTGGGAAGCACCACAATGCAATAGCAAAATCCTCATGCTTCTCCCAGTTCCAGTACTGTCTTTTTGGGAAATTGGAAATTTGTGGTAAGGTCTTATGGGACCAAACTGCTGAGGTCATCAGCCCCTAAGCTTACACAATATTTAATCCAACTTAAACTAATTTACACTAAGGATGACACCCACACACATGCCAGAAGGAGGATTAAAACCTCCAACAGGGCGAGCTGTGCGGGCCGTGGTAAGATGCCTCAGACCACATGGCTACCCCGCGTGGCTGCTGTCGTTTATACTACCTTGTGTTGCAGGTGCTGCCTTCGTTTGATGCTGACCTTACATACACTGTTGGCGAAGATAAGACAACATTTACCCATTTCCACCGAATGGTCAAAACACGTTCTGTTGCACTTAGTCACGTCACTCTGTTTCTACACCGGTAGCAGAAGGCAGTAGATACAGCTCTCTCTCCAACTTGTGCTCAGTTCTGACTTAAATTGGAATGATCACATGTGCAAAGCTTGCAGAAATGGCAGCAGTTGCAAGAGGCATAAGAACTATCTAAAATTTTACTACAGCATGCAGATTCGAAAAAGGTGACTTGTCTCGAGATAAGAGAGTGCCATAAATATGATTCAATAGTGGCTGTATTGATTAAGGGACTCCTCCATAGGATACAATGCAGGCATGTGGCGATAACATATAAGACCTTCTGATGACAAACAGACCTGAACTATTTGAATCAGTTAATGCAGAACACGGAATCAGCGATCATAAAGCGGTTACTGCATCGATGATTTCAGCCGTAAATAGAAATATTAAAAAAGGTAGGAAGATTTTTCTGTTTAGCAAAAGTGACAAAAAGCAGATTTCAGTGTACTTGATGGCTCAACACAAAAGTTTTGTCTCAAGTACAGAGAGTGTTGAGGGTCAGTGGACAAAGTTCAAAACCATCGTACAATATGTGTTAGATGAGTATGTGCCAAGTAAGATCGTAAGAGATGGAAAAGAGCCACCGTGGTACAACAACCGAGTTAGAAAACTGCTGCGGAAGCAAAGGGAACTTCACAGCAAATATAAACGTAGCCAATGCCTTGCAGACAAACTAAAATTACGCGAAGCGAAATGTAGTGTGAGGAGTGCTATGCGAGAGACGTTCAATGAATTCGAAAGTAAAGTTCTATGTACTGACTTGGCAGAAAATCCTAAGAAATTTTGGTCCAATGTCAAAGTGGTATGTGGATCAAAACAAAATGTCCAGACACTCTGTTACCAAAATGGTACTGAAACAGAGGATGACAGACTAAAGGCCGAAATACTAAATGTCTTTTTCCAAAGCTGTTTCACAGAGGAAGAGTGCACTGTAGTTCCTTCTCTAGATTTTCGCACAGATGAAAAAATGGTAGATATCGAAATAGACGACAGAGGGCTAGAGAAACAATTAAAATCGCTCAAAAGAGGAAAGGCCACTGGACCTGATGGGATACCAGTTCGATTTTACACAGAGTACCGTAGGTCTCTAGAAGAGCGAAGCGTTCCAAAGGATTGGAAAGGGCCACAGGTCATCCCCGTTCTCAAGAAGGGACGTCGAACAGATGTGCAGAACTATAGACGTATATCTCTCACATCGATCAGTTGTAGAATTTTGGAACACGTATTATGTTCGACTATAATGACTTTTCTGGAGGCTAGAAATCTACTGTGTAGGAATCAGCATGGGTTTCGAAAAAGGCGATCGTGTGAAACCCAGCTCGCGCTATTCGTCCACGAGACTCAGAGGGCCATACACACGGGTTCACAGGTAGATGCCGTGTTTCTTGACTTCCACAAGGCGTTTGACACAGTTCCCCACAGTCCTTCAGTCGTTTAAGTAAGAGCATACGGACTATCAAACCAATTGTGTGATTGGATTGAGGAGTTCCTAGATAACAGAACGCAGCATGTCATTCTCAATGGAGAGAAGTCTTCCTAAGTAAGAGTGATTTCAGGTGTGCCGCAGGGGAGTGTCATAGGACCGTTGCTGTTCTCAATATACATAAATGACCTGGAGGATGACATCGGAAGTTCACTGAGGCTTTTTGCAGATGATGCTGTAGTGTATCGAGAGGTTGCAACAATGAAAAATTGTACTGAAATGCAGGAGGATCTGCAGCGAATTGACGCATGGTGCAGGGAATGGCAATTGAATCTCAATGTAGACAAGTGTTTTAATGTGCTGCGAGTACATAGATAGTTCCCTTATCATTTAGCTACAAAATAGCAGGTCAGCAACTGGAAGCAGTTAATTCCATAAATTACCTGGGAGTACGCATTAGGAGTGATTTAAAATGCAATGATGATATAAAGTTGATCGTCGGTGAAGCAGATGCCAGACTGAGATTCATTGGAAGAATCCTAAGGAAATGCAATCCGAAAACAAAGGAAGTATGTTACAGTACGCTTGTTTGCCCACTGCTTGAATACTGCTCAACAGTGTGGGATCCGTACCAGATAGGGTTGATAGAAGAGATAGAGAAGATCCAACGGAGAGGAGCGCTCTTCGTTACTGGACCACTTAGTAATCGCGAAAGCGTTACGGAGATGATAGATAAACTCCAGTGGAAGACTCTGCAGGAGAGACGCTCAGTAGCTCGGTACGGGCTTTTGTTAAAGTTTCGAGAACATACCTTCACCGAAGAGTCAAGCAGTATATTGCTCCCTCCTACGTATATCTCGCGAAGAGACCATGAGGATAAAATCAGAGAGATTAGAGCCCATACAGAAGCATACCGACAATCCTTCTTTCCACGAACAATACGAGACTGGAATAGAAGGGACAACCGATAGAGGTACTCAGGGTACCCTCCGCTACACACCGTCAGGTAGCTTGCGGAGTATGGATGTAGATGTAGATGTAGAATGGAAAGATTTGATTCCAAATCATAGACATCATTTCTACTGGAAAATGTAGCACTAGAGATCTGAAAAGCTAGTATACATTTCTTACGACCTCAATCTTCTCAATCTACCATCCCCTATAACTCAGTGGATATATCACCAAATCTCTGACGTGGCATCGAGACAGAATGCATTACTAATACTGAAGACATATGTCCTCCTACCATTATCTGGTACACTTTTCATATTTCACATGGTTTTGAACGCCATTTCTGGTGCACTCTTCTTCAACACCCACCCCCACCCCCTTAAAATATTGTACTGCATTTTACATAAAAATTATGCATATTAACCTAGTGTTCTGAACGAAACCTGCTCTTGTGCTCCACATCACCCACACACCCAAACCCTCCCACTTAACTATTGTACTGCTAACACCATGTTGATATAAAAAATGTATGCAAATTAATTACATCACTATACTTCCATTGTATGTGGAAGTTTTTTAAATTCCCAGCATCCTATTGGTCAGTGAAATCGATAGAATATAGTTTAAACAAAAGATCGCTAGTAAAAAACACATCTTGCCACCTGACGCCGATGCCACCAGGACTGTGGATACACCGGCAATCCCCACGAAGTGATGACATGTCCCACAGCTGTCACACCATGCACAAGTGTCAGTTCGGGTCCCACAAGGATGAGGCTGCGGCATCTCTTTCATACACGACACCCAAGAAATATCTGTTGAACCACGTGTTCGCCTAGGCACCGTTTCTGACACAATAACGCGTAGCTGCAGTATGGGTCCAGTGCCAAGAAAGATGTTTGCATAGCGGCTCACCGTCACAGATGCAGCTAAATGTTCTCAATGTTATACTAATGTCACATGTATGTGTAAATAACAGCCAAGTCCCCCTTCTGGATGTGCTACAGAAATCCGTTGAAGAGAGCAGTTACACGTCGCCAATGGTGTAAACCTCAAAATAAAATCACCGAATTTAGAAAGTGGCTAGACTAAGGAACATAGTATGAAACCAGTGTTTGCAACTCCCTGATGCTGCCGCTAGATATTTCTCCAGTATTTGTAATGCATTCTGTCTCGATGCGACACCAGAGGTTAAGTGGTATATCCACTGAGTTATAGGCAATGATTGATTGAGGAGGATCACAAACAGTAGATGCTGTGCTGATTGACGTCGTAAGAAATGTACACTAGCTTCTCAGATCTCTAGTGCTACACTTTCTGGTAGAAATGATGTCTATGATTTTGACTCAAGCCTTTCTGTTCTACCTCATACTTGCATTGTATCCGATGGAGGAATCCCTTATGATTACAGCCACTAGTAAATCATATTTCTGGCACTCTCATATCATGAAGGAAGTCACCTTCTCGAACCTGTGGGCTGTAGTAAAATTTTAGATACTTCCTGCACCTCTTGCAACTGCTGCCATTTCAGCAAGCTTTGCGCATGTGATCCTTCCAATTTAAGTTGGAACTGAACTGAAGTCAGAGAGAGATGTATCTACTACCTTCTGCGATCTGTATAGAAACAGAGTGACGTAAGTGCGACAGGACCGTGTTTTCACCATTCAGTGGAAATGGGAACATGTTGTCGTATCTCCACCAACAGTGTATGATGTGTAAGGTCAGCATCAAAAGAAGCCTGCACCTGCAACACGAGGTAGTAAAGAAGACAGTACAGGAACTATGAGCAGGATGAAGATTTTGCTACTGCATTGTGCTGTGTCCCAAAACTACATACAGGTACTGCTGTCCGAAGAGATCTGTGTCCCTCCAGGCCCATTTACATCTATCACCTCAACACACTGTCATCGTTATTCTGTATCACAGAGCGTTATACATGTATTATTTCGACAGTTTACCAGTTTTTTGGGTGTTTGTACAGCAGTTTACTGCATTATTTCGGTAGTCTGCATGTCTGTAGGCTGTGCATTGTGACCCCAAGCATGTCAGAGCGAGCGTTTTGCAACAGTGTAGTAAATGAACTACGTTAAATCCGTCACTAAATGAATTGTTCCAAAATAAATAAAGTACACTCCTTCCTCTATCCAGCAGCCCAGAACAGGCTGAGCCCTTTTCCAACCATTTTTCCTCCAGATTGCCATCTTGGATTACGTCAAAGGAGGGACAACAGTGGCGTGTGTTGGCAGTGCTGTGTGATACGTCATTTGGACTCCGAACCTCATGGTGAACACACTAGATGGAGCTACTGCCGTCGGCCGTTGTGGCTGAGCGGTTCTAGGCGCTTCAGTTCGGAACCGCGTGACTGCTACGGTCGCAGGTTCGAATCCTGCCTCTGGCATGAATGTGTGTGATGTCCTTAGGTTAGTTTAAGTAGCACTAAGTTGTAGGGGACTGATGACCTCAGATGTTAAGTCCCATAGTGCTCAGAGCCATTTGAACCATTTTTTGAGCTACTGCCTCAAATTGTTTAAGTAAACACTTCCTGCAAAATAAAGACATACATCCATCCTATCCAGCATCACATCAGAGGCTGAATCCATTTCCCTCCAATTCAAAGGAAGAGGTTGTGGTCGGACGACTTGGGTTAGTGGAGGTAGCCCAAGTGACATTTTTGCTCCAAAATTTGAACTTCACGCCATTTTCTTGGGGGAGTGGATTAAGTTAGTGGAGGTAGCCTAGTTTACCTATTTTCCCGCCAAAATTGGAACTTCCCACAATTACGTCATTGTGATGTTGCCACGTCTATGGTCGCTAACTTGGATCCGCCATCTTGAATATATTTGGCAACAATGGAGAGTGGGGAGATATTCTTGTTCTTCCACTACTCATGTCCCACATGACAAATTAACTATGAGAAACATAACTGATGCATTAGTTTCACAATAAGTAAATATAAAGATAAAAAATTGTACTCATTCTCTTTGAATTTGTGCACTTGGTTGTTACTGTGGATATCACGTAGGTCAACTGCTTCGTGACAGAAATGAGAGAGCAATAAATGCAGTAAGTTTAAGCTGATATCGCGGCAAGAAGAAAGAGAAGGAGATTTTGCTTACCAGAAAGATTGCAACCAGGATTTCATTAACGCCAGTGCATCCTTTTTCTGGGATACCTGATGAAGCGTAGAGTAATAACTGTAGAATACCATAGAGTCTTCTTCATTGGTTGGATGACTCAATGTACAAAAAAAAATTAATGAAAGAAGAGATAAGTTTTCTTCAGGATAATTCACCTGCTCAAAGGTGTTTGGGTCGTGTGAAGACAATGGAATTTGTTGTAGGACATGTTGGAACATCGCCCTGTTCACCTGATATAGCATCACCTGATTGCCGCCTAATCCTACATTTAAATGCTTTTGTGTTGGAAAACGACTTGTGTCCACTAAATATGCTGCATCATATGTTTTACATTCAAATTTCAGGAATAGACTCTACTTACCTGAAAAATGTGGAAGTACATTGATTGAAAAGTATTTACGTCGAAAGTCAGTGCATATTTGACCCAGGAAACAGTCTTGCCTGTTAGACCTGAATCGGAATAATCACATAAAGTCAATGTAAGGCAAGGCGAATAGAAGACGTGACTTCTTGCAAGTGTTCTACGAGAGTTCCGTGTATCTTAAAGGAAATCGAGTACAAGTAGCTGCCACTAATTCTAGAGCATTGTTCTTGGGCTTGGAGTTCTTATCAAGTACGGTAATGGACATCGAACAAATTGGCAGAGGCTCTGCCACGATCTTAACAAGTCAGAACAGCTCGTTCGAAAGAGCAACACGAATTCTCCTGGAACATCAATGCGAATCCTTGGAAGAAAGGCGAAATAGTTTTCACTTGGGTAAATTTAGGAAAGTCGCATCCGATGGAGAATGTAGTAAAATGATTCTGCTGGTCCTATCGTAATCTCGAATAGGGATCATGAGAACGTTATAGGTGAGACTACTGCACATATGAAGGATAATAAACTGACATTTGTTCCCTCGCCCAATATGCTAACGGAAAAAGAAAGAAATTCTGCAACACTGATACGAAGTACTGTTCGTAATGCACTGTATGATGTCTGTGGCGTATATACACTCATGCTCATAAATTAAGGATAATTGCAGAATGTGGTGCCACACAACGTGGCACTGCACAAAACTGGCGCGCGTAGGCACAAAGGGAACACACGCGACACAAATCTGTAAGTCCACGGTACTGGTGATAAGTTCAGAAAACCGTCATGAAACTCATGTGATACAAAACGCCACTGTTTCCTGCGCATGTACCCCGACATCAGTATGGGATATGCTCACCATGCACACGTACACAGGCCGCACCACGGGTCGGCATACTCTGGATCAGGTGTTCGAAGAGCTGCTGGGGTATAGTCACCCATTCTTGCACCAGTGCCTGTCGGAGCTCCTGAAGGGTTTGAAGACATGCAGCGATACGTCGACCGAGAGCATCAAGGACGTGCTCGATGGGGTTTAGGTCTGGAGAACAGGCAGGACACTCCATTCGCCTGATATCTTCTGTTTCAAGGTACTCCTCCACAATGGCAGCTATGTGGGCCGTGCGCTATCATCCATCAGGAGGAAGGTGAGACCCTCTGCACCCCTGAAAAGGCGGACATACTGGTGCAACATGACATCCCGATACACCTGACCTGTTACAGTCCCTCTGTCAAAGATATGCAGTGGGGCACGTGCACCAATCATAATTCCACCCCACACCATCAAACCACGACCTCCATACAGGTCCCTTTCCAGGACATTAAGGTGTTGATATTGGTTCCTGGTTCACTTCAGATGAAAACCCGTTGAGAATCACTGTTCAGACTATATCTGGACTCATCCGTGAAAATAACTTAGGACCACTGTTACAATGACCAGACGTTGTACTGTGGAGACCAGGCTTTGCGGGCTCTCCTGTGACCAGGGGTCAGTGGAATGCACTTTGCAGATCTCTGGACGAATAAACAACGTCTGTTCAGTCATATGTAGACTGTATGTCTGAAGACGAATGTTGCAGTGGCTCCGGTAAGGCCCTGAGCAAGGCTACCTGAAGTACTCTGTGGTCGTCTGCGGGCATTGATGGTGAGATATCGGTCTTCTTGTGGTGTTGTACACTATGGATGTCCCGTAGTGTAGCGACTGGACACGTTTGCTGTTTGCTGGAATCGTTGCCATAATCTTGAGATCACACTTTCTGGCACACAGAGGGCCCGTGCTATGACATGCTATGTTTGACCAGCCTCCAGTCGCCCTAGTATTCTACCCGTCATCCATCAATATGTGTTCTTTGAGACAATTTCTACACACAGTCACCATTAGCACGTCTGAAAACGTCTGCACACTTACTCTCTGC
This sequence comes from Schistocerca gregaria, assembly GCF_023897955.1. Lineage (NCBI taxonomy): Eukaryota > Metazoa > Arthropoda > Insecta > Orthoptera > Acrididae > Schistocerca > Schistocerca gregaria. Next base: position 331,357,023 of record NC_064921.1, read on the forward strand.
ACCATACTCTGACATGCACCAACGCACTTCTGCATATGGGGACTGCTGCCAGCGCCACCACGCGACGACTGTAGGTCAAATGCACCACGTGGTCATACCCCGAGGTGATTTAAACCCGGAAACCGCCGACCAGATCGTTGTTTCGCCATGTTTCAGTATTATCCTTAATTTATGAGCATGAGTGTATATAGATATAAACAGTGGACAAGCAATACTTCGTTTCTTAATTATATCTCTGTAGTACACTTCTGGAAAAAGTGCTACACCTTCCAGGACAAAGTCGTTTTATTCACAATTGATGTGATGTTGAAAAATGTGTGTGAAATATTATAGGACTTAACTGCTAAGGTCATCAGTCCCTAAGCTTACACACTACTTAACCTAAATTATCCTCAGGACAAACACACACACCCATGCCCGAGGGAGGGAGGACTCGAACCTCCTCCGGGACCTGCCGCACAGTCCATGACTGGAGCGCAAAGACCGCACGGTTAACCCCCCGCGGCAATTAATGTGACAGGTAGTCCATCATTGTAGCAGTACATGATAACAATTTCATACCAAATGAAAAACACATGTCACGGTAAAGAGCACCCAAGCAGTCGCATCAAGACATAGAGAACCCCACTCGGGCGGCTACGCAGGCGTGTATCCTCGCATGAAAACTATCACGAAAGTGTCGAATGGAATCTCCCCATAAATTGCCACAAGCATATTGCATCTTTTTTGTTATTCGGCAATCGTTGTTACAAGCTATGAAGAATGAGTAAGTTCCCGCTTCTCCATGTTCCGTGCATGTTGAATTGGCGAGATATCTGTTCATCCAACCGGCCACAGCAGCTTTTGTACACCAGGAAGCGCGCGATGCGTTGCAACTGCTGTAGGCCCACGTGAATAGATCTGCTAAAAAGGCACGTTACCTTCCTGTCGAAGGAAGGGCAGTAGCACGAGGATAACAACCTCAGGTTACTTTACCCTGCAGAAATACCGTGTGCAACAGCGAGCTGTGACAAGTCGCCCTCTGCATCATGAAGCCTGGGGTGGGACCTGTGTGTTGTTGGCGAATGCGCTTTTGGAATAGGCAGCTCAAGAGATCTACCTACATACATATGTAGTCCATCATTCACATACAGACAGAACGTACTCTCGTCGTTGAAGACAACATCTGACATTTCACTCTCCAGTCGACCGTTTCGCGACACCAGAGTTGCCATACTTATCAGTTTGTACATCGACATTGTAGTAACCTCGTCACCACTGTAGAGTCTCCCGTAAGGAATCGGTGAGAGGATGTTGGGAATGCGCTTTTGGAATAGGCAGCTCAAGAGATCTACATACATATGTAGTTCATCATTCACATACAGACAGAACGTATGTTATTCTACAAACAAATGCACCCATGGATTAATACAGTTCTTCATGTACATGAAGCTGCCACTTAACTTGAATAGAGTCCATGTTCGTGGTACAAGCTCATTTGTAACAGTCCTCTTGCAGACAATACCAGTAATCTTGCTATAGTCACAATTCTGGTCTCGGTATACACTGCCGTAACCTGCAATGTGAATTGAGCCTGCTCTGCAGTACTGATAGACGCTACAGTGGAATAGTGAGTCGAGTGATGCCTTCCGGTCAGCGGCGGCCTAAGTAGATGCTGTCGAGAGGGCATTGGCGGCATGTTGCTTGTCGGTGTGTCTCAGAACTCTCTTGTGTTAGGCACACTTGATCCAACACCTACATATTTGCCAACTGGTGTGCTAGCGACAGCTTACGCCAGCAGACACATCAACATCTACATCTACATAATTACTCTTCAGTTCACAATTAAGTGCATATCAGAGGTTTCGTCAAACCACCTTCAAGCTATTACTCTGCCATCCCAATCTCACAAGGTCCTCAGAAATACGACCACTTAAATCTTTCTGTGTGAGATCTGATTTCTCTTATTTTATTATGATGATCACTTCTCTACATGCAGGTGAGCGCCAACGAAACATATTCGCAATTGGAGGAGGAAATCAGTGACTGAAATTTAATGAGAAGATCCTTCTGCAACGAAAAACGCCTTTCTGTCAATGATTGCCACCCCAAGCTGCGAATCATATCTGTGGCACTCTCTCCCCTGTTCCGCGGTAATACAAAACGAGCTGCACTTCCTTGAACTTTTTCGTTGTCCTTCGTCAGTTCCATTTGATGCGTAACCCACATCACACAGTAATATTCCAGAATAGGCCAGACAACAGTTAGGTAAGCAGTCTCTTTAGCAGACTTGCTGAATTTTCTAAGTGTTCTATCAATAAATCGCAGTTTTCTTTCCCTACAATATTATCTATGTCATCATTACAATTGAAATTATTCGTAATTGTAATCCGTAAGTATTTAGATCAGTATACAGCCATTAGATTTGTCTGATTTATTGTGTAACCGAAATTCAGCTGATTTCCTTTCGTACTCATCTGGATACTTCACACTTTTCATTATTTAGAGTCAAATGATACGTTTTGCACCGGGCCTAAATAATTTCGCAACTGATTTTGATCATCTGATGACTTTACAAGACGGTAAATGACAAGCATCACCTGCTAACAAGACGGCTGCCCAGATTGTTTTCTACGTCGCTTACGCAGACCAGGAATACCAAAGGCCCTATAACACTTCCTTGGAAAAGAAACTGGAAATTTGTGGTAAGATGTTATGGGACCAAACTGCTGACGTTATCGATCCCTAAGCTTACTCGCTGTTTAGTCTAACTTAAACTGACTTGCACTAACGACAGCACGCACACCCATGGCCGAGGGAGGACTCGAACCACCGATGGAGGCAGTCGCGCGGACCTTGACCAGGCGCCCTAGATTACTCAGCTACCCCGCGCGGCTCTTCCTTGTAAAATGCCAGATATTACTTCTGTTTTATTCGATCGCTTCATGTCAAGACGGTCACTGTTCGTTGTTATTGATGGAAAGTGATCGAGTAAAACAGAAGTAATACACTACGTGATCAAAAGTATCCGGACACCTGGCTGAAAATAACTTACAAGTTCGTGGCGCCCTCCATCGGTAATGCTGGAATTCAGCATGGTGTTGGCCCACCCATAGCCTCGATGACAGCTTCCGCTCTCGCAGGCATACGTTCAATCCGGTGCTGGAAGGTTTCTTGGGAAATGACAGCAAATTCTTCACGGAGTGCTGCACTGAGGAGACGTATCGATGTCAGTCGGTGAGGCCTGGCGCAAAGTCGGCGTTCCAAAACATTCCAAACGTGTTCTTCAGGATTCAGGTCAGCGCTCTGTGGAGGTCAGTCCATTACAGGGATGTTACTGTAGTGTAACCACTCCGCCACAGGCCGTGCATTATGAACAGGTGCTCGATTGTGTTCAAAGATACAATCGCCATCCACGAATTGCTCTTAAACAGTGGGAAGCAAGAAGGTGCTTAAAACATCAGTGTAGGCCTGTGATGTGATAGTGCCACGTAAAACAACAAGGGGTACAAGTCCCCTCCATGGAAAACACGACCACACCAAAACACCATCGCCTACGAATTTTACTGTTGGCACTACACACGCTGGCAGATGACGTTCACCGGACATTCTCCAAACCCACACACTGCCATCGGATCTGAACATTGTGTACCGTGATTATTCACTCCACACAACGTTTTTCCACTGTACAATCGTCCAACGTTTACGATCCTTACACCAAGCGAGGTGTCGTTTGGCATTTACCGGCGTGATGTGTGGCTCATGAGCAGCCCTCTTCAACTGTCAGCGGTCTCTGTCACTCAAGAGACGAGGTCGCCCTTGTAATGCTACTTGAATTACGTAACCATTACGGCACCTCACCTCAACCTCTCGATACCAGCAATATTCGACTGAGTTTCTGTAAAGCAGTTAACATATTCCTGAGACAACATTCAGATTTGATTTCGTTAATGTAGAGGTACTTAGATACATCGATATGTTTATATTGCAATGTTATTGTTCTTATGTGAATTCTTTCTTTTGTCACTATGATCTTTGGAGTACTTATAACTCTGATTTTTTTTGGGCGCGTAAGCGGTTATTAGAGAGAGTCAAGTCTTGGTCGTCATGTTGAAAAGACGCAAATTGTAGTCAGTTTATGAAATGTGAACTTCAACAGTGAGAAAGATATTTTTAAGTACGTTTTATATTGTGAAGTGATGTTTTGTGAGTTCTGTGATATTGCAACAAAAGTAATAAAAAAGAAGTGTGACTTAAATTTGGAGTGCTGATTACTTTTTTACATCACCATTGTGCTAACTTGCAAAAGCTTAATCTTCAAGAATGGTTTATGAAACACATCTATAAAATTTTTTGCATATCGCAGAATAACACCTAGTCCTCTTTGCATCCGAGCTTGGAATCATCACTACCTAGATTTTCAACGATTGAGCCATGAGTGCACAACGAGACCAGCGTGGGAAACACGCCTAGTTTATCCATTATTTCATGAAATGACTTTATTAACTGTGCTCTAATAACACCTGACACATAATATAACTTTGTTGTTGCCCGAAAATGCAATATTTAGCAGCGTGAGCAACACTACAAATCATAATTAACATTTGAGCTTTGTTGTGGTAGGGTTGTTAGAGCCTGTACAGTTTGTGCTTTACGTGTCCCTTCAGGTTTCCACTTCAGTATCACATCGGAAACAATGGAACTAGGGGTGCTTAGGATTGTGCAAATCTCGCGTACAGCCGTATGACACAAATGACACCCAATCTCCTGACCATGTTCAAAGTCCGTGAGCCCCATGGAATGCCCCATTCGGCTCTCTCTCGTTGTCTAATGACTATTGAGGTCGCTGACGTGGAGTACTTGGCAGTAGGTGGCAGCACAATGCACCTAATATGAAAAAGTATGTTTTTAGGGGTGTCCGGATACTTTTCATCACATGGTGTATGTGGTGTTCTCCAAGGAAGTGTTATCGGTCCTCTGGTGTTCCTGTTCTACATATGCGACGTAGAAGAAGATCTGTGCAGCCCACTTAAGATTATTTGCAGATAATGATGCACGCTGTTTGAGAAGAATTCACTTGTAAAGAACAATGACAAAAACCTTCTGGAAATCTAAACACAACACATTAACTTTCTGCTGTTTCAAAAACCTAGGGCACAGATACAGGCCTCCTGAGCTCCGTTTGATCACCGATGACCGTGACAAATGAATCACTAACACTACATCGCCCCAAGTATCCAGATAGGATTGCCTGGTGCTGCTGAAGATAGTCCTTAAGGACGTTACACTTTCTTTCTCTTGTCAGTGTTCGTTATCAACGTAGAATTTTCAGTCTCTTTTCGTGTGTCTCAGAAGAAACGGAGTAGACGTCGTACGTATAGGGACGTGGATGAGGGGTGACAGCGACAAGGCGCCGTGTAGCTGCTCCGTCAGCTGCCGCGCACGCACAGTGCACGCGTGTGTGGGGCGTGACGTAACGGAGTCCGATATTCGGTAGCGGCACGGCTACACCCACGCACCGGGGCGAATGCCGACCCCTGCTAACGAGCTGCTTCATTAGTGCATTGCATTCAGCGCACGCGGGCGCCTTCCTAGCGCTTTTTCATTGCTGCAAAACGCGAGAGCCTGCTTTCTTACTTGCTGTGGTAACCTCGCCAGGGCGCTTGCGTTGTGCTGCAGGCTTCCGTTACGGTTAAACCATTAAATAAAAACGTGTATAATAGCGCGTGGTTTTGCGCACTTCTCTCAACAGATGTGCTGCGTCATTGAATAAGAGAGAGAACATTTTAAATCTTTATTCTAGACACAGATTTCATAACACCAGTACTCAACCCGTTCAAAAACGAGAAAGAATCCTAGCAGACACATTCCTCTTCCATCTGAATGTATAAGCTCCCTTCTCAAAACGAAGCCCACTTCCTGTTCAGTCCTTCAAAATTTTAATCCATGTGTTAACGTTGGTTACAACCACGGCACTCCCCAATTCTGCCCATAAACCGCAGACTTTGTTCATATATTCTGCTTCCATTTATAACGTATGAATCTACATCTACATATATACTCCGCAAACGATTGTGCAGAGCATGCTAGAAATTTGCACAGACCTCATCGAACACTGATTCATTCAATTTACCCACCGTGGTTTCGTGAGGACACTTTTGGAAGTGTCAACATTTACGTTAGTTGCACTTTCGTACAGCTATAAAGACTTGTTACTACCTGAAAAACGGGCCTGAGAAATCGTTCTATGTCTGTTGTCATTCCTACTTGATTAGGATTCAAAAAACTGTATCAGTGATCTAGAATAGCTCAAACGTCTTAGAAGTTCTTTTCTTCGCAGACGTGTTGCAATTTCATAGGATTCTTCCAACAATTTAGTGAAGCTGCCGCTCAGAACGCTAAGCTGCTTGGTACCCATGCCAACACGTATGCGTGGCTCTACACTCTGCTCTGCATGATGATGCAACAGTTTAAAGGTACAACTGTGGTAAATTTCATTTGACAGTTTTACATGATCTGATGGTGCCTAACCAAGCCGAAACGCGTTATTTTTCAATAAAAATAACTTCCCAACCGTGACTGTTTCATTTTCAGTATATAATTTTAAGTCTGCCATTTCCCGTGGCTGCTACGAAGATTCCCTGTAAACAGTGTCGTCAGCGAACAGTCAGACTAGGACGCAGACCCTACCTGTGAAAGGTCGATAGATCAAAATTCTCCCATACCCTTCCGGAACGAAAGCATCTCATGACCCGTCCACAGCACTAAGCCACCAAGCTTTCAAGAATTCCATTGAATGGCGTCACCGACGTATTACACAGCACCACTTCAATTGCTCTGCTCTGCAGCATCACCATCGAAAGAACTTGAAACTACATAAACGTGTCTATGCTAGGGTTTACCAATGCGACAGATCGAGGAGTGATGCACCGGTAAATATACTAGACTAGTCGTCATGAAAGAAGGTTGTATACATGGAAGAACCCTGGAGATACTAAAAGGTATCAGATAGATTATATAATGGTAAGACAGAGATTTAGGAACCAGGTTTTAATTGTAAGACATTTTCAGGGGCAGATGCGGACTCTGAGCACACTCTATTGGTTATGAACTGTAGATTAAAACTGCAGAAACTGCAAAAAGGTGGTAATTTAAGGAGATGGGACCTGGATAAACTGAAAGAACCAGAGGTTGCACAGAGTTTCAGGGAGAGCATAAGGGAACAATTGGCAGGAAGGGGGGAAAGAGATACTGTAGAAGAAGAATGGGTAGGTTTGAGGGATGAAGTAGTGAAGGCAGCAGAGGATCAAGTAGGTAAAAAGACGAGGGCTAGTATAAATCCTTGAGTAACAGAAGAAATATTGAATTTAATTGATGAAAGGAGAAAATATAAAAATGCAGTAAATGAAGCAGCCAAAAAGGAATACAAACGTCTCAAAAATGAGATCGACAGGAAGTGCAAAATGGCTAAGCAGGGATGGCTAGAGGACAAATGTAAGGATGTAGAGGCTTATCTCACTAGGGGTAAGATAGATACCGCCTACAGGAAAATTAAAGAGACCTTTGGAGAAAAGAGAGGCACTTGTGTGAATATCAAGAGCTGAGATGGAATCCCAGTTCTAAGCAAAGAAGGGAAAGCAGAAAGGTAGAAGGAGTATATAGAGGGTCTATATAAGAGCGATGTACTTGAGGACAATATTATAGAAATAGAAGAGGATGTAGATGAAGATGAAATGGGAGATACGATACTGCGTGAAGAGCTTGACAGAGCACTGAAAGACCTGAGTCGAAACAGGGCCCCCGGAATAGACAACATTCCATTGGAACTACTGACGGCCTTGGGAGAGCCAGTCCTGACAAAACTCTACCATCTGGTGAGCAAGATGTATGAAACAGGCGAAATACCCTCAGACTTCAAGAAGAATACAATAATTCCAATCCCAAAGAAAGCAGGTGTTGACCGAACTATTAGTTTAATAAGCCACGGCTGCAAAATACTAACACAAATTATTTACAGACGAATGGAAAAATTAGTAGAAGCCGACTTCGGGGAAGATCAGTTTGGATTTCGTAGAAATACTGGAACACGTGAGGCAATACTAACCTTACGACTTATCTTAGAAGAAAGATTAAGGAAGGGCAAAACTTCGTTTCTAGCATTTGTAGACTTAGAGAAAGCTTTTGACAATGTAGATTGGAATACTCTCTTTCAAATTCTAAAGGCGGCAGGGGTAAAATACAGAAAGCGAAAGGCTATTTACAATTTGTACAAAAACCAGATGGCAGTCAAAAAATAGAGGGGCATGAAAGGAAAGCAGTGGTTGGGAAGGGAGTCAGACAGGGTTGTAGCCTATCCCCGATGTTATTCAATTTGTATAATGAGCAAGCAGTAAAGGAAACAGAAGAAAAATTCGGAGTAGGTATTAAAATCCATGGAGAAGAAATAAAATCTTTGAGGTTCGCCGATGACATTGTAATTCTGTCAGAGACAGCAAAGGACTTGGAAGAGCAGTTGAATGGAATGGACAGTGTCTAGAAAGGAGGATATAAGATGAACACCAACAAAAGCAAAACGAGTATAATGGAATGTAGTCGAATTAAGTCGGGTGATGCTGAGGGAATTAGATTAGGAAATGAGACACTTAAAGTAGTAAAGGAGTTTTGCTATTTGGGAAGCAAAATAACTGATGATGGTCGAAGTAGAGAGGATATAAAATGTAGACTGGCAATAGCAAGGAAAGAGTTCTGAAGAAGAGAAATTTGTTAACATCGAGTATAGATTTAAGTGTCAGGAAGTCATTTCTGAATGTATTTGTATGGAGTGTAGCCATGTATGGAAGTGAAAAGTGGACGATAAATAGTTGGAACAGGAAGAGAATAGAAGCTTTCGAAATGTGGTTCTACAGAATAATGCTGAAGATTAGGTGGGTAGATCACATAACTAATGAGGAAGAATTGAATAGGATTGGGGAGAAGAGAAGTTTGTGGCACAACTTGACCAGAAGAAGGGATCGGTTGGTAGGACATGTTCTGAGGCATCAAGGGATCACCAATTTAGTATTGGAGGGCAGCGTGGAGGATAAAAATCGTAGAGGGAGACCAAGAAATGAATACACTAAGCAGATTCAGAAGGATGTAGGTTGTAGTAGGTACCGGGAGATGAAGAAGCTTGCACAGGATAGAGTAGCATGGAGAGCTGCATCAAACCAGTCTCAGGACTGAAGACCACAACAACAGTAGTCAGGAAAAGCCGAGTTGAAAGGTCCTTTAATTTAGTGTTGCCTTGGCTTATCTGACTAAGAATCACATGAGTGAAAAGTCGCAAATTCAGTCTCTAATAAGGCTCATTTCAAAGTGTTAACATATACAACAGAAAAAATATTAGCTGCTAATGAGAAACCATGTGCATGAGGAGAGCAACAGAAAATGAGTGTCGAGGAGGTGCAGAGATCGAATGGACATCGTCGATGTTCAGGAAATGTTCAAAACAAATCATTAAATATCACGATGAACGCAGAATGAAAAATGCCGTGCTACAGTGATCATAAAAGTTCACATTATCAAGAGCGGAGGCGAACTCCTTGGGAGTTATAAACCATGAGGACTTTCAGCTAGGTATCTACTCTTAAAGAATGCATGTAGAATCATAATGGTGTAGCGAGGTGACGTGAACTGATGGAATGTGATGGCAAGCAACACCCTGCGAAAAGGTCTGTCGTGGAGCTTATCGTGAAACTGGCTGCCCTTTAAGGCTTAGCTGCAGATAGTGCGATAAAATTGTTTTATAGTCACGAAAGAAATAAACATCCAGTGACTGAATTAAGCCAGTGGTTCCAGGTGGTGTGATACGTAATTTCACATACTTTTCGAGAGGTATAGTTTGCTCTAAAGAAATATGATTTTTATTCGCAGACCAGGAATCAGGCAAAAGGAGGCTATTTTGACTAGCTATTGGGCAAAAGCGGCGCACATAGCGCATTTTCCCACCTTTGAGAGATCATGCACACGAGAAAGAATCGTAGGGGGCATAGCACCTCCAACATTTTTCAGCTCAATAAATAACTTTACAGACAATTTACCATCAACAGTCGGCATAATTGTATATCAATGCATTAAGGCATTGATGTTAGTGGTGGTGGTGGTTAGTGTTTAACGTCCCGTCGACAACGAGGTCATTAGAGACGGAGCGCAAGCTCTGGGAAGGGAAGGATTGGGAAGGAAATCGGCCGTGCCCTTTCAAGGGAACCATCCCGGCATTTGCCTGAAACGATTTAGGGAAATCACGGAAAACCTAAATCAGGATGGCCGGAGACGGGATTGAACCGTCGTCCTCCCGAATGCGAGTCCAGTGTGCTAACCACTGCGCCACCTCACTCAGTGATGTTAGTTGATCTTGGTATAATTGTGTTGGTATCTCTAATTTCCAGACTTCCTTCCATATGCATTTCCTCTTCAAATTCCGAATGGTCGGAGCTGATAACAAATTCCTTACCTAACGATATGGTGAATTTCTTTATCTCATCTAAAAAATATGGGGCCGATTCTGCAGTTTGCTGTGCATAGTGAGGTTGACGCTTTGTTTCAAATTTCATTATCCTGCGTCTTTCAGTTCTGTAGCACTGTTCGAAATTATGCTTCCCTTGAAATAATTGTAATTTATGTCACGCGTAGCTTGATGCTCGTAACATAGTAGGTCACTCTCAAGCACAGCCTGTAAATTGCATCGAGCATCCTTGGAACGCGCAAACACCGGTTTCTGTAACAAGTGCGCCTTGTGCGAAACACCAGCTTTTGTAACACGTGCGCCTTGCCATCCTTTGAATATCCGTAGTTTTTCTTGTCTACTACACGGTCCTATTGATACGGACGTACTTACAATCTGTTCACAATTGCTTTTTACTATGCTGCGGATAGTAATCTACGTATGTTTAGTTCCCACTCTTTGGATAACGATTGTCCTTTACAACGTTTCACTGGAGACGTGTTTTGTGGCTTCATTTCCAACAAGGGTGATGAACTACAAGGCTCGACACCTGTTTCAGTACTTCTTTCATTTGTTAGCGCTTATTGTCGTCAATGTACTCCTCATGTAGATTGTCACCACAGTCGAGCGTATACGACACCAGACATTCTATGAACCATCTTGCAGAAACGCTAATATTTTGTCTGCAACTTCCTTCTCACTCTGCGAAATTCCTTGGGCTACTTTCTGAGGAAATGTCAACTTCGACAACAGTTGTAAATGTAACGCAATGTTTATTTTGTTTATCGTTGCTATTGCTCTACTTTGCATTACACCAGTACCACTTTAGCACTGTTGTGTTACTCGTTAACTAAACGGTTCAACTGCGCTCCTTAGGCTTATGCTCAGCTCACGATTGGATACCTACTGTCCCTGCCCCTGTAGCCATTAGCAGCATGGCAGACAACATGTGGATCGTCGAATGCCGTAAACTTCACTAGGCTTTGCGACCTCGCACTCAAGTAGGTCCTTGTGAGTCATTTAAGGCGAAAGCTAGGGTGCTCCCTCCGGAAAAAGGATACTGACCGTTTAATGCCCCATCTTCCTCGTACTCACTTTGTGCTCCTTCTACAGTGTCTTCATAATAATGAGACTTCAAGCCCTAACCTTCCAGCTGTATGGGTCTCATTGACATGATGCCAAGAGGCAGTGCCATTAGTTCGGAGGCATACGTAAAAGCACTAACCACACCCAAGAAGCATTTCCAGCGACTTCGGCAACATGACAAACGAAGGGACGTTTGAATCCAACACGATAACGGTCGGCCTGATTCGAGAGCTTCTGAACACATCACGAAACAGAGTTGGACAGTGCAATCTCTGACGTAGCTCTCTCGGACTTCCACTTATTTAGGACAGTAAAGGATAGAACTCGTGGAAAACATTTTGTTGACGACGAGAAGGTGATCCGCACATTGAATAAACGGCTTCGAGACCAAGATAAGGACTGGTACCGACATGACATGCACACCATTGTGTCTCGCTGGTGGAAGACCATAGAACTGGAACGAGATTACGTGGTGTAGAGATAAAAAAATCATCCTTTCATGTCTGTAATTTTCAGTGTAGGCTAAGTAATTGTTGAAGAAAATAAATGGTTCAAATGGCTCTGAGCACTATGGGACTTTACATCTGAAGTCATCAGTCCCCTAGAAATTAGAACTACTAGATCCTAACTAACCTAAGGACATCACACACATCGATACCCGAGGCAGGATTCGAACCTACGACCGTAGCGGTCGCGCGGCTCTAGACTGAAGCACCTAGAACCGCTCGGCCACACCGGCCGGCTTGAAGGAAATAATGTGGGTTATTAATGTCTGGGCGACTTACTCTATTTTACATGTATGAAGATACAGACTTCTTGCCTTTACAGTTTTTGATCCATCTGTTTAAATCAGAGATAAACAGGACACTTAATTCGCAATGGAACAACAAATTTAAATGTTACAGAGAGTTGTTAAGTTTAATCGCCTTTTATTGTTAATTTCAGCTCTTCTGGTTATAAAAAGACTTCCTGCGATAGAAGTTTCAGTTATTGTAAAACAACAGCAAGTGCCCGTATTTAAGTCAACAGATACATTGTAATATTCTTGTGAATTTGGCAGTGCAATTAAAATAATATTCCATCGATCACCACTTCAAGTGGTGCCGTGAGATTCTTCCGACCCTTTCACGGTCTGTTGTGCTGTGCTAAGTGACGTGCCTCTTACTGCCTCGGGCAACACGGTTAAACATCTGCGCACGATTTCCTCTTGCGGTGAGGGCGGTCTGCATCCGCGGTCGGAATGGCTGATGCAAGAGCAGCAGAACGCCCGACTGGCGCTCGGAGCGAGTGTTTTGGGATATCTGTCACGGCCGGAGTTATGCAGCGTGCTGTTGCGCCGCAAACAAGTAGAAACTGCTGTTGAACGGAAAAGGCGGTCGTTAGAAACAGGATGCATTAGTCAGCGCCCTCGCAACGAAGCATAGTTGTGACGCTCAACCTGGACTCAGCTTTGAGGACTACTGCTTCTCCGTTTGTGGTGAGCTTGAGCGACTTGGATAACGATCTTGCGTTCCCACCTCGTACGGTATGTGACTCGAATTACAATACGAACTACAATAAATTTCAGCTGTGCACTTACTAGAGAACGAAACTACACGCCTGTGTATATCAGTAATGACTCTTTTACTGTTTAGTTAATTTTATTATAAGTTGACTATTCATTTACATATGTCATTATCTGTTTTATTTTAACACTAGTTCCGTGCAACATTGGTAAATATTGACACCTAGATCTTCATGTGCTGTATCATAACGGCAAAGATTTTTGGAAGTTGCTGTTAATTCTTCAATTATAGAATTTTAAGAGGAGTAAAATTCCCTATATTTTAAAAACCCGCTATATGACTGAATGATTAAGCCATGGTTCGTCGATCGTACGTCGTCTTACATCTTTAAAAGGTACAAGGTCTTCAATAGCTCCTTTTGTAAAATGTTTTTAACTTAACAATAGTTCTAGTTAATTTGATACAATTATTTGAGTATAGCAGTGTAATAATGTAACAGACTATTAAATACAGTACTGACCTGACTTCAACTACTGCAGTACTTTAAATATGGATAGAATATTTTTTCCTAGATACATGAACATGTTCTACATTGGAACTTTTTTTTCTCACACTTGGAAGAACCTTGCACGCTCTTCACAACTACACTTATGCTATATAAAAACAGTTACTGTATCTTCTGCACCTGATTTCCGAATTTCCACCGATAATCGACGATCTTTTCCTTAAGGAAAACCATCAAATAATGTAGTGTAGAAAAGGAGAAGGACCAAAATACAGTGCCACACACTAAGCTTCCACAGGAACAAACGGAATTTAATTCTTCTGCAGGACGTCGCCACGTCCGCCTCATTGATTAAACAGCACTAGCTAGTTAGCTAGAGGCTCCTCTACCTGCCACGTCGCCTCTTCCTGCATAATACTTATATGCCCGTTAAACCACTGCGCTCGACTCGAACAGCGGCAAATGACCCAGACAGGACTCATGGCTCTGCACTAACGCACTCTTTGGAGCTTTCTGCACAGGTCGGGCAACTTTATTGATCACTAAGGATCACTTACTCACGATTTGATAATCTGTAACCTGTTTTTAAAAGCCACAGATCCGTCCCACACAGTTCACGACTCGCCTGCCAGCCTCGTTAAGTGCTCCCAGTTTACCCACTTTTAACCAGCACCAAATTATTTTAACATCACTACCTTGTAGCCAGTTTAAGTTAGTAGCGCCATGCAGACCAATTGACTGGCCATTTCCCGTTCGCTCTAGTAACCATTGGTAAATGCTGCTTTTTACCAGAAAGACAGTGATCGGGCAGAAATTATTTTAGGTGTCCTCCAAAACCTACTTAGGGGTATCAGGCAAAGAGGAGCCAGTCATCCTTAGGATGAAGGAAACTCCTCCCACTAGGCACTGGAAACCAGCTATGGCGTACCCAAAAACTGCAGGAGGACAGCACATGAAGGTAGTACATTATACAACTTCATATTTGTTATTTCTGCTTTATTTCACATACCTACGATTATTTTAACAGACACTATCTAATGAGTCTTCTCTTGAGGAAGCTCTACCCAGTGGATAACTCGTTACTGAACAACTAAGAGCTGTAGTAGAATATCAACAAAAAAAAACAATTCACTTATCAAAAGTTCAAGGGCACTTAAAATCTACGAGGGCTATTCGGAAAGTGAGAAACGATCGGTCGCGAAATGGAAAACACTGTGAAAATCCGACGAGGTTTTTCATAGACGTTTTGGTTAGTCGACGGCATCAAGACGCTCTTTTCAGTTGTGAGCGCACTGTGAGCGAGTAAAGGTGCCTAGAACAACAATGTCTCCTACCAAGTAGGAGGGCCCGCTGAAAGATTTCGCCTTAATGAATGCAGCCCACCTAACATAACTGCCACGCACTTCCTTCTTCATGGCAATTCTTTGCCGCTCTGCATGGGCAGTGCAGACGCTCCTGCACCCTTTTCGATGGGAAGTGTGCGATCACCCACAA
The DNA here is from genome assembly GCF_023897955.1 of Schistocerca gregaria. Lineage (NCBI taxonomy): Eukaryota > Metazoa > Arthropoda > Insecta > Orthoptera > Acrididae > Schistocerca > Schistocerca gregaria. Next base: position 331,372,075 of record NC_064921.1, read on the forward strand.
CACATCCCTAATTGGGTCGTCCAGAGTATCATCTCTGCTCGCATGAAACGCTGGATACGAAGACAACACTTGGACGCAGGCTACGAGCTATAGACCAGTATAGAGAATTATCTAAAAGCACAGGCAGCTGCCTTCTATGACGATGGCGTTGGAAATTTGGTATAACGCTCCGACAAATGTCTAAATCGGAGCGGTGACTATGTAGAGAAGTATCTGGAAAGTGTAGTTAAATATGCAAAGAAAACAGTTTTGATTTTCACTGGTGTTTCCATTTCGCGACCGATCGTTCCTTCCTTTCCGAACGACCCACTTAGATTATGGATTCAGTGTCCCTATTCAGAACGAATATTGTGTAATTGTAAAAGTACTGAGTAATACAGTTTAATGTCAACTGTATTACAGGCAACACAACAGTAAAAGGAAAGCAAGAAAACATACAATAATCACTCTTAGCCTAGAATAAGAAAGCCCAACATATACGTCTACATCTACATCTGCATCATACTCCACATGCCACCTAATGGTGTGTGGCTGAGTGTTCTTTCGGTACCACTATCTGATCCCTCCAAACCTGTCCCCTCGCGAATAGTGGTGGGAAGAATGATTGTCGGGCAAGCCTCTGTATTGGCTCTAATTTCTCGAATTTAAAAAAAAGGTCAAATATGTGTTCAATTTTTTTTTGGGACTTAATTGCTAAGGTCATCAGTACCTAAGGTTACATACTACTTAACCTAAATTATCCTAAGGACAAACACACACAACCATGCCCGAGGGAGGACTCGAACCTCCGCCGGGACCAGCCGCACAGTCCTTGCCTGCAGCGCCTAAGACCGCTCGGCTAATCGCGCGCGAAGAACTTTTTCCTCGTGGTAAATACGCTAGATATATGTGGGAGAAAGTAATATGTTATCTGACTCCTCCTGAAAAGTGCTATCGCGAAATGTCAATAATAAATCTCTCGGTGACGCACAGAGCCTCTCTTCTAACGTCTGTCAGTGGAGTTTGTTTAGCATCTCCGTAACGCTCTCTCGCCAGATAAACGATTCCGTGACAAAACGCGCAGCTCTCCGTTGGATTTTCTCTATCTACTCTATCAGTACTGCATGATACAGATCCCACATGGATGAACAAGCGCCTTATAAGCCCAACCAACATCACCCTAAGTAACATTAAACAAACAGAAATCAGCAGGACAATACACCAGCCCAAGATAACCTCTTCTGGGCACAATAACTGAGAATGCTAGTGTTATGGGAGATTAACATATGTCTGAACACAACAGAAATAAAATAAATTTTCTACTGTAATACACTAACCCTACAGTGCCCTTGCCACAATTGGAAATTGCGATCTCCCTACCTTAATTTGGCCAACCCATATGCACTCACCCTCACAACAAATCTGCACTGATCACAACTGGTAGAATGTCGTTTAACGACCGTAGCCGAAAACACGCTGTAGCTAACAATGTAACGCTCCCAGCTGCACTGTCTTTTCTAGATCTAAGAAGCCAAGCACTATTCACTGCCGCACAGCAAAACGATGTCCACGCTGACAACAAGCCACTGCCAGCCTTGACCCTGATTTCAGCTGACTGCCTTGCTACCTTGCCCCACGATTCCTGTATCGCTATATCCAGCCTGCTGCTTTCCTCAGAAATTGGTAGTTGTCTACTAGCTGGTTGTCCAGGCTGCATTGCAGTACCTCCAGATGATGACAGCAGTCGGTCCATCCCCCACCCCCCTACATTGGGCAAATCTCACCAGCTACGGCAGGACCTGAACAAGCTCTTCCAGAGCGGCATGCATGGCTCTGCACTGAACATAAGACTTTTCGACTACTGCCCATGACACTTTCCAGCCCTGGTTCAAGACTGATGTGGCCAGTTCACTTCCATAAACCAGAATGGTCCTCCTGTGACAGCACACCACTCCATCCCTTACTATGGGTGCTATTAGTAGCCATACTGCTATTGCTGGTGCACTCTGCTGTGCTGGATGGCAAGCGGTCTAATTAATGAAGAAAAAGCAAATAAGTCCTATGTACCTAGGCATAAAGTGGCCTGCAATGATTGGTGAGAGGCACTTCTGTTCGCCAAACACAAATCTAAAACGAAAGAAATAAATTTACAACATACAAATATATTGACAACTATTTCCAGATGATGGAAATATTTATTTAGTATCTAAAAGTAAAAGTATGTATGGAACAGTGGGAGGCTTCGTTCATAAGCTGCAATAACTTTATTATGTAGGGGGCTATCTGTAATGTAAAGTCTCACAGTAGGAGAATTATTTCTTGGAAATATTAGACTAAATTAACTGATAATTTAAGAATGAAGTATGAAATTCAAGATAAAATTAATATACCATTATATGTGTATTTACCTTAGTTTCACATACATTTTATTTTAAGCCACTTTGCAAGATACCAGATTTATTTGTTTACTATTGTTCAGTAAACAGTACAGGAAGCAGAGTGTAATGAATCTTGTAGAGGTAGTAGTAAGTGTTCTGCAGTTTTATATTTACAGTAATTTCAAGGTGTTATTCTCAAACTGTTGCAAAAGACAAAAATTAGATTAAAAAAATTGATCTCACTAGAGCACACTATGAATAAATTATCAACATGAAACTAAATATTAGAACTAATATCAATTTTTCCATCCGTATCTTTGGATTCTAAGTGGAATCCAAACTTTTGGTCTGTATAATATAAAATACAAACTTAAAAAATTTGATTTGTAAAGACAAAGAGGTAATGTGTTTGGAACTCTGTACATATTTTTGTACCATTTAGAATCAGAGCTTACGAAGTATAACATGAGGTTTGCTCATTACAGACCCTTCTTTCATAATGCCACCAAAATCCATTAATTCACATTTTCTTTTAGAAGCCACATTATACGTGCTACTCTAAAAACGTCAGTGCTTTACACTCGAATAAAACTGCAGTGTGTCCAGTGAATCTGTGTCTTCCAGTTGCATGTAGGCATCATTTCATGTTTTGTTATGAAGAGACTTCTATGGAGACATGGAAATATCTGATGTAGTGATGAAACCACTGGACTAGTATTCAGTTGAAGCATTGTTCAAGTTTTCATGTAATTACATGAAATATACAGTGACACTCTTGCATTCAATCCTAAACTGTATTTTTCTTCAACAATTTACGTAAACAGTTTGCATTTAAAAGTTGATTACAAATGAACTTTCTAAAAATGATTTTAATTGGTTTCTGGAGCAGGAAAGTTTACAATGGCATCAGTTTTATCTTTGCTCTGGCAATCCCTATTCATAAGTAAGATATCACAAAAAGTTTAAGACAAATTTACACTTTTCCAGTTTCAAACTCATTTCCCCATTATTTAATTTTAAACTAATTTTCTTTAATAAATCGAAATATTCTTTCCAGTCATCAAAATGCCATCTGCAACTGCAGTTAGCTTGTAAGAAATTTCATCATCCAATATACAATCCAATGCTGTAATAAAATCAACCACTGACACATTTAACAAAGAAGGAGCAACACAAGACTGATAACATTTACCCTCTTATAAAAATGTAATGTATCCTTGAGAGTCTGATTCCAGAGGGATTTCATGAAAGCCTGAGGTCAAATGTAGACTACTCATAAACTCTACATAATCAGATATGTATGAAAGCTCACCCATATTTTCAGGGAGATATTTCCTGTTTGTAAAAATTTGATAAGATATCTTGATTTGAGCACCAGCCTGACACCTCTATTTCTTTTTAAACCAATAACCAGTGGGGGTTATTCTATTTACTATTACCCCCCAAGTTTCCATCTTCTGTATTTTTCTTTGAAATTCTTTTATGTTCGATAAAGTAATACTACATGGCTTCATAAAAATGGATGATGTGGTTTTATATGCAATTTACAATGATAATTTTTAAATTTCCCACGTATTTCACAAAATACATCTTTAAACCCCATATAATTTCACTTAGCTAGTTTTTATGATTAGTATTTAAGTTGATATCTTCATTTATGTTACAGTTTACTAATTCTTCAATCTTTTTCTCGTTTAAATCATTCAGAAACACATCCACACAAAGGTATTATTCCCTTAATGTGAATAAAATTATTAACACAATTCAAAATAAACAGATCTGCTTTAATCTACATGGTTCTTGGGTTCAGTAATTATCATCCTGTCAGCCCCAATAGAAACCTGAATTTTCCTTCAATACCTTGTCCATTCCCAAAGTAAAATTGTGTTTCAAGTTTGGAGTCATGCAGCATCCATAATCAAAATTTTCATTTTCAAATTTAGAGATTAGATACGATTGGCTTTTTGATAATTTTTATGTTTCCCAAGGGATCTTCCAATTTTTACCCCAATTATCATTACTGGTACTTCCACAAAGTCTTTTTCATTGATAACTTTATCCCTGAGATGTTATAATATTGCTGAGATAGTGTTCCCTGTGTCAGTAAGGCACTTTCTGTTCCAGTGGGCTATTTTCACTTTTATGTATGGAGAGCCCAACTACTCAGCAACTTCCTTACTCTAGCACCTTAACAGAACAAATTATTTTCAGAATCCTTAAAATTTTTGCCAATTCCTTCTCTTTCCTTCCCTTTCAGTTTTCAGTAAATTAACAGAAATGTCAGAGTCATAATAACTTGCATTAATTTTTAACATGAATTTTATGGCCAAAAATTTGTTATTAGTTATTCATTTCTCACGTAACCACTTTTCCATTTTCTTCAATTAATTCTTATATGTGGCTCTACATGTTTTTGCAAAATGCTAACTACATTTTTCTCGGTCATTGTTGTTCATTTCCATAATGATCACATAATAATCTTAAATTTTTATGCCTCACCTTCCAAACTAGTAAACAAATTTAATTGACACACCTTATTTTGATACTCATCTCTTCGTAGCAAGTGACTGTCCAGTTTGGACAGGCAAACACTGTTGTTCAGAGGCAATATCATCAACTGCCACAATTTCTCTGATTTCATCAATGGAAAGACTGTCATCACCTAGCTCTATTATTTCATTTTAGTTGATAACAATAAAATTTTTATACTCACCCACAGAATCTTCAACGTCCCTTTCCTCATTGATATTACTCACCAGTTTACTTTCTTCATGAATAATGTTTTTAACATCACTGTCAGAATCTTGTTCTCCTCTTTGAATCTGTTAAACAGCTTCATGAAGCCTGGTATTATCATTTACTAAGTCATCTTCCTTTTATGCAAATAATCTCCCTAACTAGGGGTTAATGTACATTTTGCTTTCCTCATAGTCATCTTCAACTTTACCATCAGCACATTACTAAAGACAGTCAGTCTCAGTGCCCAGATCTGGATTTTGAAAATTTGTTTGCATAATTAATGCTTAATGGGTCATTGTACTAAATAGGGTCCCAATAATATTTGTCAAAACTCAATTTATTTATAAGATACTCTATCTGGATGTTTCGATTCTTTTTATTTTGTTTATATTGTCTTTTTGTATTCCATCATAGGTCAAGGGTCATAATGTAATCTGATCTAATCACTCCAAAACTGTGGACCCTCAGTGAAGAAGTCTGGTATTTTTTGATTTGTTTATCTTATTATCCTGTTCCCAGTTTATTGTTTCCTTCAAACATCCCATCTTCTCTTTCTGTTATGAACATTTCGTTTCCAGTCTCTATTTCTTTCACATCTATTACAATCTCTTGCCCTATCAATGTGATATTAATGTCTAAAGTTCCCATGATCTCATCTCCTATAATTATCCCCATTACGCCCAGTTTTCCATCCCCCAATAATTTTCTTGGGAAGTTTTGTGTATTGTTTCTCTCCAAAGCCCTACCTAATTTAAGTATGTGTTCCAAAAACTTATCCACTGGGCAACATTGCTAGAAATCAACAGAGAGTAAGTTATCACAATGGATATTTTTCACTGGAAAATATGGCCACATGCCCCATTGTTAACACACACAATTTTAGACACAATATTTTCCTGAATTTTATCTACTTTTTTATCTGACACGTTTATATATTTTCTTACAGTCTATTCTACTTCATTAAGTTTTGCTTCTCATTTTCTTCTTTTTCAGTAGCTTTTATGCTAGCCTATAAGTAATTCTTTAATTCTGAAATTTGACTATTTAATTGCTGATATATTTAGTCTTTAATGTTTTTTTGTAGTAATTTAGATTCTACCTGTTCACTAATCTTTTTTATTTCATATTTTAGTTCAGATTTCAAAAGATCACTGTTTAATTTTGTTTTAGGTTCTATGTTAAATTCTGTTTCGCCTATAAGATCTAAAATTTCTCTCAACAAATCGTCCTAGTCTGGATCTCTTTTCTTTTATCTGAGTTTATCTGAGACACAGAACGTGATTAACAGCTTCACAATAATGAGAGAAACATCATACAAGAATTCAGTTCTAACACTGCTGCTTCCTACATCCATTTAAAAGTCATTCTTATGAAACTTGAGTCATATAGTTATGTAAACTTGTAGTCATGTAGTACAGGAAACAGCAATATTTAAAAACGTTTTAAAATGGATGATGTAATGAGCAAAATATTACTATGCATCTTATTTTTGAAAGTATTTGTGGCTCCAAAGTGCTTCTTGTCTGAGGAATGATTTAAAGGTCCAGGTATCTCGACCATCAGTGAAGACATTTATCCCTATTTTCATCATACATCCTTTGTTTGCTATTCAGGCATGGCAAAACAATGAAAGCTATGCAACAGTTTTCTTCTCGTGAGTAAAGAGGGTCTTCTATCAAGTTCACACAGATTCCATAAAGATCACTGTTTTCAACAACAAATTCGCAAAACGTCCCAAATGCATTTTCAGCACAAATCGCAGCTGCAATTAAAAAATCCTACTTGAGGAACATTCTCTCGATAATAAAAACAATACATTAAAAACTCTGCATCTGGATGAAGTCAGTACTGCTCAAGCCCATGAGAAAGACCATACACTTCAGCCCATGACGAAGTCTAATTACTTTTGGCATGTATGACAAACAGTATATTACAGCGAGATGTTCTAGATTGTTGTAGAACAGGCAGTTTGCCTACATAACTATTGTGCATAGTTTTCTGCATACATGGGTGAACAGGTGCAAAGAAAATACATCTCTGGAGGATAGTAAAATTTATGAAAGTAAAAAAAAAGTTATCGTTGATGCACATAACTTTCAAATAGAGTTTTGCAAAAGTTATTGTGTATGCCACATCGCCAAAATAATAAACATTTTATATTTGCTTTCATTTTCCTACTTTTTTAATTAAAAATTGAATTTGCTTTCGAAATATTGTAACTGTTCTTGATTTAATAGACGTTAGAACGTAACGGCAAATTTCCTAATCAAAATATTGTAATGTCTAAATATATACCGTTTATGGCCACATAAATGAAATGGAATTTATAAGATCATTGACTTATCTTAAAGAAAATAATGTTCCAAAATATTGCAGAGAAACGTATGAAATCTAAAGAAATATTTCCATCCAATACAACGATCCAAAAGGCTCATTTGTTGTTCTTTAGACATGCAATTGTAGGTAAAGCATTGCTGGAGAAGGAATGGGATCCCAAATTTCGTCATACGGGATTAGTATTTTAACCTGCTATTGATTAAAGATTCCAGTATTTCGGAATCATTATACTATTCTGTGCTACAGAGCTCACTATCGATACCTCGCAGAATACACTGAAAACAAAGTACAAAACAAGAAAATGACTGAAAAAATCTCAGTAAAATGGAAAGAAATCGGTCACATAGGTATATGAGGAATCACATTCAAGAAAAAGCTGTGGTTTGATGTAGCACGGTTTCTACGCACAGAGGACAATCGTAAATGTCCCCTACAAAAGCACCAGCTTCAAAGAGTCCATTTCCCACTCCATGCCTCACGTGGACGAGTTTAATTGGATGTTGAGCAGTCGATACGTGATATGTGTACTGTCTGAGTAAAGAGTTTTTGCGCTCCCTTTTGGATGGGGAGTTTTTTCATGAATAGGATGGGGAGAAAGGCGGGAGGGACAAGGAGGGGTGGGAGAGACAGAGAGAGAAGGAGCGTGGCATTTTTAATAATACGTAAAATCCTCAATATACTCTGTGTAATTAAGCGACAAAGGGGAACTGCGTAGCCATCTCAACCATCCGCGGTAAAATGGATTCATGCCGAGAACAGCTTATGTAGAACCGCCAGTAGAGTTTATTCCTCGCCTAAAATGACTATCGATATGAGGTTATGTTGTTTTTAACTTTTCAGGGTCACGTAAGACACTGTATGTCGTTATATGGGAATCAAAGACGACGCAGAGAGCAAAAATGGCAAGAGGGCTGCAACGTATCTAGCTATTATGGGCAAGGTGGTATGCCCAATTTCAGCCTATTATTCGACGCAGACCTTAGTTTCACAATGTTCACCTACTCAGGTGCCGCATAAGATTCAACCACGGAAGTTTTCAATGCGAATACGTAACACTGGAATTAGCTCGGGTCTGTGACTGCACCAATACTACGGAGGGTGACAAATATCACATCCTCTCTGCAAAAGGAAGAATAACATACAATCATTTTTGTGTCAATTACGTCTCTGAAAGCAGAGTTTACCAGGAGAGCCGCCGTTCTAGTTTAGTGGTCACGCGTATAATAAAGAGCTGTTTAATTCTTTGACGCTACTATCTTTGTTGTAATAACTTAGTACCAGACATGTTAACAGTCGTTTCATGATAATATGTCTTTTGTATTTACAGTTGTCTCAAGTTTGTCATTAAATACTGTATCGATAATGTTCGTACCTTTTCGTTTTACTTGTAAAATTTGTGGTGTCACATGCCTATCCATATCAACTACCCTGTGAAATTTTACACGACATATCAAATACTTTTGTTAAACATGTGTTTGCATATTAATGCTTGTTAATGGTTAATAATGTTACATCGGTCCCCTATCTTTTATCTTACTTTAATCATACCTATTGTTCAGTATTGTACGAGTACAACAAAGCCATATATGTGTTCATATTCTGTCATCATTCTATAATCAGTACTGAATGCTGAATGTCGATTATTTACCTTTTAGCTGTCTAAAACGCCATTAGATGCGGAAACGGAAAAGGAAAACACTGGAA